>NC_036640.1:11437284-11531314 GCF_002806865.2 Cucurbita pepo subsp. pepo
TTTTTTTTTTTTTTTTTTTTTTTTTTTTTTTTTTTTTTTTTTTTTTTTGGTTTTTCTGCCTTTTGAGTTGATTAATTGTTAATCATTGGCAGACATCTTTTAATTGCCTTTGGTGGACTTGCCGGTTTGGAGGAGAGCATTGAGGAAGATAACAACTTCAAGGTGTTCATCTTAATAACTTCACGGACATAGTACCATAGGCTAATCTTTCAATGAAATGATAGTTCTTAAAAGCACTCATCTAGTAATCTTTAAAGCATTTGATAGTTATAAAATGAACTAAATAAAAATTATGTTTCTGTCTTTGGATTACTTAAGTAAATAGTTAATACTAACATGTCGTGACTGTTTCGATCGGTTAGAGTAAAAATGCTTGTGAGATCTTTTCTTCGTACTTGAATACATGTCCACTGCAAGGAAGCCGAACAATTCGAACAGAGGTACTCCACCATTATCATCTCCTCTATTTTCTTTTTCATTCCTGCATATTCTCTCATTTAAGCTTGCTTGGTCTTTAGGAAGCAATACTCATCTCTCTCCAGTACTTCCAAGAACCGATAAGCAGGGCATTGCAGATTTCAGCAGATTAGATTTGATTGTTAGAAGCTTCAAAATCCAAGATCCTGCCAATGTGCTCGCATGGAGCCGCTTTCCCACATGGCTTGAACTTGGGCAGCTGATTCAGTTGTGCTCACAAAAGGGTTTAAAGATACGTCCGTCCCTTCTATGTTGTAACTTTAATTGTCCTTCAAATTTGGACGCTTTAATTCATATATATGTTTTGTTTTGAACTTCTAGGCCTTCAGAATATGAACAATATGTGGGTTATTGAAATGGAACCCATTTTCATCTATTGTGTCTGTTACAGATCTCCAATCAGAAATGTCTCCATAACTCAAGAACAAATGAAAAAGAAGAAAGCATAGGGTGGCTATTGCCAAATTGCCGTCTGTCTGATAAATTTTAGAGTGAACTATGGGGAGTCTTTAGAATGAACCCATCTTCGCAGTCCAAAGTCTTCACATTTTTTATAAATGCTCTAGTCGTAGCTCTTAAGATTAAAGCTATGATACCAACTGTCACGGTTGTACTTTTTCAGCCGTGCAGCGTCGTGATCTTAACACGCTCAACCAGTTGTAAGGAGAACTCAAGTCTCATTTATGCTTTTCATCCGACTTTGTGGCATTATCGAACCTTAGACGAGGTTTGTATTCGCCAACCGAACATCGCTTGTGCGAAATCCAAACTTATTCGATCACACACACTGTTTGCACATGCATGTTCAATCGTCTCCGTAGGCATACTATGATCTCTATTGTTAGATTCAATTCAACCATTCCATCTATCTTTTTTTGTGAAATTGACTTTATAGAGTTACTGATGAACTTTGGAGGCATTCTATGATCTTGAACCTCACCACCATAGATGAACCATTGAAATTGAATATGTGCAAGATTAATCTGGGAAACTATTTACACAAATCAATAAATTTATGATCATTTTATATTTCTCAACTGATTATGTTATTTACTTTAAAAGTTTACTGAATTAACATAATATATTCATTTTAGGTATTTTGCATTTAAAATACCTTTGAAATTGGAATATATTTGCATTTAAAGTAATTCCGAAAATGAGAAATTAAATATAAATCATTTGCAAGCATACATATAATAACGGAAATAAATTAATAAAATCAATTTGCATTGAATTTGGAGAGATACGCGAAAGGGGTAAAATGGTACTATGCAATAAATGAAATCTAATTATGTAAATATTCATATGTTTGAACATTTTTTAAGTTAAGATTGTGAAATGTTCTATTCAACTAATTAATACTAAATTTAATTTTTATTTTTATATAACCATTTTCAAATTAATTTTCTATCTTTAAAAAAGTTTCTAACTTTAGTAATTTATTTATTAAATTTTTAAATGATTTAATCTAAAGCAATTCAACATAAGAAATTCATATGGATTAATTCATTAAAAAGGTACCCACTCCTTTTCGTAATATTAAATATTCGAACATTTATTCATTATTAAGGAGTCAGGTCCCTTCGATTTTATGTATAACTTTGGCTCCCTACAACTCTAGCCACTCACTGTAATAGCTTGCTTTTCGAGTGACTCGCACTTCAAATAGTGCGGCTAAGCCAAAGTGAGTTCAATAGTCAACCTATGTTATCGAAACTTTTAAAAGATTTTAATGACAGTAAAAAAGGCATACCATGCTATATATACAAGTACGATCAAGAATAAGTTATGATCTGATCATAACTTAGCACGAGCAAATCTTATAGAGAAGGGGTTTGGACTCTGAACAATTATAAACAAGCCTTATAAGCTGTCTCGAACCAACGACTGAGAAAGATCCATCATTCATCTATTCCTCTCAAAAGGAGGGAGGCAATGGCAACAAAGGATACAGATACAGTTCATTGCAAAAATTCCTAGTAAAGTAAAAGCAAAAACCAAATAAATCCTACAACTGCAGACATCTACTACTACCATGCTGCTCCATAGAAATTACGTCGACGATACAGTTGATCGACGTTGAACGATATTCGATACTCAAAACAAGCTAAAATTCTGAAACTAAAACAACACATGCCTCTCTTCAAATACTGAAGTCTAAGAGACCAATCTTGCAACTAGCCTAAATCAAAGAGGGTCATAAATAAATAGAGAAAACTCTAGTTCTCTTCATTAACTTCAAGGTTCTTTAATTTTGATCCCAATTCATCCTCGTCGTCATCGTTCCCTGCCGATTCCTCGTCGTCACCATCTCCCCCCTCGGGATCGTTTTCATCCAAGGCCCCAAGCATATCTGGAAACTTTTTGAAAATATCTTTCAACTCATCAATGCCTTCATCAGAAATGAAATTTCCATTGATGTTCAGCAGCACAAAGCCAGGCTTCTGAACTACAGTCTGAGCTAAAACTCGAGCCCCGGCTCTCCGAATCAAGTTAGTATTCATGTCAATTTCCTTTATTTTGACGTGACCTTCTAGTGCCTTACTAATCTGGATAGTTCCTTCATCCTTCAGTTCATTTTCACCCAAATTCAAGCTGGTCAGATGGGGCTTTTGAGCTATGCAAGCAGCTAATGCAGAAGCAGCTTCAGCTGTTATGTCATTTCCAGCCATTTCCAAGACTTCAAGTGCAGGAGCAGTGTCCTTCAGTACATTGGCTATGGTAATTGCACCTTCATCTTCCAAGTTCAGGTAGCTCAAATACAACTCCTTGAGATCTGTATGGGATGAAAGGGCTTTACTCAGAGCAACTCCACCTTCCACTCCAAACATGTTGTCTCGGAGGTCAAGTTTCCTCAAGTGGGTACAAGTCCCGAGTGATAAAGATAAGGCAACTCCCCCCTCAGAGTCTATCCTCGTAGAGGAGCAACGAAAATCTTCCAATAGAGGAGAACGCTTTACAACTTCGGCAATAGCAAGAGCACCTTCATCGCCTGTCATGTTATTATGAAACTGAAGGATCCTTAGCTTATCTGTTGAAGGAATCAACTCGGATACCGCCTGAGCAGCTTCCTTGGAAATGCCATCATTCATCAAATATAGCTCCTCTAAACAAGTCTGTGATTTCAGGAGAGAGCCAAAAGCTCGAACACCCTTTTCACCTAAGGCATTGTTTGAGAGGTTCAGGGACCTCAAGATGCTGCCTTCTAAAGCATCTGAGAACAATTTCATGACCTCTAGAGCTTCTGCCTCTGGTCTTCCTGCAATAAAATCAGAGAGATCCACTTCTTTTAACTGATTTTTAAGGGACACCAAAATGGGCTCAGTAACACGAGCTGCTTGTAAACCAAAGCTTCGGTTGCTGAAACATATCTTGGTATAAGAATTTCCTGGCTCTTTCAAAGGCTTTAGAAGTTCTTCAGCTTCCTCTGCCTCGATAAAGGCTCGTCGACCTTTTGAGATGTCGAAAAAGACTTCACGAGGAGCACTAATGATATCGGATTCAGCCTCCTTGCCTGCCTCGACTTTAGGACCTCTCTTAAGAACCTCGAGAAGAAGCCTGCTGCATTCCTTGGCATAAAGTTGCACAGCAGCACCCCCATCACCATCTGGCTGCTTTTCATAATTCTGATTAGCTGTAGCAAAAGCAATATCTTCAATTCGCTTTGACTCATCTGCGGCCTCTTCCAGACTAAGAGTACCATATTTTTGGGTGAAAAAGGATTGGCTGGTAAGGTTATTTGTCATCCGCTCCACAAGCATTTTCCGAGTATTTTCACTAGGAGGCCACAATTTGATAGAAAATGGCCTACGTCCCGAATTTGTGGTTACAGCGTCCATAATCAAAAGTGCTCAAAATCCAGCCGCCTAAGGCAAATAAAAGGCAACTTCGACTTATAAGGGATATAGGAATTTGAAAATAACAGAAGTGTGTAGTTATCTAGCATATCCTAGTCACTAGTCAGAGAGACACAATTTATGAACCAAACATATTACACTTATCAGCGCAGAAGTGTAGCTATTTACCAATTTTTTTCACTTCCACCAAACAATCAGTATCATTCTTGGAGTCCAAACAGTAGAGACAAACAAATATTCAACTGAACTTTGTAAGATACAAGATAAACAAGCAAAGATCCAGTAGTTCAATACTGAAGCAGATGGTAGTCAAACCATTTCAAGATGGCTCCTGTTCTCCTAAACAATAAATCAAAGAAACAAGAAGCAAGAAGCAGTTCGGATTACATATCAGGACAAACAGCGGGCACCCACAAGTAAAGGTTCACTCCACTACCCCATTCCATATCAGAACAAATCCAAATCCATCTCCTGCCGTGACTCTTCCCTCACAAATTATCACTCTATATTATCCCTAAACAACAGAACGGAATCCAACAACAACACAGAAATGACAATAAAAACACTACCCGAAGCCGGTGAATGCCAAATACACTTCAAGTGAAGCAGAAAAAGGATAATGTCAAAGAGATTTAAGGACATCAACCATGGATCTAACACAAGACGNAAAAAAAAAACGAAGCAAACCCAGAAACGCAAACAAGCAAGAAAAATGGAAGAAATAAGAAAAACCCTAGCAATGAAAAGAAGAGAAAAGAAGCGTTCTGTTGTTCACCTGCTGGAGATGAATGGAAGGCGTAGTGCGCGACGGTGAAGAGGCGGAGAGATGGTGTAAGGGAACAGAAACCGAAAGAGAGGGAAAGGGAAAAGAGGGAAATTTGGATTATAAAGTGTTTGTGGGGGGGAAAAGGCAAATGGGTCGGCTTTGGATGACGGCCTGTGGTTTGCGTCCAATTGGCGGTACTCCAACGGAGGAGTTCGGCAAATTTGAATTTTCATCTTTTTTTTNTTTTTTTTTTTTTTTTTTTTTTTTTTTTTTTTTTTTTTTTTTTTTTTTTTTTTTAATTTAAATTTTCAATTCTTTTTTAATCATTTAACAATATACTCCTCATTATTATTGCAGAAGAAAATTATTATTCCTCACTTAACTTCTCAGAAATAATAATAATAATAATAATAATTAAAAAAAAAAAACAAAAATGTCTCACTTTATTTATAATATTTAAAATAAGTTAGAGATCCCGTCCAAACTCACCGTTAAGAACCGTCATTTTTTAGCTTTCTCTTTCAAGCTTCCCTTCAAAACAAAATTTTAAAATGTGTCTTCTAGAAAGAGGTTTCCGTGCTCTCATAAATTTTAATTCTAAAGAAAGGCTTCCACACACTCACAAAGAATGTTTCGTCCCCTTTCCAACCCATATGAGATCTTACAATAATAAGTAGAGAAGTGAGTGATCAAACCATTAAGATATTGACAATAAAAAAAATATATTGATAATTTCATAATAAAATAATGTAATTTTCTTTTATTAGCAGCAAAAGCTAAATATTTTTAAAATTAAAAATAAAAAAAAATAGAAATAAAGATAAATAACCGTTTGTGGGGTAAAAGGCAATGATGAGAAATTGGATATGATTTATGATGAAAATAAAGAAATGAAGAAATTTAATCTGACAAAAATGAAAAAAAAAAAAAAATGTAATATTCTCTCCTTTTTATGGATTCCATAATTGAGCAGAGGAGCATGTGCATGTGGGTGCTGCTCTTACACATCTTTATCTTATCTCCCTAACAGACTCAAATCTCTTCTATCATTTCAAACATAAAAAATTTCAAATTCTTTTTAAACTCTTTAGAACATATCAACCATCCAAACAAAAGCCTGTTAAACCCCTGAAGTAGATGTTGTTACTGCTTTCAAATTTACAGAGTTCTCCAATTAAATGATGCATCTTCACCAGAGCTTAGTGATTTGGGAAGATGCATCAATTTTATAAAATAAATGCAATGCATTTCAGGGATAAGATTCTGGGGAGGACGACTAAGACCATTCTATCTAGCAATGGTATTACTTAAAGACTTTATACAAAATATCAAAACCCTTGCCATTAGAAGAAGAAAAAAAATAATAATAACCAAAGGATCATGAGCCATAAAACAAATTTACTAATTCGAACCTCGATCTAGCTCGCAGCAGCAACCAAATCTACCACTATCTGTACATCGTGTTTTTTGGTTAGAGATGATGAATATCGGCACGGTGCAGATATCTACAGCCGTGAGCTGTGGAGGTTGTTAGCCTTGGTCAAGGCTTTGGCAAAATAATTGCGGATCTCGGGAAGTATGCGCTGAATTAGATGAGAGTGCCTGCAAAGTATTGGCATGAAGAATGGCTTAGAATATGCAGGGAGACAGAAACCATGCTGTTCCATCCATGGTTTCTTTAGGTGCGGCATCGACAAATGATCATGTCTATAACTTACATCTCGCTTTAATAATCTTAAGTAAGAGCTTCATACTGATTCTCTCCATTTAAAGCTAGCATGGAGGGATCTAAATCTAAAAGTTTAACTCCCTTTAAAGCTATAATTTGTGAAAAGTCCTTAAAAGTTTCGTTAACTGCAGAAAAACTCGAAAGGTTTAAAATTCAAGCTGAAGAAGGGTAAGAGGTTTGGAGGTACATACCCTGGCATTGCACCGAGTTTTTCGAATTGTTCCAAGATAAAAAGGATGCACGTGTGCCTCAAAGATATGGCATTGAAGGCTTCTGAAAGTTCATACATGCTTGAAACATTCTCCAATGATATATCCTGGCAGAAGTTTTAAAATTAGCGTATATATCATATATATGTATAATAAGAGTTGCATAACAAGCAAATGAGAAATATCAGAAAACAAAATTAAAATTTGGTCATTCTTAGCTCACCTGTGCAATGGTATATTCGCACAATCGTTTAAGTCCCTCCAAGAGATACTGATCGGCAGCTCTCAGGAGATCTTGTGCAATATCCAACGAAACATCCACAGATCCAGTGTAAACAAATCTGTATGATAAATTCAGTTAATTAACATAATACTACTTGCATTCATATGCTGATAACTTTTGGAACTCAAACTTCGCAAACCTCATCATTAGCTCAAAAACTTCCCATCTAATATTTGGAATTTCTATATCCTTTGCATCCTTTTCCTGAAATGCATATTAAAAGCAATCAGTGAAATTGGGCATTCTGGAGACTATATCCCCAATTAAACTAGAAACAAGGCTGACAATTGGGTTTGAACACATTTGGGAAACTCACCCGATAGCCACCATCAAACATAGCACGGAATGCATCTGAAGAAGCAAGCAAGCAAATTCTGTGGGCATGGAAGCGTCTTCCTGCAAAAGACAAATGGAAAAACCAAAAGTTGAATAAGGTCATTTGAAAAGTAATAAATCATAAGTAGTTAGAAACGTGACGAAAAACAAACGACCTTCAACAAGAAATGTCACATCAGATAGTGTCGGATTGTTCACATACTGCTCACCCAGGTAAACCTGTATGAAATATGTCAGAATTACAGTGATAAAGGGAATAGTATAGAAATTATAGATCCTATGCTCAATTTTTCAGGTCATAAAATTAAAGAAGAGAACAAATACTTCAAACTCTTAGAAACTGAAACAGATATTTGAGGGATCATACATTTGGCCACTAACTCAAAGGCTCAAGGGCCATAATTCTCAATGTTGCCAATTCACTTTCACCCTTTCACAAAGTCAGGTTTTCATTCTCAAGCCTAGGTGTAAGCATATATCAACCACGTATGTTGGAAGGGTAATAAATCTACGAACATCCTACCTGTGGTGTTGGGGATGGTGGAGCAGCATCTACAGGAGAAAGAGTCATGGCCTTATTTGCAAGCTTGTAAAGCGCAACAGCACCATCAAGCTGCTGCTTGAGACTTGAAGAACCAAGCAGGCCAAGAAGCAACTCCAGACCTGCAAAATGCAAAAGCATTTATTCTACAATAAAATCTCCATTCACTAGTAACAAGCTGATCTCCAACTGCACCCTCAAAGAAGAAGAAAAAAATAATGAAATTCTAAAAATATGGCATGCCATTATTGTCGACAAATATAGTCCTCTGATCGTCGGGTGAACAAAGATGAGCAAGAGCAAGAGAGACTCGTCTTTGCACAGCCTTCTCTGCTACACGCATTAGATGTAACAAGTGATTTAAAACCTAAGCAAGGAAAAGAATGTGATTAAATTTGGAAAGTGTCCATACTGACAAGTGAACAGACTAGAACATCAGGCAAGTCAAAGTCCAAAAACAAAATCAGTAAAGTCATACTCACCCTTCCATGTATCTTCTCCTCTAATCTCTTGAGTGTCTTTGCTACACAATCTTTTGTTGCCTGAAACAAAATTGCCAATTAATTTAAGCCGTGATGGAGCAAGTCAGTGAGGAGGCACCACTACTGAATGAGAAACTGTGGATAACCTCCAATAATACACACACAATACACTAAAATAAAGCGAGAGAAAGAAGGGGTGGGGGTATTGAACAGTTCCAACTAGATAGATAAGGAAGGTTAAGTTACTTGCACTATAAATTCTCCATCTTGCAGCTTCTGAACTCCTCCCACTCTAATAAAATCAGATACATTATCCTACAGAAGAAAATCAACAATTACAGTTTATATAAAATTATGATCACAATCGTTCAGTTAGGCAGTGGGATTATGTGCGGCAATGCATCCTCAAGTTTATACCTCATTATCGGCAAGACCATAAAGAGCAAATGCCGCATTGTGTTGCAAAGAACCATTTTTTGAATCAAGAAGCTTCAGTAATGGCATTAGACCACCATTATGAGCAATACCAGCTTGATTATGAGTTTCCTGAAAATATAAGTTTTTTCCCTCAGATTCAGCCAAGAAATTCACAAGACCCCGTCATTCAATCCTAAGAACAATCCACAAAGAAAAAAGAAAAAATAAAAAATGGAACAACCAGGAGGAGAGGAAAATCTCTGTAAAGAATTATAAAATCTTTGGAAATAGCCCACCAGGGGCCATTTTTAATGGAAGAAAAAAGTCTAAACTATAGTACCTGTGCCAACCTCCCCAATGCAAAAGCTGACATTTCTCGTAGTTGTACATCAGGTGATTGAAGCATCTCAATTAAGGGTCGAACAGCACCCCTCTGCACAATGTGAATCTGCAAGTGTTTGATTTGTTCAGTAAGAAAGTTAAAAAAAGAAGGATACGTAACAGAAATTAAAGGGTGGGTGTATCTTTTGTTATAAAAATAAATATTTAAGTATATAATGGTACATATACACAGCACTTTTGTAAAGTGAATAATTTTCCCCTTCCTAAGCAATAAAATAGGAGGATACACATTCCCATCTCTTTTTTCGAACTTATTACCATGAAATAATAAATAAACTTTTATTCACCTTGCAATCTGAATCAGTTGCCGCAAATTGTCCAAGTAATAAAGCTGCCTCCCTTTGGCTCTCAGAGCAGCAGGAACTAACACAAAAGGGAAATGATTAACATAATTTAGACTAATGGAGATCAACTTTATCTTCACAGCATAATTAGTTCTGATTGGCAGAGCAACAAAGGTAAACTGAAAATTTGAGAAGATAGGCACAAAACGTATTGAAGCAGAAATATACAAGATACGTGACATGATTCCTGAAGTTACATCTAATGAAGCGGTAAAAAACAAAAGACGTGACAAGAATCCTGAAGGTCAGAATACCTGAGTAATCCAATAACAGGTTGCAAAGCTCCAGCAAGAAGAACTTCTCTCTTTATATTTGGGGATGAGTGAACCAAATTTCCAATAACACCAACCTAAAATCACGAAATCCATATATCCAATTAAAGATATCAATTCATTAAAAAGAAAGAAATTTTCAAGTTTGTCACATAGATAAAATCCTACCGCTTCATAATGTATAGCAGCATCCTCCGACCGAAGCATCAAAATGAGTGTAGGGAGTGCATTACACTCAACAATCTGCCAGTTAGCCAAGAAGATGTATGATTTATATATTAAAACTACAGTTGAACATCGAATTTGCAGAAGAATGCCAATTACCTGATTTTTGTTCTCATCATTCTTAAAGGCCAGCGTCCGTAATGCCCCAGCAGCAGCTCTTTGCACCTTCGTGTCAGTAAATTCAAGCAATTCAACAAGCGGAGGAATTCCACCTTCCATCCTGAATGTTTAAATCCTCGTTAAGAACAGGTTTTGATGACAATTTTAAAAGTTAAAAGTTAGACAACTAAACATACCTAACCCGTGTTTTGATGCAACTATTCTCATGGGCAAGATTTGTAATGGCATCTGCAGCTCTACGAATAACACTATTCACAGCTCGAGAAGAACCATCCTTGTGTCTCTTCAATAGCTCAACAAGGTGTGACAGAGCGCCAATGTCAACTATCAGTTGCTGGTGCTCAGGCTGTTGAGAGAGGATAAAAGTAAGAAATGAATCAGAAATCAGTTGCAGAATGCACAGAGCGTTGGGTCTGGGATGAAGGTGATAACTAATGCGCATGCTAATAATATGTTTTACTTCTATTCAGCTGCAAATGTCCAACAAAAGCCCAAGAGGGGATAACGCATGAGCTACAACTATAAACATGCAATCCAATTGAAAGACTGTGTTTACTCTTGCAACGCCTTGACCCAAAATCTTAGACAAAATGCATGGAAAAGGCCTTATATACGCTAGTATTTTGAGTTCAAAATACTTCTCAACGCTGCTAATTCATGCAGATAAAATTTTAGCTAGTATCTACTTCAACTGGAAAAAACATGCAAAATAAGTCACACACTAACGAAATGATAATTGGAAAATTTATGTGTGCCAATAGGGCAGGTCAAACAGCAACAGATTAAATTTGACCTTTACAGCCAGTAGTCCAAGCGCAAAAGCACTTCCCTTCTCAACCTCGTGCTCGAATGGCTTAAGACTACGATCACCGTCAACAATAAGCGGTGCTTGTAGATGCTTGACTAAAGCCGGCACGGCTCCACCTTCCACAATCACGTTTACTACCTCTTCTGGCAACCCCAAGAAAACACAAAAATTCTAATCAATTGACAATAATTTTTTTTTTTTAAAGGTAGCCTCATCCTGAAGAAGATCAACCGCTGGAAACTCTAAAGATCGAAATAGAACAGGCGAAAAAACACGTGGAGATCGGGAAAATACCGTTTTTAGCAAGCTCAGCAAGAACATGAGTAGCTCGCTTAGCAGCAGCTCGATCTGCTTCCTTCCATGAAAAAGAGGAATTGAGAATTTCAACTTGAGCACTGACCTCAGTGAGTAACGCTTGCTTGGCGTCCCCTGTAGGCACCGCGATCTCCCGTTCCTCTTCAAATTCCTCCTCCAGTTTCCGCTTGTGGCCTTTCCTCTCTGGGGGACTCTGATCTACACGCTTCTGAAGCTCCATAAACAACCAGAGGAGCTTGGATAACGAAATATGGAAGAGGCTGATCCAGAGAACCAAATCTGGGGTTTCATCAAGTGGGAAAGAGAAGAGAAAGAGGAGAGAGAGAGAGAGAGGAGGAGAGGGTAGTTCGGGAAATTCGCACAGTAAATACTTTCAGATTTCCCTCTTCTTTTGTCTTTGGCATTTTTAGGAAATATACTTATTTGTTTATCATTTTTATTTTATATTTAATTTTCATTAAATTTTAAAAATTTACTCGCTAGAGTTTTTTTTTTTTTTTTACTTTTTATCGTCTAGGTTAATTTTTTTTAATTACTGACTTCACTAATTTTTATCATTATTATAATTAACTAACAAATTTATGTCATAATATTTAAATTACTTAAAATAAGAATAGAAATACAGTCGTAGAAGTTGTTAGATCAACACCATTCTCTACTCTTTGATTATAAACTCATGATCATTTCCTAAATTAGTGTACGTGTGATTTTCATCCTCCAAACAGAAGCAATTTCAAACTTTAGAACTAACCTCTACTCAAAAGGGTAAAAAAGTAAATTAACAAGGATTCGACAACATATTTTAGTGACCTCAAATGAATATAGAGTAAAAATATTTGATACAGTCGAAATAATAAATGTTCTAATATTGAATCGAATTTACTAAACGAGTAATTAAAACCTCAAACAACTAAGATTAGTTAAATTAAATCTAAGTTGTTAGGATAATATAAGATCAGTCAACTGTATTCACCTGACCTGCTGCCGTGGCTATGGCCACGGAGGCACAGGCCTGAATGATGTTTATCCGCGCGACCCCAGAAGAAGAAGATTTCCCGTCCACGTCATGTCAACTGTGGAGGCCCACCATCCCCTGCACATGGGCCGTATAATAATGGCCTTCTGTCCTCACACAAAAGAAATAAGTACACGTGGCATATTAAAAAAATATAATTTAATAAAATTGAATCGTGACTCTTATATGATAATTAATATTATTTATCTACTAAATTATGTAAATTTAAATAAATTTTAATTAGTGGATTAAATTCAAATAAATAAAAAGTTAAATAGATAAATAATATTTAGTCTCAAGCTTTTGCTTCTTTTTTTTCTCACTTTTAATTGCTTTTAAATAAAGATACCAAAAAAGGGCTGGCTGCTTCTTTTCAAATATAACAAATTTGTATAGCGTGAGTGACAAGCTATGTATTGGAGTACTTATATTATTATAATATAAGTATGATACATATATAAATTATAGCTTATAACATTTTCAACTGTCAATAAATACTATATTATAATTTTTTTAATACGATTGGTTTATGAAACGAGTCAATTAATCATATTTGATTTTGTTGTTACGGTTGTTTAATCGTCGTTTTCTTTTGTAAACGCGTTAATTAACATGCTTGTATTAAACTTTGCGTAATTAACGCGTGAGTGTTGTTTTATTATAGTCAAACGAGTAGGTATGAGGTAGGGCTGAATGTAGCATAATGATTTAGTCCGGGTATGATTTGTTGTTACTTTAGAGCTTTTGACTAATGGCGAGAGCTTCTACCCCTTTTGGTAGGTGGGTGATATTATTATTGTCTTTATTGGACTTGTTTTTTTTAGGTACATACAGTGAAGCAATGTAGTCAATTATAAGCTTTTATGGATTACCTCGGTGTCAACACCGACCTCTCGTAAATAAGAAATATATTAATAAATTACGACCACATTACAAAAAAAATTGGAATTTTAAGGGTATAATGGTAAAAATAGAATGACTGAAAATTACTATCTATATCAACAATTTTATTAAACGGACTTTTATTTGGAGCAATCTTATCGTAAAAAAAATTATTAAAAAACATGTCAATGAGATCAAACATTAACGCATTAAATAAATAAATATATATTATATAAAAAGAAAAGAGGATAAACATGGACTGGGCCTTGAAGCAGAATGGGTCGGGAGGCCCATAATGTGGGAGCCCACGTGGTGGTCAAAGTCAACGCCGGGAAAACCGTAGAGAAGACAAAAAATAGGTGTCGAAGTGGTGCAGCGTAATGGGCATGTGAGGTGTCGCAGCGTCTTTAATGCGACGTCGTTTTAATCGACATGTCGGGCGAGAGAGAGAGATGCGACCAACGACAATAGTTTGGAGGTCAAATCTAACCGACTGCCACCGCCGCTCAGTCCCACTCCACAACGTCGGCGTTGTTGACGGTATTCTCGTTCTGGATTAGTGAGTTCTTGTAGTGGATAATGGCGCCTTGGTTTGCACTCTGGAGTTCTTCCATGGCTAACATGTCGGCGGAGTATGCCGATCCATAGCCACTGACGGAACTCATGCTCTGCGCAACTCCTCGCCGGACCACGCCGGAATGACTCGGCGACGTCCGTGTCGACGACGGGCAATTTGTATTTACTGCATTTTGATAGAAAAGTAAAAATTATTATTTATTGGATTAAATACACACAAAATATATTGTAACTTACAAAATTTTCATTAATATCTTCAACTTTTATTTTTTAAAATTAAAAAAAAATATATTCTTCATTGATGTGTATTCTTAATTTAGAGAATGATCATGAATTTATAATGAAAGAATACTCTGGGTATGAGGCCTTTTAGAAACCAAAGCAAAATCAAGAGACGAAGTAGACAATATCATACCGTTTGTGGAGAGTCGTGTTCGACTAATATGGTATAGAGCCATGCCCTAAATTTAGTCGTGCCAATAGATTGATAAATCCTCCAATATCGAACAAATGACTCACTCTAAATTCGATGGGAGGTGTTGGATGATGAAAGTTCGGCCTAATTTAGGAAATAATCATAGATTTATAAAGGAATACTCTCTGCATTAGTATGAAACATTTTGAGAAGCCCAAAGCAAAGTTACTAGAGCTTAGCTCAAAGTGGACAATATCATACATTGTAGAGAGTCAAAGCCATAAGAACTCATTCTCAAGATGGACAATATCATACCATTATAGAATATTTTTAATATTTTTCCAAATTTAAAGAGTTTTTTTTTTTATTAATTTAACCCAAAAAAAAAAAAAAATTGAAGCAAAATTGTACATTTTGAGAAGTCGTAGGCCGCAGGATTTTGATCGAACCAAGTAACTGAAGCCAAAAATCTGAAAATGGGAAGTTGACCAAACAAAAATGAAAAATCAAAGTCTACGAATTGAATGTGGATGCGTTTAACATTCAAATCATTTCTTCAGTTTTGTTTTTAGTTCATCACATGGATCACAGCTCTGTTTGTGGATAATAGAACCATTGAGTTATCTTTTCAGAAGAATTGGAAAGCTATATCCGAATCCATCGCCGTTGCCGTCTTGGTTCCGTCATCTACCTAAAGATGCGTGCCTGTTTATTTCTTTATCCGGTATGTATATATGATTTTACCTTTTTCTTGATCCACCGATTGAATACTACGATTCTATCTCCTTTTTGTTTTGTCTCTACAGTGATCTGTTAGATTGGCAGTGGCGGATTGAAAGCTTTGAGTGCTCATGGATTCCTCGGTGGCTCGACGTCGCCTACAGGCTATTCAGGATCATCTTGTTCCCGCCGACGACTTATCTTATTCTCAGCTCCGGCTCAATGCTACTGCTGGCGAGTTTTTTAACGGTCTCTCTCTTTTCTCGCTTACTTGCTCTTTGAGTGCTCATGGCGTAATTTGTTCCGAATATTTTGTAATTTCAAGCTAGAGATACGTAACGTTCCACAACCGATGAAGGTATGACTGTTGTGGTCGGCCAATCGGAGCAAACGTGGGGGCCATAAGATCTATGGTTTGTTGCCCAAACGCATTGGTGATTAAATGCTGTCTGTTTGAACACTTGTGGGCTGTGTACCATGTCTATTGGGCTTTCACATTGTTTGCTGATTAAGTTTCTTATTTTCTGAGTCCAGTTTTTTTGGATTCTCATCGTCTCTGTAGTTGGGTCCGGTTGTGGGGCATCGTCTCTGTAGCTAGCTCAAATTCGATTGAATGGGGTTTGTACGGAGTGAAATGCATATGAGTGAGGTTCATATCATTCATATTTCTTCTTTTTCTCTATGTCGCAAGGCAGAGGGTTCAGTGTTGGTGATTAATATGCTTAGCTTCAAAAGATCTATACGCTGCCAAGCATTCTTTGGACGCGGGTGAATACAAATTACTATCATTAGGACCTAGTTATTGAAGAAAAAACGAAAAAGGAAAGTTTAAAAACTCGGCATGCAAGTTGTGGGGACACACGATTCCTTTTATCTCAATTTCTGTGCTTCCTCTTTCCACCTCTATCAATGGGTTGCTGTAATTTTATCAAAGTAGTTGAAGTCTTTGGGGCCAGGCTGAATTGGAATTGGAACTGATTGCAGGAAAGTGGTCGATTTCGAGAAGGAATCATATCTATTTAGAAGTTACGATTAACCCCTCTATCACTTCCTTTGCATTTATGGTATCTGCACTGTGTGAAGATTCATTTAGCAGTAGAGTTTCTGGGGGCTGTTCTCTTTTGCAGGACTATTCAGCTCCAGTTTGTAATTATTGGACTAGAGGTTGGGTGTTTCTAGTTGGTACTTGGGTAAGAAACGAACAGCATTTTGAATCTGAATCTGAATCGAAACAATAAGCACGTAAAGGTTGCGACCCACAGTTCTTACATATGTATAAGTCTAGAAAATTTTAAGGGACTATCTTCTTGTCTATTATCAAATATGAGGAAATGAGTAATGCTGTACCCTGTTTTCGTAAATATATGTGATACCTTATGCTAATTGTTCTCCTTCTTCTCCCTTGCTTTGCTGACATTGTCAAAGTTATTAATTCTGAGCAGTGGATGGCTACAGTGTTGTGCTTCCAGAGAAATTGCAGACTGGCAAGTGGAATGTATATAGGTAAAGCAGTAATGGGTTGTTTGAGTTTGATTTGCCCTTTCTGTATGGCTATGCCGCATAAAGATCATTTGTTTCCTTATGGTAGATCTGCTCGGTCTCCGTTGAAGCTCGTGGATAGATTTCCTGATCATCCTGAAATTGGTACACTGCACGATAATTTTACGTGAGTATCTTGACCACCTCTTTCTCGTTTCTGATCATAAATAACTGGTGTTATTTGTTTACTGCTAATGTTGATTATATGGCTTCTGATTTTATTTTATCCACTTTAGGCGTTCAGTTGATGTATATAGAGACTATAAATATCTAGGTACCCGGATCCGATATGATGGAACAGTTGGAGAGTGAGTTTTATGCTACTTTAAAATTCCAAATTTTTGGTAATGGCTGTTTCCATAAAGTTCTGCTCCTCCTTTCACTGTTCAAGGTACAAATGGATGACATATGGAGAAGCAGGTACTTCTAGGACAGCATTAGGTTCTGGCCTTGTAAATCACGGTATACCAAAGGTGAGTGACTGAATGAATGCCTAGGGATAGAATAGTGTTTAGTTTTTTTTGTTAAAAAAGATAGAAAAGTGCTCAGTCTATCATTTCTTTTCACAGCGATTGGTATAGTTGTTAAACCTGATGAACGTGTATCTACACTGTTATTTCTCTAGTGTTGCCTAACTATCCTTGGTATTCTTAACACAGGGATCTTGCATCGGGTTATATTTCATCAACAGACCTGAGTGGCTTGTAGTTGATCACGCCTGCTCAGCATATTCTTACATATCAGTTCCTTTATATGATACCCTTGGTTTGTAATTTCTTCTCTGGATATTGTTTTTTTTTTTAAAAAAAACTTCCCCATTTGGCCTTGTGTTTGAACTTCTTTCTGTTTTACAGGTCCTGATGCGGTCAAGTACATTGTAAATCATGCTCTTGTACAAGTTATATTTTGTGTTCCTCAAACATTGAATATTGTGAGTGACACATTAGATTTTAGTCAGTCTGCTACATTGTTAGAAATTGACTTTGATATCTAAAAGAAATAACATTGCTGGAAGGACCAGTTTCTCATAGTATTACAACTATATTCTTGATTTTTCATTGAAGTTTTGATTTCAGAAAATAATTCTTTATTATTTAACTTTCAACTTGCAGCTATTGAGCTTTTTATCAGAAATTCCAACTGTACGCCTGATTGTGGTATGAATCACCGTGTGTTTGGAATTGATCTCAATTTGGTTCTGATCTCCGGCTGCTGTTACAACTTACAATCATTTAATCGTCTTAGCTTCCAAATTTTATAGGCTGTAGGTGGAATAGATGATCAAATACCATCGCTTCCATCATCGACTGGGGTGCAGGTTCTAACATATGCAAGTTTGCTTGGTCAGGTAAGCCCCTAATCTCCCATGATATAATTGGAAAGGAGAAGAAAAGAAGAAAAGAAAAAAAACAGAAAAATCCTCCTGTGATGTCATTAAAATATGAGCATTTTGATTTCATTATTCTATATTGATTGCAAGGCATATAGAAAGAAATCAACCTTACCAGTGATTAGGTCTTTACGTTTCATGTTCCATCATTATTGGAAAGCCCTAGTTTGAAACATTCATCTTCTTTGTACCTAATTGAGATAGTAGAGAAACTGAAAAAGCAAAAATATATTGCCGCATCTGGCGTAGATGCATAGTGACAAATTTCTTTGTTATCATGGGTTCTCACTACGTTACTACCCTTCTAGAATATTAAATATCCTACCATTTTTGTTTTTAAAAGAAACGAAATATTTTTTGGATCGAGTTGTTGGTAAGTTGGCTTGGACCGACTCACATTCTTGGATGATTGTAATATCTAATTAACAATTAAGGTTTTGTGCAGTTGGGAATAACTGAGTATTGTATTACATAATGACAGTATTTTGGCAACTTTTTGCAATATGCTTTTTGGGTTCTTATATGTACAGTTTACCCCATTTTTTGAAGCAACCTTGTCATTGGGCATTCTTTCCTCAGGGTAGCAGCAACATCCAGCCTTTTTGCGCGCCAAAACCTGATGACATTGCAACTATTTGCTACACGAGTGGTACGACTGGGACCCCAAAGGTGTAACTTCTAAGATTTCTTTTCTCTCCGAGCACGAAGACGTTGACATTGCTTAACATTGACTTGATCAAGGGTATGTTTTCTTATTCTCACATTAATATCTTGCCAGGGTGCTGTTCTGACACATGGGAATTTAATTGCAAGTGTTGCTGGATGCTCTCTTGCCTTAAAATTATACCCCTCAGATGTGTGAGTATTGGCTGTTTCAATTTTACATTACTGTAGTGTGACACTGTCATCTAGTTTGATTGATATATTTGGTTTCTACTGAATTCACATTCTAATTGTCAGCTACATATCATACCTCCCCTTGGCACATATATACGAACGGGCTAACCAGGTCTCATCGGTTTATTTCGGGGTTGCTGTTGGTTTTTACCAGGGGGTATGAAGCTATATCGATACTGTCTTTCTATGTTATACTCAGGTTAATTGATGTCATTCATTACTAGAGGCAAACTGATATGGTCTTCTATACGTGTATTAGGATAATATGAAATTAATGGATGATATGGTCGCATTAAGACCTACGATCTTCTGCAGTGTTCCCAGGCTGTACAACAGAATATATGCTGGGTAAGATCACGCATAGAAAGTTATTGATCAATCAGAAAATAAATTGCTTCTCTTATCACCGAGTTTCATTACGTGGTGAACAGAATTATTAATGCTGTAAAGACCTCTGGTGTGCTGAAGGAGAGACTGTTTAATGTCGCTTATAATTCCAAGAAGCAAGCAATAATGAGCGGTATGGTTTTAACCGTAAATCTTTACTTTTGCATGTCGTGCTTCATGCTTCTACAAGTCCTACTGTTCTTTTTGAAAAATCTATTTATGATTTCAAGATATAGAAATACTATTTTAAGAAATTTTCCTATTGAGATTACAGAATCCATAAACAGTTTTAAAAAAAATCTATCAATTAGATATTCGGTTAATTCATTTGATTAAGTGAATGTAAAAAACATTAAACAGAAGTCAAAATGCATACCGAATAGATCATTTGGGGTTTTGACTTTTATGACACCCAAAGGGACTTAAGTCTAGCCTTAGCGCTAGGCAAATGTGGGAAGTTGATTCAACTGAAAACCCACCCCTCGGATTCAACTTCCTCAAGATTTTGCATCAGAAGTTTATATTAAATGAGTGGCTAAACTTTTCTCGAGTCTTTGTCTAGGAAGAATGGACACTTATCGGCACACTCCGGACACGTGTCCAACATGCTAAAAAATGTGTCTGAATTATATTATATTGTATATGAATGTGTATATATATGTATGTACTTTTTCTAATTTTAAATAAACTGGACATGGTTTGGACACCACTCTTGAAAAAATTTAATCTAAGTAGGAAAAAGAAAATTAGAGATTCTCTTATAGACTCTTATCTTTTTATTCCATATATATTTTGATCATTCCTAAAGTATGAGGATGACATCTTCTTCCTCTAGTCAAAGTCAGCTAATCCTTCTATATCTTTTAAATTTTCAAAATATCGTTAATTGATTAAATTTATATGTTTTTAATGAAATATATCTTGTTTTTATATTAAATTTACATGTTCTTATCCATAAAGAAGTATTAATATATCTATATTCTATACAAAAAAAGTGTCCCCAATGGGCCAGTGTCCTTTTTTATATAAAAAATTCACTGTATCCGTGTTGTGTTATGTCCATATCCCGGGTTTGTCTTTGTGTTTCTTAGGTCCTCGTCCTTGCCCTTCTCTCTTTTTACAAATTTTGCTTATTGATTCCTACTTGCATCTATTTATAGGGTTCAACCTTACTTTTCATTTCCTTTCTTACGTGTTAGTATTTCAAAATGTTGCAATTTATTGTTTGTATTACGAGGCATTCTGCAATTATAGGAAAAATTCCATCTCCCATCTGGGATAAATTGGTGTTTAATAAGATAAAGGCAAAGATCGGAGGACGGGTTCGTGTATTGGCGTCAGGTGCCTCACCATTGTCTCCTGATATACTGGAATTTTTAAAAATGTGAGTTTTTATCTTTTTCTTTCAGAGTTTTGAATCTTGGTGACGGAGTTATTATTTTTATTCTTGTCCTCTTGTGTATTATTATCATATTTGTTTCAGCTTCCTTTTAGTTTCTGAAGAATTAGATGTTATTGCTCCACAGCTGCTTTGGTGGTTTAGTATTTGAAGGGTATGGAATGACAGAAACATCTTGTGTTATAAGTGCTATGGACCCAGACGACACCCTTTGTGGTCATGTTGGGGCTCCTAATCCGGCTTGTGGTAAGCTGCTGACATAAGCTTCTCAGTCATTTGGAATTTAAGTCGTGCTCGAGGAGTTTTTGGTGATAAATGCATGAAAAATTTATGAGGATTGCATCTCGACTCTGCTGCTATTTTACTGGAATTCTGATATGCAACAAACTCAATTTTGTGAAAGTGTGGGACATTGCTTTGAAGTTGTCGGTCTAAAAGGGAAAAGTATTCAATGTGTCTGTCACCCCCTAACCATTGGATGTATGGTAAAAACCATAGGTTTTAAGTTCTTTTTCATACGTTCATTGGTGTAAGTAGGCCGGTCATATTGTTTTCTTCCCTTAAAAAAGAAATTGTAATATCAATTAGATGCTGAGTAACTTATGATGGTATTGTACCGAGTGGGTAACTTGATTTCCCATCGTTTCTGAGGCCTTTGTTCATGCTCACTGTAATTGTTTTTGATTCACTATTCCGAATCCTGAGTTGAGATTTTCCTTCATTTCTGTTTTAGAAATAAAGCTCGTGGACGTTCCAGAGATGAATTACACATCTGATGATCAGCCCTATTCTCGTGGTGAGATCTGTGTCAGAGGTCCCATTGTTTTCAAAGGCTATTTCAAAGAAGAAGTGCAGACGTAACAGTTTTCTTTCCTCATCGCTTTGCATGATTTTAATTGATGGAGTACTTAAGAATTTAAATAATGATTTGAATTGGACAGGAGGGAGGCTGTTGATGAAGATGGCTGGCTCCATACGGGAGATATTGGATTATGGATGCCTGGTGGTCGTTTAAAAATTATCGACAGGTGAGCTCTATCGCTCGCTTCTCTTTCTCGTCTTTTGACTTATAGAATTGGGACAGACTTGTCAGTTAAAAGATTGCTACAATAAGAATTCTGGAATTTTTTCTTTCTCTGAGAAGCGCTCTTAAGCTTATATAAATCTCCTATGCATCTTTTTGGTTGAGGGATTTCCTTCTTTTGTTAAAAAGTATTGTACTTGTCCACAGGAAGAAGAACATCTTTAAGTTGGCTCAGGGAGAGTACATTGCACCAGAGAAAATTGAGAATGTGTATGCGAAGTGCAAGTTTGTTGCCCAATGCTTTGTTTACGGTGAGAAATGGGATTCTCTACAATTTCTTTACCCTTTTCTCTTGACATGCAATATCACTAGTCATTATACGTGCCACCACGTATTAGTGCCACTTGGTTACTGATGCTCTTTGCTACATCCTGAAGGTGATAGCTTCAATGCATCTCTGGTAGCTGTAGTCTCAGTTGATTTGGAGACGTTGAAAGCATGGGCTTCTTCTGAAGGCATTAAGGTACACACACTAGTTTTGCGTCTTAGTCTTGGAAATATTACACATTGGGCTCCATCCTAAACTTGAGTTGCAAATAAGCTCCACTTTTTAGTCAATCGAGAAATTTTTAGTCCCTAAGGAAACTAATGGAAGTTGTTGAGAAAAGAAACCTGCATCTAGCCTAGAGGTGTTAAGTATGTGCTTACTTGATGGTAAAATTTTATGGTCGAATCAACCGACGTGACGCTAGATAGGAAGTGTAGTGTTGGTTACAAGAGGGCAAGAGGGACAATGAATGGCTACTCTAATTTGTTAACTTGTAAGTTCAGCTAGTAGAACCTGAGTTGCTTTGCTCTGTATCCTTCAAGCAAAACATTAGACAGTTTCAGAAAGAACTGCCTTCGGGCACTTATTTTGTGGTCGTATAGGACTTTATGTTAGGAATCACGACTCTCCACAATGGTATGGTATTGTCCAGTTTGAGCATAAGCTCTCATGGCTTTGCTTTGGGCTTCCCCAAAAGGCCTTATTATCAATGGAGATAGTATTCCTCACTTATAAACCCATGATCATTTCCTAAATTTGCCAATGTGGGACTCACTCCCAACAATGCTCCCTTCGAACAAAATACACTATAAGCCTCAAGGGCCTCCCCTTATCGAGGCTCGGCTCCTTTCTCTGGAGCCCTCGAACAAAGTACACCATTTGTTCGACACTTTAGTCACTCTTTGACTATACCTTCGAGACTCACAATTCTTTGTTTGATATTTGAGGATTCTATTATCATGGCTAATGGCTAAGTTTAGGGCATGATTCTGATACCATGTTAGGAATCACGACTCTCCACAATGGTATGATATTGTCCAGTTTGAGCATAAGCTCTCATGGCTTTGGTTTGGGCTTCCCCAAAAGGCCTCATTATCAATGGAGATAGTATTCCTCACTTATAAACCCAGGATCATTCCTTAAATTAGCCCAACGTGGGACTAACTCCCAACACAACATTTTTTTCCCATCTTTCTAATCAAGTGTTCGTTTAACAATTAATGTGCAGTACAATGATCTAAACCAACTCTGCAATGACCCGAGAGCAAGGGCTGCAGTCTTGGCCGACATGGATGCCGTTGGAAGAGAGGCACAGGCAAGCAAGCTAGCAATTATTGTGTAAATTATTGATTCGATTATGCGAGCTCTCACTCGCGCAATTATAAAACAAACACAATCTCCTTGTTTATTTCCAGTTGAGAGGTTTTGAATTTGTAAAAGCTATCACTTTGGTCCATGAGCCTTTCACGTTGGAGAATGGTCTTCTCACTCCTACATTCAAGGCAAGTAGCCAATGTGTAGTAACTATCTTGAGAGGAGTAGTATGATATGGCTGATCTGAGATACTTTTTTCTCCACAGATCAAGAGACCCCAAGCCAAGGAATACTTTGCCAGCGCAATATCGAGAATGTACGCCGAGCTTGCTTCATCTGATCCGTCCTCCCAGAAGATGTAGCTCTCACTCTCCATCCCTATCTTCTCCTTGAAAAAGGTATAGCGAAGTTGAATCTCTTAGGATCTTGAAAACGAAAGAGGACGATGGAAAGTTCTCATTGTCTAAGTCTCGATAGTTAGTCCAAGAAAGAGGACGATGGAAAGTTCTCATTGTCTAAGTCTCGATAGTTCGTCCAAGAAAGAGGACGATGGAAATCGTTACTATTTTTATATATTCTGAGTAATTTTGCAGTTCATTTTATTGAATAAATTTGATTACTTCAAATCTTCTTTCAGCTTGGAGTAAAATAAGTTAGATAATTGTGCTTCTGCTCATATGTGGCCAATGCTCCTCTTTTCTTAAGCCTCCTGAACTTTAACAATTGCAAGTAGCAAGCTTGTGGCCACTGTTAGCACAGCAACCATGAAGAAACAAACTGGCTATACGCCAATATACCTAAACTTGGGATAATGTATCTATTAAATTCCACTCTAAATAATGTTTTTTTGGGTATATGTTGCGAAGGCACAATTTTGTTATCTCTATGAATTAATTAGAATTATAGTGTAACAGCCCAACCGGTAGTAAATATTGTTCGTTTTGATCTGTTATGTATTGCCGTTAGTCTCACGGTTTTTAAAATGCATCTATTAGGTAGAGTTTTTCACTTGAATGTTTTGTTCCACTCTCCAACTAATGTGGGATAGGGAGAGTTTGGAGAGTTTTTCACATCTTTATAAGGAATGTTTTGTCCCCTCTCTTAACCAATGTGCGATCTCATAAAACGGATTTTTAAAACGTGTTTACCGGTGACTTTTTTACATGTGGGGTCTCATAAAACAAGTTTTTAAGATGCGTCTATTAAGGAGAGTTTTTCACACTCTTATTAGAAATGCTTTGTTTCATCTCATAAAATGCTTCTATTAGGCAGAGTTTTTCACACCCTTATCAACATTTCGTTTCCCTCGATCTCATAGAATGCGTTATGGAGAGAGTTCTCCACACCCTTAAGAAAATGTTTCGTTTTCCTCTTCCGTGGGATCATCTAGAGCATCATCTAGAGCAAATGAAATGGTTTAGGTTTAAAGGACTAAATAGATAGATACGAGAATTAATTTATAAGAACATATTTTTGGTTTTGAAGGTTTGAGCTCATGACATAAAAGTTCCTTGCTTGTTTCCCAACCCCTTCTGTGCCGGAAGCAAAATTGCTCCTCAAATGCGTACAAATACTGTTCTAGCTTATTAATTTATTATCCCACTTCATCTTTCTAGAAATTACAAGGCATTACAACTAGAGGGAAGGTCTAAACCCATGAGTAGTTTTCTTCAGACTAGCTTCTGTTGTTTCCAACTTTCTTACACTCAATATCATCCTCCCCAACAAATCTCCTCCAAAACCAATGCTGTTTCCATACCTTTTCTGTCATTTCTTCAATTGGTACATTCTTGGTCTCCGGCAGCAAGAACAGCACAAACACCGACATTATCAAAACCCAACCGGAGAAGAACAAGAATATCCCAGACTTCAAATGGCAAAGCATCGAGAGGAAGGCCTGAGCTATCACAAATGTAAACAGCAAATTCACACAAACAGTCACGCTCTGTCCTGCTGAACGAGTCTCCAATGGGAATGTCTCGCTTGGGATCAGCCACCCCAATGGCCCCCATGACCATGCGAACGAAGAGACGAAGGTGCACACCATGACCACAACTAATATTGCGAAGCTTTTGGTGAGATCGTCGGAGTGATCCTTTACTTTGATGCCCAGAATTATGGCGATCACCAACTGGGAAATGAACATCTGTACACCGGCTTCAAGCAACAGCATTCGGCGCCCGATTTTGTCTACGGAGTAGATTGATACGACTGTGGAGGCGACGTTGACAGCTCCAGTGATGACGGCTGAGTACAAAGAAGCACCACTTTTGAAGCCCAGCGTGTTGAATAGGACTGGAGCGTAGAACATAATCGCATTGATGCCTGTACATTGCTGGAATATCTGTTTGGAAGAAGACGAAGATTTGGTGAGCTTGATGTGTAAGGTTCAAATCCTGCCGGTTAGGAATTACGACTCTTCCCAATAGTATGATATTGTTCACCTTGAACATAAATGACTTTGTTTTTGTTTCCTCAAGAAGCTTTGTACCAATGGGGATCAATGGAAAAGTATTCGAGACTTACAGAGCTTTCTTGAGGCCTATGGATTCCTCGAACAGCCTCCACTTAATCGAGGGTCGACTCCTTCTCTAGAGCTCTCGAACAAAATACACCCTTTGTTTGACACTTGAGTCACTTTTGACTACATATTCGAGGCTCACAACTTCTTTATTCGATATTTGAGAATTCTATTAACATGACTAAGTTAAGGGGCATGACTCTAATACTATGTTAGAAATACCACTTTCAACCATGGAGATAGTATTCCTTACTTATAAACTCATTATCAACTTCTTAATTAGCCGACGTGAGACTTCTCTCCCAACAATCTCCAACAATCTTCAACACTAGATTGATGAATTTGAGGAACAATTTGAAGCACAAGGTTCGTAATTTAGATTTGGTGAACTATGTACTCACTTATATACTCAATCATTCTCTTATCTTGCCAGGGTGAATTTAGTAAAAAAAAAATGAACTTAAAATTTCCAGAGATCATATGGCAGACAATATTTGATGTCATTGCAACAAAGCAGAGCTCAAGCAGTACTTATGGTGAAGAATTGAACATGAGTTGTGTATGAGACTAACCTGCAAGGCAACAGCAATGACAAGCTGGGGGCGGTTCCTCCGCTTGAGGAGGTTTCTAAATGGGTGCTTTATCTCTCGAGCCACACGGCTAGCCTCCACCAACTCCAAGAACTCTGGTTCGACATTATCAATCCCACGTATCTTTCTAAGCACCGCTTTGCCTTCCTCCAGACGGCCGCGCTCAATGAGGCTGTTGGGAGTGTCCACCACCATCAGAGCCCCCAGAGTAAGGAGGCCGGCTGGAATTCCAGCCAAACCCAGGGACAGCCTCCAACCCCATCCGCCCTCAATTCTGTGCATACATGAAAAAGGCTTATTATTATTATTTATATTCAAAACTCAACGTTGAAATGAAAGGTTCTGCTACGCTTGAACAGTGGCACTTACTTGGAAGTGCCATAGTTGACTAGATTTGCAAAGAGAATGCCGATGGTGACGTTGAGCTGGAATAGTATGTTTAATCCTCCGCGGATTCTGGTTGGGGCTATCTCCGACAGGAACAGTGGCACTGCCTGTTTAACACATTCATTTCCACTCTAATTAGTCTAAAAGATCGAGATTATTGAAGCTAATACACTAGTGATCACCAAACCCATTTTTCATATAATCATACATCTACAAATTTAACAAAAACTTAGCTTTAAACCCAAGTTTATTAATTAAATAGATTACAAATTCGACACATGATAAAATATTTTGCAATAATGACACAAATTTACATTAACCATTTACTTTATATTAAATATATTTGTGACATACTTTACCATATTACAAAAATGGTATATCAAATATGTTCTGGCGTACCTAAAAAGTAAATTTAGTTAATAATATCATATTAAATATCAAAAGAACAAAATCTTTCCAAAATCCTTCACAAGACCCCTGCTGAAACTGCTAACTAAAGGCATAATATTCTCCTCGAGAAGGCTCGATTCTAACTTATTAAAATATAGTATTTATTTTCTAATTGATTGAATTATGTTTAGGTTGGAAAAAAAAACAGATTAATATATTGGATGATAAGCTAGGTAGAAATATAATTTTTGATAATCTAAAGAGATAATGAAAGGACAACAAAATCATGGCTTTCAACAGAAAGTGATCTCTTAAAAGAAAAAAAAAAGGAAAAAGAAAAAGAAAAAAAGAGCCTATTTTATAGTAAGGAAAGGTGTAGAAGAAGCAAACCAACGGGTGACGTAGCAGGCTTCATGTGAAAAATTAATACCCATAAGCCGAAAAGGAGAAACTCTATATTTTACGATTCACAAGCTTCTAATGTCTCCTTATTTGAAAAGTTTCAATTATCTTTTCGGATTTTCCCCACCTTATATCTTTGGTGGATGATGAAAGTCTACATCGACTAATTTAAACAATGATCATAGGTTTATATCCATTAATGTGAGACATTTTGGGAAGTCCAAATCAAAGCTTATGCTCAAAGTAGACAATAGCATACTATTGTGAAGAGTCATGTTCTTACTAATTCTAATTGTTTTTACTGTATTAATAAATAGAAAAAAAAATTATTTTCAACAAAAATAATTTTAGAAAATTATAGTAAATAAATTATGAGTAGAAAAGAATATGGTTTTTTTTTTCTTTTCCCGATGTTACTTTTCAAGGCACAAACAATCATGGGAAATGTAATGATACATTCTCTTGAATATAAACTCCACACATTAAATGTTGAATTAAAAAAAATAAATGATATTTACATTTATTTATTTTTCCCATATCATTT
The DNA here is from genome assembly GCF_002806865.2 of Cucurbita pepo subsp. pepo. Classification (NCBI taxonomy): domain Eukaryota; kingdom Viridiplantae; phylum Streptophyta; class Magnoliopsida; order Cucurbitales; family Cucurbitaceae; genus Cucurbita; species Cucurbita pepo. The sequence goes on from NC_036640.1 coordinate 11,465,588, forward strand.
TAGGAGGAATTATGTTAATAATATAAGTTATCCAAATGAACTACGGGCAGCTAAAAATTACTCTTAATTTTTTTTTGTTTTTTAAAAAATACCTTTTTTGATCATTGAATCTTCTCTTAAAAAGTATTACTTACATTTTTCTCCTTAATTTGAGTTAATTTCTAATCATTCTATAGGTTTTTTCTAGATAAAATACTATATATTAATGTAAAGATTAAATTTATAATTTAACCAATAAATAATGATCAGATCGAAAAACTATTTGTTATTGACAAAACATGGATTTACATTTTTTTTAAAGATAAAAAAGACGCAATTTGGACGTTTGTTTATTCCAGGAAACCATCATTTTATAGCAATCAAAACTTGTAAATGTACCTGATTAGCGAAGCCAACTCCACAGCCGAGCGAGATTCTGCCCAGGATGAGCATCGTCAGGTTTTCAGCGGTGGCATTAAGGACGGTTCCAATAATGAAGAACACGCCCGCAATCAACATCGTTAGCCTTCTTCCAAGCCTCCTCGTGGTGTAGGAAGCAAAGAAAGTCGCTGTTAAACCCGCCAAATACAGCGACGATGTAAATAATTGAAGGCCTTGATTATCGTATTTACAGTAGTTGCTGTCGATTTCTTCCTTCATCTGCGTCTTCCTGTACACCACTGGAAAGAACTTCTTCAAGAAATCCGGCATCGAAGTAACTCCTCCTGCGTTTATCGATTAACCAAAAATTGATCAAACAGAATCGATCAATAAATAAAACGCTATAAGGTCTACTGGTAGGGTAATCGAGCACATCGCCGTCATAGCAGAAACACTCATCAATCGTAATGGCCGTACGTTCAGAATTTCGATTAACCAAAAATTGATCAAAAATGGAAAACCAGAAGAAGCAAATGATATAATCATGAGTCAGTATGATATCGTCCATTTAAGTATAAGTGGTTTTATTTTGGACTTATTCTCTAAATTAACCTAGACTTTCATCATCCAAGAAGGTACTTACGGTCGTAATCACAGAAACACACAGTAAATCGTAATGGCCCTAAGTTGAGGATCTACAGAAACAATCATAAAATCACTGTGTACGAAGATTTCAGACGATTTGAAGTCAGAGTATATCCGTGTTAATTTCAACAAATGTCGTTCCTGATTCACGACAACTGAAATCGTGTTGTGTTGATTTTCAATTTATAAGAAAGTTTAAGAGAAAGTTTCAATAGTGACCTGAGATACCGACGTCGTAGCCGAACATGAGGCCGCCGGTAGCCGCCATTACACAAGAAATGACGACGATCGGAGTGATTTTAGCCTCGAACACGGTGCCGTCGTTCTTGCTCACGGCGGAGAATCCTCCGGCAGGCATGGTTGCGGTGATTGTATGTGCAGTGTTCTTAGTAAACACAATCACCTAATCAAAATCTCCAGAAAACTACTTCCTGTAAAGAACGCTGAAATGGTAACCAAGAACGAAGAACAATGAAGAAGAGGAGAGATAATTTGGTGTGAGGAGCGTGATACTGCGTGAGGAATTTATAGGCTGGGGGAGTAACAGACTGCACTTGTCAGAACGTAGGACGATAGCCCAGCGGCAGCCGTGCCTCCGCCAGGATTTCGCCACGTGGCAACATAAAAGTGAGTCACAAGTAATTAAAACTAAATAAAAGGATCAAATTGAAATTTGACTAAATTACACGGACCAAATTGCAATTTTTTAATATGAAAAACCAAAACCAATAATTAACTACGAAACAAATTAAAACTAAATTATTCCAATTTTATACTTTAGAGAAAAGAGGAGACAAAAATATTATAACTGTCCGTTATATTTCAATTAGGTCCCTAAACTTTTAAAAATTCAAAAATTAACTATATAAATAGTTTTCAAAATATATTTTGAAATAAAATAAATGGTTATTTAATAGTAAATAATTACAAATAATAATAATAATAATAATAAAAAGTCTTACGTGGACTCTGAAAGTCAAAATAAAATCAATTGGTGGAATGTTGAGTCATAAGTGACAGGACAAGATTTGTAATTGGACAAGATTTGTAATTTTTGGATAAAGTTTACTAATTATGGATTAAATAATAGATCCACATGTGCAATTAAATTTAATTTATTGCTAAAAAATCATTGTCTTCCAATACTTTACAATATATTTTAAAAATAATAAAAAAAAATTATACCAATGTGTTATTGCAGTTGCGAGTTGCAATTTTCTATTCATAAACACCACCACCACTAGTGGATACGGTTCGCACCCATTACGTATTATCATCAGCCTTACAATTTTAAAACGTGTCTATTATGAAGAGGTTTCTACACCCTTTTCAACCAATGTGGGATCTCACACAATCCACCTCTTAGGAGCTAACGACCTCGCTGACACATCGTCTAGTGTCTAGCTTTGATACCATTTATAATAGCTCAAGTCTACCGTTAGTAGATATTAACTGCTTGACCCGTTACGTATCATCATCAATTTCACGATTTTAAAACGCGTTCTCATTCTTATAAGAAATATTTTGTATCCCTATGTACCCAATATAAGATATTGTCACAATCACATTTTGATGGCAGCGGACTTGCAATTGTGTATCTCTCATTTCTCAGCAACGAGTGAGTTAAGTCAATTCGTTCTTGCGTCGCCTAAAATATTAAAATATTAAACATCGTTTATTTTATTATACTAAAATATTAAACCACGTTTTTATTTGGTCTATTCTTTTTACACCGTTTCATGTTAAAAACAATATTTTATTATCTTAAATAAAATATTGTAAAAATATAATTAAGTATGGTAAAAAGTTGATGTATTATAGATTAAATGGTAATTGTAATTACAAAATTAAAAATTAATTGGGATTAGTTGTTGGGAAAACTCTCATCCACCAATTTTCAAAAGGGCACCAAAACAAATGGAAATTGCGAGATTGTGGCCTTAATATTTTAAAAATTGAAAATTTGCCCTAAAAAAATGGAAATTGGGAGATTGTGGCCTTAATATTTAAAAATTTTCAACTAACCCATCATACAAAAAGTTCCATTTTCAGCAGACCAATGAATCTTCTTAAGAACTTTTTGTTATTTTTAATTTGCTCCACTTAATTTCAATTAATTGTAGATGGGCCCCAAACAAAACGTGCAATATGATACCAAGCATTTTGGTGACCTTTCGAGCTGACGTCGCCCACCAACTTTTTTTTTTCTTTTTCAAATTTAATTCATAAATAAAAATCATTAAACAAATGAAATTATTAATTAATTAACAAAAAATATATTAAATATATTTAGTTCATTAGTTAGAATTGGTGGTTAAATTAAGTTAATCTCCATGTAACTATTAACTAATTAATAGTAAATTAACTTAGTATAAGTACTCAATTATTGGCTATCCAATTAAAAATGGAGTATTTTAATTTAATTATTGTAATCATTTATTATTTGATTTCGATAAAAATTAAAATAATATAATAGACAAGTCAACTAAAATATAAATTAATATGCATGCACGGGCTGCGTTTATGGCTAAATAAGTTTAATTTTTGTATTAGTTATGTTCGATCGACGAAAGAGAATCTCACCTAAAGTCTGACAAAGTCGTAAAAGAAATTCTCATTAAAACGTGTCATGAGTATGTTAAACGATCTGAAATTAGGTAAAATAAAAATGGAAGATTTATAAAAAATAAAATAAAATAAAAAAGAGATTAAATATTGTGGCTGGAAATAGGGGTGAAAAGTAGTGCAACTTATTTATCACACATAGTGTGTTCAATCTTTTTTCATGGAGAAATAAGAACATAAACGAAAAACAACATAGTCCAATCCACGATTCATGTGCCACCTGCTAACGTGTCAGCTTTCGATTTCAATTTACTCGAAGACATCAATAAATACTTGACTCTCGATTGTGGTGTTCCTATAATGCTATTAATTGACAAGCAATTAAATAAATTATCGTTCATTCGTGTTTGTATTATTTACTCGAGTATCGCATCATTATAATGACATAATGACATAATGTAAGTAAATAAGATAGTTTTTTTAATAAAATATAAAATTTTATGAAAACAAATCCTAATTATAGTTAATTATTAGGAAATGTATTAAATATTTTAAATAATTGAGAATTACTTTTTTAAAGTTTTGGTAATTAAAATCTAAATTACATATGTCAATTTAATTCCAAATTTTAAAAATTAATCAAATCCAAAGTCTAACATTTAAAAGTATACTAAATTTGAATTTTAATATTTGAATTAAGGAAATTACTTAAATTTATTTATTTATTTTACAAAAAAAAGCACTCCTATCTCAAAATTTTTTATTTATTTTTGCACGCATAGGTTAATTTCAAGATTTTTTTTTCACTGTTATATATAAATATATATATAAAAAATGTTTTAATATATAATTTTCCATTTTTCAATATAATCTCTAATAATATGTAATAAGAAAAAAATATAATTTAATGTTAAACATCATTTTTAAAATTTTAATATTATAATATAATCTTTTAATCTTTTAAAAAATATATTTATTTAGCATATAAGAGATTGTAAATGGAGAGGAAAGGTAATTGTTAATGAAATTGTTGTGATATAGATTTAATAACTTTTGGTAGTTTCTTCTCGTAAGATTTCATGTTCTCTAATAAAGATATTTTATAATCATGAGGTTGACAAGTATACGTCATGGGTCAATGATTATATGGGTCGGAATATGTACATTAATGTTCTTCCATTTTAGGTAATGTTAGAGAAACAAAAAAAATGAAACATAAATGGAAAAAAAATAATGTCTTATTATTTTTCCTTTTTTTGATGAAAAAAAGGATGGATGTGTTTAAATCTACATGAATTTGGTCAGTTTGAATACATTGGAACGTTTCATTTGGTTGAATTTGGATAACATTTCCATGTAATCTCATGGCCATTTACTTTACTTCTTCATTATCTCTTAACCACTCTTACTATATATATATACTCTGTTTCTGAAACAGTTGATCCGACACACCCATACGATGCTCTGTTCGTCCGCAAAAAACTTGGGATTTTACTCTGTTTTGGAAACTGCCGTTCTGTTCATTCTTATCCAATTCATTATGAATATTCAAATTCCACACGTTTGAACAATCAATCTCCATCGGAAAATTTTGGTAACAATGCCTGCAGCAGCGTTTGCGGTGGCTCCGGGCGGCGTCGAGTTCGAGGCTAAGATAACGCCGGTGGTTATTATTTCGTGTATATTGGCGGCCACCGGAGGGCTTATGTTCGGCTATGATATCGGCGTGTCTGGTGAGTTAATTTATCTCAATTTTGACTCTGTTCTTAGTTTGTTTATGGGGGAATTGATCGACATGTCGAAACAGGGGGAGTGACGTCGATGCCTTCGTTCTTGAGAGAATTCTTTCCGGCGGTGTACGAGAGGATTCAAAGTCACGAAGCGGAGGAGAGTAATTACTGTAAATACGACAATGAAAGCTTACAGTTATTCACTTCTTCTCTGTATCTGGCGGCGTTGACTGCCACGTTTTTCGCTTCTTACACGACCAGAGTTCTTGGTCGGAAGCATACTATGCTTATTGCTGGGATTTTCTTCATTGTCGGAACTGTTTTGAACGCCACCGCCGTCAGCCTCCTCATGCTCATTCTTGGAAGAATCTCTCTCGGTTGTGGCGTTGGATTTGCCAACCAGGTTTGCTTGCATTCCTTCTTGAATCTCTACTAGTTTTAAACAGAGCTTGTGTTATTATAAAATTTGATATAAGATATTAAAATATGGGTGATACATGTACGATTTCTAATATGGTATCAGAATCATGATCTTCAGTTAGTCATGTCAATAGAATCCTCAAATGTTTCGTGTCAATAGAATCGTCAAATGTCGAATAAAGAAGTTGTGAGTCTCGAATGTGTAGTCAAAAGTAACTCAATTATAAAAGAAAGGGTGTACTTTGTTTGAGGACTCCTTGTACTTTGTTCGATGACTCAGAGAAGGAGTCTAGCCTTAATTAAGAGGAGCCTGTTCGAGGGCTCCATAGGCATCAGGGGAGGTTGTGTGGTGTACTTTGTTCGAAGGGAAGATTGTTGGGAGGGAATGATCCTATCTTTTTGGTAGGAAGCATCTTAGGGAACCCAAAGCAAAGCCTAAAAGCTTAGGCTCAAAGTGGACAATATCATACCATTTTAGAGGTTCGTGAGTCAAAGTAGGCTGTGGCTCTGTTTCTCTCGGAGATAGCTTATGTTTCTCGTTCTTAACATACTGTAATTTTGGTGAAAGTAGGCAGTACCTCTGTTTCTCTCAGAGATAGCTCCGACGAGGATTCGTGGAGCTTTGAATATACTGTTCCAGTTCGACGTAACCCTCGGAATTTTGTTCGCAAACCTGGTCAATTATGGCACATCCAAGTAAGATTTGAACTCTAAACGTATTTTTAGCTTATGGGTTGTGATCAAGTTTATATTTTTTTAAAAAACAAATTCATAATGTACGACAGAATTGAAGGAGGATGGGGCTGGAGGGTATCACTGGGGCTGGCGGGTGTTCCAGCATTGCTATTAACTCTTGGAGCAATCTTGGTGAATGATACTCCAAATAGCTTGATCGAACGCGGCCATTTAGAGAAAGGAAAATCAGTGCTGAAGAAAATTAGAGGCACAAACAATGTCGATCCAGAGTACATGGAGATCGTCGAGGCAAGCCGCATTGCTCAAGCAGTGAAGCATCCATTCAAAAGTCTCCTTAAGCGGCAGAATCGCCCGCCGTTTGTGATAGCCGTAATGTTGCAGATCTTCCAACAATTCACAGGAATCAACGCGATTATGTTTTATGCTCCTGTTTTATTCAGCACGTTGGGGTTTGGCAGCGATGCGTCGCTGTATTCTTCAGTGATAACAGGCGCTGTCAATGTGCTATCGACGTTGGTGTCGATTTACTCGGTCGATAAGCTCGGTCGACGAGTGTTGTTGATCGAAGCTGGAGTTCAAATGTTCATATCTCAAATGATCATCGCGGTGGTGCTCGGGTTGAAATTGGATGACAACACGAACAACATGTCGCGGGGGATGGCGATTGTGGTGGTGTTGATGGTGTGCACTTTTGTTTCGTCTTTTGCTTGGTCTTGGGGTCCATTGGGATGGTTGATTCCGAGCGAGACCTTTCCATTGGAGGTGAGATCGGCTGGGCAAAGTGTCACGGTTTGTGTGAATATGGTGTTTACTTTCGTGATAGCACAGTCATTTTTGTCGATGTTGTGTCATATGAAGTTTGGGATCTTCTTGTTCTTCTCTGGTTGGGTGTTTGTGATGTCTGTGTTCGTGGTGTTCTTGGTCCCGGAGACGAAGGGCGTTCCGATCGAGGAAATGACGGAGAGAGTTTGGAAGCGACATTGGTTTTGGAAGAGATTTATGAATGATGTGTGTGAGAAAGTTTGATTTGGTTTGCTCGTCTTTTGATTTTGTTGCCCCAATCATGGCAATATATACTTGTTTAGGGTACTTGTTCCTTGGTAAAAATGCAATTTGTAAGGGATTTTTAGTTTTTATAGTAACGACCGCTCATCGGGAATCCGGTTTGTTTACAGTAATCCTAAAGTCTACATCTCGTTTATATCATCGTCTCGATCATGCCACATTACATTTATCTAGAAAGAAATTTAAATTATTTTAGTGAGTAAAATAATCTATTGAGTAACTAATTTTATAAGTAATCTTTTTGGAATGAATTAAGTTTTATTCCTGACAAGTTTTTCTTGCGTCTTTGATCTGGACTAGGTCATCGGTCCATCCATTTCCTTGATTCTTAGGTTCCTTAGCTCATTTTTAACAAATCTAGTTGCTAAGTCTTTCGTGTTAGCCTTAAGGTCTTATGACTAATCTATCCTTAGTCTGTTGCCTCTATGCTAGCGGTGAGCTTAGGCTGTTACCAATGGTATCAGTGTTAGACACCAAATGAGGTGTCAACGAGGACATTGGGCACCTAAAGATGGTAGATTGTGAGATCCTACATTAGTTGGAGAGGAGAATGAAACATTCCTTAAAAGATATAGAAACTCACTATAGTAGAAGTGTTCTAAAACATTAAAGGGAAACCGAAAAACAAAAAAAAAAAAAACAATATTTGCGCTAGCTGTAAGCTTAAGTTCATGTATATCCTTTGCTAAAGATTTTTTTTTTAATATAAAAATATAATTTTATTTTTGTAAATTAATTTGAAAAAGAAAGATCATTTCACCCATTAAATTAAATTAAGATTTCATTTTTTTTTAGTTCAATCAATTATATATCTAAAAATCAAACTATTAGGAAACTTCTTATAATTTCGTATAACGGTGTGATTCTAACTTTTAAGTATGATTTTATTCGGAAAAAAAATATAATATTTTGAATTAATCGATGATTAGATTAATTTTTTTTTTTTAAATAATAATAAATTTATCAGACAATAAGACCCATACTTATTAGACTTCTATATTTTTCAAAGTTTAAATATCAAATAAATGCAAACTTCAAAATTTATAACTTAAATTTGTAACAGTGTTTAACACGGTACCTTCTCTAAAGAAAGCTTTATTAATGAAATTGTCCCAATATAAATGTTAAAATTCGAAAATCTCTATAGTTTTGAATAATTATTGATATAGATTCGGAACTACTTTTCTAGTTTCTGTCGGTAAGATTTCACATCGGTTAGAGAGGTAAACAAAACATTCTTGATAAGGATGTAGAAACCTTTCTTTAGTAAATATATTTTATAATCGTGAGACTGAAAACTATACATAACAGGTCAAAACTGATAGTATTAGTAGAATTATGTACATCAATGTTCTTCCATTTTAGGTAGATTTTGAGAAAGTGTGATGTCCATATTGGTTGGGAGGAGAACAAACCACCATTTATAGTATTGTGGAAACTTTCCCCTAGCAGACACATTTTAAAGCATTGAGCGGAAGCCCGAAAAGAAAAGTTTAAAGAGGACAATATCTGGTAGAGGGGGATCTTGGCTGTTACAAAAACAAACAAATGAAACCTAAGTAAAAAGAGGATGGATGCCTTCAAATTTCCATGAATTTTGTCAGTTTGAATACATTGGAACGTTTCATTTGGTTGGATTTGGATAACATTTCCATGTAATCTCATCGGCATTTACTTTACTTCTTCATTATCTCTTAACCACTCTTACTATATATATACACACTCTGTTTCTGAACAGTTGATCCGACACACCCATACCATGCTCTGTTCATCCGCAAGAAACTGGATTTTACTCTGTTTTTGAAACTGTCGTTCTGTTAATTCGTATCCAATTCATTATAAATATTCAAATTCCACACGTTTGAACAATCAATCAAGTCAAGGAGATCGATNATCAATCTCCATCGGAAAATTTTGGTAACAATGCCTGCAGCAGCGTTTGCGGTGGCTCCGGGCGGCGTCGAGTTCGAGGCTAAGATAACGCCGGTGGTTATTATTTCGTGTATATTGGCGGCCACCGGAGGGCTTATGTTCGGCTATGATATCGGCGTGTCTGGTGAGTTAATTTATCTCAATTTTGACTCTGTTCTTAGTTTGTTTATGGGGGAATTGATCGACATGTCGAAACAGGGGGAGTGACGTCGATGCCTTCGTTCTTGAGAGAATTCTTTCCGGCGGTGTACGAGAGGATTCAAAGTCACGAAGCGGAGGAGAGTAATTACTGTAAATACGACAATGAAAGCTTACAGTTATTCACTTCTTCTCTGTATCTGGCGGCGTTGACTGCCACGTTTTTCGCTTCTTACACGACCAGAGTTCTTGGTCGGAAGCATACTATGCTTATTGCTGGGATTTTCTTCATTGTCGGAACTGTTTTGAACGCCACCGCCGTCAGCCTCCTCATGCTCATTCTTGGAAGAATCTCTCTCGGTTGTGGCGTTGGATTTGCCAATCAGGTTTGATTTAAGATATTAAAATATTTGTAGAATATATTTTATTGTATAATTAAGAATGAATTGGTTAGCTTGTATCCTATTTAAACGTTAACTTGTGTACTTTCAATTCTTGAGTTCACATGGGCTAATTTAGAAATGATCTTATGTTTATAACACAGGAATACATCTTTATTGGTATGAGATCTCTTGTTAAGTTTAAAGCAAAGTCATGCGAGCTTAGCTCGAAGTGACAATATCATACCATTGTAGAGTTTGGTGATTCCTAATATGGTATCATAATCATCCTCTTAAGTCAGTCATGTCAATAGAATAATCAAATGTTCTATGTCAATGGAATCCCCAAATGTCGAACAAAGAAGTTGTAAGTCTCGAATGTGTAGTCAAAAGTGACTTGATTGTCAAACAAAGGGTGTACTTTGTTTAAGGACTCCTTGTACTTTGTTCGATGACTCCTCTAGCCTTAATTAAGGGGAGCCCGTTCGAGTGCTCTATAGGCGTCTGGAGAGGCCTTATGGTGTACTTTGTTCGATGAGAGGATTGTTGGGAGGGAATGATCCTATTTTTTTTAGTAGGAAGCCTTTTAGGGAACCCCAAAGCAGAGCCTGAGAGCTTCTGCTCAAAGTGGACAATATCATACCATTTTAGAGGCTCGTGATTCAAAGTAGGTTGTGGCTATGTTTCTCTCCGAGATAGCTTATGTTTCTCATTCTTAACATCTTGTAATTTTGGTGAAAGTAGGCAGTACCTCTGTTTCTCTCGGAGATAGCTCCAACGAGGATTCGTGGAGCTTTGAATATACTGTTCCAGTTCGACGTAACCGTCGGGATTTTGTCTGCGAACCTCGTCAATTATGGGACATCCAAGTAAGATTTGAACTCTAAACAAGATTTGAACTCTAAACGTATTTTTAGCTTCTGGGTTGTGATCAAGTTTAGATTTTGAAATTTTAAAATGTATGATAGAATCGAAGGAGGATGGGGCTGGAGGGTATCACTGGGGCTGGCGGGTGTTCCAGCATTGCTATTGACGCTCGGTGCAATCTTGGTTGATGATACTCCAAATAGCTTGATCGAACGCGGCCATTTAGAGAAAGGAAAATCAGTACTGAAGAAAATTAGAGGCACAAACAATGTCGAGCTAGAGTACATGGAGATCGTTGAGGCAAGCCGCATTGCTCAAGCAGTGAAGCATCCATTCAAAAGTCTCCTTAAGCGGCAGAATCGCCCGCCGTTTGTGATAGCCGTAATGCTGCAGATCTTCCAACAATTCACAGGAATCAACGCGATTATGTTCTATGCTCCTGTTTTATTCAGCACATTGGGGTTTGGTAGCGATGCGTCTCTGTATTCTTCAGTGATAACAGGCGCTGTCAATGTGCTATCGACGTTGGTATCGATTTACTCGGTCGACAAGCTCGGTCGACGAGTGCTGTTGATCGAAGCTGGAGTTCAAATGTTCATATCTCAAATGATCATCGCGGTGGTGCTCGGGTTGAAATTGGATGACAACACGAACAACATGTCGCGGGGGATGGCGATTGTGGTGGTGTTGATGGTGTGCACTTTTGTTTCGTCTTTTGCTTGGTCTTGGGGTCCATTGGGATGGTTGATTCCAAGCGAGACTTTTCCATTGGAGGCACGATCAGCTGGGCAGAGTGTCACGGTTTGTGTGAATATGGTGTTTACTTTTGTGATAGCGCAATCATTTTTGTCGATGTTGTGTCATATGAAGTTTGGGATCTTCTTGTTCTTCTCTGGTTGGGTGTTTGTGATGTCGGTGTTCGTGGTGTTCTTGGTCCCGGAGACAAAGGGCGTTCCGATCGAAGAAATGACGGAGAGAGTTTGGAAGCGACATTGGTTTTGGAAGAGATTTATGAATGATGTGTATGAGAAAGTTTGATTTGGTTTGCTCTTGCCTTTGATTTTGTTACCCAATCATGACAATATATACTTGTTTAGGGTACTTGTTCCTTCGTAAAAATGCAATTTGTAAGGGCTTTTTATAGCAACGGCCGTTCATCGGGAATCCAGTTTGCTTACAGTAATCCTAAACTCTACAACTCGTTTACATCATTGTCTCGATCATGCCACATTACGTCTATCTAGAAAGAGAATTAGATAATTTTGGTGAGTAAAATAATCTATTGAGTAAGTAATTTTATTAGTAATCTATTCACGATGAATTAAGTTTTATTTATAACAGGTTGTTCTTGGGTCTTTTAGCCTAGATCAAGTCCTCAGTCTAACCATTCCCTTTATTCTTAGGTTCGTTAGCTCATTTCTAACAAACCTAGTTGCTAAGTCTTTCGTGTTAGCCTTAAGGTAATTTAACTAATACAAATGAAATCATAACTAAACACCAGACGGTCTGCCAACGAGGACATTGGGCCCCTAAAAAATGTGAATAGATTCATCATTAGTTGTAGAGGGGAACTAAACCTTTTTTCTTATATGAGTGTGGAAACCTCTCTCTAATCAAATCTATATCCGATAAAAGGTAAATAGCTATATATAGTAGATGGTTAAATGAAAATGTACTTTATGTATTCTCTCTATTCTCTATTACTGTAAGTCATCCATATAAATGTTTAGCCAGAGTTCTCATTGCATTTTCTCTATCCTGTTCTTTGTGTTTATCTAGATCGAGTGTGTGCGTTGTTGTGCGATCTTAACAACCTTGAGCGGAAGCCCAGAAGGGAAAGTACGTGAGCTTAGGGTGATACATCAGTAGAGGTCTGATGTAATTCTCAACCTAACCGTTGTGGATATTCATGGTCTATAATTTAGAGTACAACACATGAAAAAAAAAAAAAATTTTACACTGAAAAAATGAGTTGGAATTAATTGAGGATGAATGAAAGGTGTGGAAGAGGTATGCGTATCAAAATCAAGGATTCTGATTGGCCCAACAAGGATCATCTTATCCACACCCAAATTCTCATGTTCTTAATGTTCTTGATCATCCTCCATTCCCCATCCACTATTTCCAATCCCCCATTTCTCGTCTCCCTCTGCAGCTCCAATGGCCATGGCCGCTCAAGCAACCCTCTTCACCCCATCACTCTCCACCCCCAAATCCACCGCCGTTACGATCCCATGGAAGCAATCCTCCACTCTCTCCTTCATCAACTCCAAGCCCCTCATCAAGCCTGCCGCATCTTCCCGAATAGTCAAAGTCTCAGCTGAGGCCGAGGCGGCGGCGGCTACGGAGGCTCCTGCCGGATTCTCCCCACCAGAGCTCGACCCAAGTACCCCTTCCCCAATCTTCGCCGGCAGCACCGGGGGACTACTCCGGAAGGCCCAGGTCGAGGAATTCTATGTCATAACATGGGAATCCCCGAAGGAGCAAATCTTCGAAATGCCAACGGGAGGCGCCGCCATCATGCGACAGGGCCCGAATCTGCTGAAATTGGCGAGGAAGGAGCAGTGTTTGGCTCTGGGGACAAGGCTGAGATCCAAGTACAAGATTAAGTACCAATTTTACAGGGTGTTTCCGAATGGGGAAGTTCAGTATTTGCACCCCAAAGATGGGGTTTATCCAGAGAAGGTGAATCCAGGCAGGGAAGGAGTTGGGCAGAACTTCAGGTCCATTGGGAAGAATGTGAGCCCCATTGAAGTCAAGTTCACTGGTAAACAAGTGTATGATTTGTAAGAAACTTCCTATTTCTAATGCTTTTCTTATGACATGAATTGTTATAATGCTCTGTTCTCCTGAATTCTGATGTTTGTTCATCCAAACATATCCTATAAATGATATTCATCAGTTGCTTTAAGCCATTTCTTTCGTTACCCGAAAAGTGTTTGTTAGGGAGAGATTTTGGTGTATACGTTCGTCTCGAGAACTTGAAATAAATGAGAAGAACCAAGAAGGGACAGATTCTTTGTTTTTCCATCGAAGATCTTGTTCTCTCTTTGATTCTTTGTTTGATAATCGGGTCCAAATCATCAGCATTCAAAACAAAAGGTGTGTTTGAGCCCCATTTGAAAGTCGAGTTTAGAAATTTGTGTCGTCTTTCGTGTAAATGAAAATGTCCTCAAGCGCAAGCTCACTACTAATAGATATTGTCTTCTTTTACACTTTCACTTTTGGACTTTATCTTAGAGATTTTAAAATGGGTACTTTAGGGAGAGGTTTCCACACCCCTCACGGACACTTATTTCTTTCTCCAATTGACATGGAGTCTCCCAATCCACCCCCTTCGGGACCCAGCATCCTTGCTAACACACCGTCTCATGTCCACCCCCTTCAGGGTTCAGTCTCCTTGCTGGCACACCGCCTCATGTCCACCTCTCTTTAGGGTTCAACCTTCTTGCTGACATATTGTTTGGTGTCTAGCTCTGATACCATTTGTAACAGCCTAAGTCCACATTTAATAAATATTGTCCACTTTCGTCTGTTACATAGTTTAACGGTTTAAAAATGCGCGTGTTAGAGAGGTTTACACACTCTTATAAGCAAGGTTTAGTTCAGACGGAGATAGAATTTGACAATTATTTGTTTTTATAACAATAATAAATCAAGTAGGGAACATTTAAAAATGAATTGAAAAGAAATTAAAGGAAGAGTATTTTGTTTAAAATAACACGAAAAAAGTTGAAGCTTATTCACTATAAGGGATGGAGCCGGTCCACAGAAGTAGAGCAGCTGAGGAGGAGGTTGTGGCGCGCAGAAGCTGAGGAGGGGTTCCAACATCGGCCGTGCCTTCTAACATTTGGGTCACCTTCTTCATGGATGGTCTTTGAGACGCATCTGGATGAATGCACCATAACCCCACCATTGCCATCCTTTCAAACCTGTCCAAATCCCTTAATGTTTCCGGCTCATCTCCCACCACCGTCTCCAGTTTACCGGCCGCCGCGCAACTCAGAACCCAATTCGATAAAACCAAGTCCTCCTCCTCACTTTCTTCTTCCACTCGATCCAACTCAACGTTCCTTCTACGGCAAATTATCTCCAACAGCATTACCCCATAGCTGAATACATCCACCTTTGCCGTCACCGGAGCTCCCCTCAGCCACTCCGGCGCCATGTACCCAAATGTCCCTCTCGCCTCCGTGTTTGTTCTCGTTTGGTCCTTCATCAACAGCTTCGATATCCCAAAATCTGCGATTTTCGTTGTGTAATTGGCGTCGAGGAGTACGTTTTGGGGCTTCACGTCGCAATGGATGATCTGCGTCTCGCATCCTTCGTGTAAGTACGCTAATCCTCTAGCTATTCCCAACGCAATTTCGACCCTCTGTGCCCAATTAGGGTTTTCGCCACTGCCAAATAGGAAACCTGATAGTGCTCCCCTCGGCATTAGCTCATACACTAGAAGAAATTGATTATCCTTTTCGATGCAGTAACCTATGTTGAACACAACTCACCGATTTGAATCTAAATCTAGACCTAACCGATTTGAATCTAGACCTAACAAATTTGAATATTTCCCCTAAAATATCTAGGTCTCTTTCTCCTAAAATCTCTACTGAGCTCATACAATAATTGGGCTTGACTCTATTGGGCGATATTTCAACAACCTAACAATCGGACCAAATTCTTGTGATACGTCCGGCCGATGATTGTGAGCTCCGTCACGAACTCATTTTCAGTTCTTTCATGCATTTTGTCGAGCAGTTTCACTGCAATTTCCACCTCAACACCGTCTATGTGTAAATCTCCGCGGAACACTTTACCCGAAGATCCCCGGCCGAGGATCCTGTGGAATCCATCGGTTGCATCATCCAATTCCTGGTAAGTGAATTCCCGGAAATTGATTCCGATGGCACTTGCACTTGAACGTTGCTTCCTTCTCAACAATCTTCCAGTTATGGGATGAGAGAAGAGGGCAACGACTCCGAAGCAAAAAGCAAGAACTCCAGCGATTATATTGCCGATCTCCAAGAACTTTCGGTATTTCGATTTGCCTTTGGTTTGTTGTTTAAACCCATCAGACTGTTTCCTGAAGGCACTTTGATTAGAGTTCTTAATCCTTTAGTATTGGAAGTATTTCTAGCATTCATTAATGGCGTCCTTTTGCTAAGACATGTCCTGCCATTCAAAGTTGCAGCCATGGCATAACGATCCCCGAGGATTGCCTGTTTGCATCCCTCAACATCAACGTCGTTTGTAGTAGCCAATACTGAAAATTGTCCTGCTCCAGGGGGGAAGTCGATATCGACATCATTGATCACCTGGATCTCGAATGTCTTCCCATAATCTTCACTATGGTAATTGTCCACTGTTTTTGGCCGACATCCTTTCATAGCATCGGTCGGATCCAAATGAACAAAGCCCGGCAAGCAATCGCAGGTTACTGTGTCGTTGTCGGATGATATGCAGAGACCATTTAAGCCGCAAACTGTGTTCACAAGGCAAGGATCGCTCATGGCTCCCCAAATCTTTTTCCATTCATTTCTGTCTGTCTTGTGGTGAATATATTGTCGAAAATCGCCATGGACGCCGATTGTTGCTCTGTGATAGTAATCCTTAATTGGGGCTTGATCATTCACTGTCAAATTGCGAAATATCTGTCCAATTGGGGAAGTTCCATTGGTAAGGAACATTGAAGCAGAGTTATCGAACATCAAGACAGTGTTTGGAACCTCTGTTGCGATTGTGAACCAATACCCAATATTAGAGAAGAGGTAATTGGATAGCACCAGATTCCCATCGCTTTGCATTTGCAACATGAAATTCCCAGTTGAGAAATCTGAGTTGGTTCTTGCAGAGAACATTTTTTTGTCGACGCCCAAAACCTGTCCGGGAAGGAGCGTGTCTGTCGGCCAATCGAAGCTTTGCCAGACGGCCTCAGGATTGGCGTTTTTCAACACCAAGTTGCCATCGTCTTGCATTTGGCCGGAACTTGCAGGGGTCTTCTGCTCTGTAAATGTTGATGGAATAATGGAGCCGGTTGGGGACAGAATTTCAAAATGGCCGGTGTTGTTCAACTGGACGACGGAATCCAGCGGCGCCGGATTGTCACGGTTGGCCGACCAAACCAGTATCTTTTCGGGGATTTTATCAAACCAAATTCCGGCAAGGTAGAGATCGTTGGAAAGATGATAGAAACCGAAAGCAAAGTCCCCTAATGGAGAAACCCAGGAATGGGTAGATCCTGCAGTAATGGAGGAACCCGGGCTTATGGCGGAGCCAGTTTGAGCCAAACACTGATGGAAGTTCATAAGGAGAAAGGAAAGAAGCATGAGGATGTTGGCCATGGTGGACGGATTGAAGTTTTTGAACAATCGTGCTTCTGAAATGGTCTGATCCGGAAGCTGCTTTGTAGGTGTAATGGATTAGATACAGACAAACATTGACTTGGAAGTCAAGCACCAAGTCAATTCAACTTCAGAAAAATCAACCAAGACATTGAAGTTGTGGGGACGGGAAATTAATGGAATTTTCGCACCCTCACCCTAGACGTTTCCCCGACCCCAAGAATATGCCAACGACCTTTAGTCGCACCTCACAGAATCCACCTGCAAAGAAAAATAACATGATATAGAAAAAAAAACGAGGGAGGAGAAGAAAAGTCTGTTGAGTTATCTCATGACGAGCACGATGTCAACAACCACCCCGTCTAGACTCATTGCACCGTATAGTGGAGCTTGTTGGGAAAATGGATAGTGAAAGAGATATGAAAAAATAAAATAGTTTAAAGCTGCATTACTTTATTATTGTCTTTGCCTCAAAAGGGTTACATAATCACTACACAATCACAGTATTGATAGGCTTATACACTGGATCCAAAATAGTAAATTATGGAAATTAAATTCAAATCTACTGCCAACCTCCTCAAATCTTGTTAGTTTGAATATTTGAATCATATCTCAACTACTTTGAATCATATCTCAACGTAGCTAACGTCATGGAAGAGAGGACTAACAAGCCAGGAAACACCATGATGCACACGAGTGACTACTATCTAATGGTGTCGTAACTTTGCTGGCCAAGAGAATGAACTAGAATGAACTACTAATTAGTTCCACGCTCTGTAGAATGAACTAGAATGAACTACTAATTAGTTCCACGCTCTGTAGAATGAACTAGAATGAACTACTAATTAGTTCCACGCTTTGTGCGCAAGTTTGAACGATACTTGGAGCAACTTTGAGGGACAGAATTCAAACATACTCAAGTTTAGGGAGAGTATGATGATGATGTTAGGATCGCACAATAACACACACTTGATTAAGATGAACACAAACAGAGAAGCACTAATAGTGGGGGTATGTACTAATAGTGGGGGTATGTATATGATGACTCAAGCAGAGGAGGGATCCTCACCTCAATGCTTCCTTCTAGCATCCGTTCAACGTCTTTCATGGATGGGCGGCGTACCGGATCCGAAGACAAGCACCACAGACCCACCATTGCCATCCTCTTAAACCTTTCATAGTCATTCACTGCTTCAGAATCCTGGCTTATCACGTCTCTCAATCTTTCTGCTCTCAAACAACTTACAACCCAGTCCACCAGAAATGTTGCATCAGAGGCTTCCATCTCTTTTACAACATGCCTTCTGCAAAAGATGGTCTCTAACAAAACCACTCCAAAGCTGTAAACGTCAACTTTTTTGGTAACAGGTAAAGCTCTCATCCATTCTGGCGCCATGTATCCCCTTGTTCCTCTCATCATCGTGTCTGTGCGTGTCTGGTCTTTCTTCATCAACTTAGCTATGCCGAAATCTGAGATTTTCACAATGTAATTGTGGTCAAGGAGAATGTTCTGTGGCTTTATATCGCAGTGGATGATCTGGGTTTCGCACTCTTCGTGCAAATATGACAACCCACTGGCGATTTCCAACACCATTTTTGCTCTGCTTTCCCATTTGGGCTTTTCATTTTCCTTCCCCCCAAACAGGAAACTTGACAAGGTATCATTTTTCATGAACTCATAAACCAACAACCGATCATCTCCCTCGTTGCAGAATCCCAACAATTGAAGCAGGTTCCTATGATGAGTCAAACCAATTATTTGGACTTCTGTTAAGAACTCCTTCTCTCCATGTTCAGTCAGCTTCTTCAATTTCTTTACTGCAACCTCCACTTCTTGATCTCTCAACCTCAAAACCCCATGATAGACTGTACCAAAAGCTCCACTCCCAAGTTGCTTTTGGAATCCATTTGTTGCTTCTTTCAATTCATTCAATGAAAATGCCTTCAAATTCACCTCCAACTGATTCAGCTTTGCAGGTTTCTTTTCTTTAAACAAACCCCTTGTAAGAAAGGGCTGATAATAGACGGAAACGACTGCAAAAAGCAATGCAAATGTTGAACATACCACAAATATCGCTAGCAGAGCTTCGTTAGAAATGAGTGTTTTTCCGTCATTATTGATAGGAACTTTCAGGAACGCCACAAGATTATTGGTGTCCGAAATGCTTCGTCTAGCGTTTAACAATGGCATCCTCTTCTTGTAGCAACCATTATTAAAATAAACGGCAGCCGAGCAAAAACAGTCTTTTCTCACAGCTTCCTCGCACTGGCTGTCATCCAATGGTCCAACCATGGAAACATCAGAGTCCTTAAGATATGGGAAATCAGCATCTTCAAGCCTAACAATTTTGAAGCTCTCATGTGTAGAATCTAATGAACAAAAGTCCATGACCAGATCTGGTTGGCACCCTTTAGAGGGCGTGTTTGGATCAATCGAAGAATACCCTTCCAAGCACGAACAATTCACAGTTTCATTGTCAGGTGAGGTGCAAAATCCAAACACCCCACAAATGTTATTCACCAAACAAGGCCTTTCAACCCACTTCCATGCCGTTTCCCACTCGCTGCCAGTCTTACTCCGATACAACTGCCGGAAGTTCCCCTGATCATCGAGGATTACTCTGTGGTAATAGTCTTCTACTGGCGGTGGCTGTTCGGTCGTCATTGTATATGTAATTGTTGTGCCATTAAAGACATACAATAGAGCTGTCGTTCGGTTGAAGACGATGCTGCTGCTTCCGGACGTGCCGGAATACTTATAAGCAGGATCACCATTTCGAAAAGAAGTCAAGAGGACATTGCCGTCGTCTGCTACATCCAACATGAATCGGCCTTTGGAATAGTCGGTTTTTCCGTTCACATTTGAGAACAGTTGATGGCCCTTGGGAAGAACCTATATTAAGAATATATGGTTAGGAACCAGAATCTATTATAAGATTTGCTTCCCAAAAACCTCTTATATCTTGTAAATTCATCATCATTCTCTAAATTAGCTAACGTCAAACTTTTTCCTAGGAATCTTCCCTTCAAGTACACTATAGAGCTTTCCTTAAAGCCTAGGGAGCCCTTGAACAACCTCCCCTTAATCGAGGCTCGACTCCTTTTCTCGAGTCCTTGAACAAATGGTGTACTTTTGACTACTCATTTTTTCGACACTTGAGTCACTTTTGACTACTCCTTCGAGACTTACAACTTCTTTATTCGACATTTGAAGATTCTATTGACATGGCTAAATTGAGTGAATGACTCTTATAGCTGTTAGGATCGCACAATAACGCACACACTCAATCAAGATGAATACAAAGAGCGGGAGAAAGAAAATACAAATAGGAATATAAGCTAAAGAAAGAATGAAAGTATATCCTAAAGTTATTAATACAAATCTTTTAGCCTACATTTTTTNTCAAATTCAGTGCTTTTCAAAAACTCTTCCCTTCATACATTCTCTCCCTCCTGCAACATCCAACACTAATGATTTTCCCTTTCCCTGAATCTTGGTGCCAATTCAATTCCTTTTTTTTTTTGTTTTTTAAATTTTGATTGTGGGATCCTAACATACATATAAATTTGGAGCAAAATAGAATATAAAATTCTGAGTGGAGTAATAGTTTAAAAACCTGTCCAGGCAATAGAGTATCGGTGGGATGATCGAAGCTCTGCCATATGGGATCGGAGGAGGAATTCAGCAGCTGAAAGTTGCCATCGTCAGACATGAAAGCCGAGGTAGTGTCGGTGCCGTCGTAGATTGAAACTTTAGTGTCGTTAGCATGAATCAGCGCAAATTCGCCGGTGGATCCGAAAATAATGGTGGACTTAGCGTTTGCTGGGTTGTCTCTGTTAGCGGACCATACCAAAGTTCTCTCAGGAATTTTGTCGAACACTATGCCGACAAGGTATCTGTCCGGGGTGATCTCGTGGAACCCAAAAGCAAACTCGCCGGAGGGTGATACCCAAAAATCATTCGACCCAGCAACGATTGATGACTTCAAATTAACGATGCCGTTCTGAGCGTAACAGTGAAGAAAACAGAGAAGCAATGGGAGAGAGAAATACAAGACTTTGATGGCAGCCATTGGAATTGGAAGCAGAGCGTTGGATGAACAAACTAGGGGCCTCAACGCCCTGCCTCTCCCATTTAAGATAAATTTTCTTCCCTTAGAAATTTCAAGAAAATAAATAAATAATAAATAATAGTTGCCGTTGACGTTGACGTTGACATTGACTTTAGCTTTATTACATTTAGTGAAATTTTTATAATTTCAGCTTTCAAAACAAAATGGNAAAAAAAAAAAAAAAAAAAAAAAAAAAAAAAAAAAAAAAAAAAAGAGAGTCACGTGTGGAGGCGCTGGGCACGTGCCTAGCGGCGTCCACATAAAAATGAATTTGGGCCGAGGCCCAATATAAGTCCAGTACAGCTAGAGTCCAAGTGAAGCCTGTTGGTTCAGTTGAGCCCATGAAGGATGAATTAACGCTCCAATCATTAAGAAAATAGAATTCTGTGTTTTTTTTTTAATATATAAAAAAGATTCAATTATGTGCAAATATAGATCCCAGAAAACTCCCCCGAGGCCTATGGAGCCCTCCCTTAATCAAGGCTTCACTCCTTTTCTGGAGTCTTCGAGACTCACAACTTCTTTGCTCGACATTTGAAGATCTTATTGACATGACTAAGTTAAGGGCATAACTCTAATACTATGTTAGAAATCAGATTCTCCATAATAGTATGATATTGTCCACTTTTAGTATAAGCTCTCATGACTTTACTTTAGACTTCCCCTAAAAAGTTTTGTATCAATGGAGATGTATTCGTTACTTATAAACTCATAATCATTTTCAGACAAGAATCCGACCATTAAAAAAAAAAATACAGAGAAAACAAAAGAAGACAAAGAATGAGAAGAAGAGTGGGGGGTTTAGGGCAGGGTGTCTACGTTAAGGACACTGCCCCCTGAAGACTTAAGGACTCTTTTAGGGCAGGGTTTAGGGCAGGGTGTTTTCGGTCAGGATTTTCCTCTTCTTTTTTTTTTTTATTATTATTATTTTATTCTCCCTTTTAAGTTACTTCAGACGAACACAGCAAACATTGTCTCAGAGTATCAGACCTCTCTGGTTCGTAATTATTATTTTTCTTCAGAAATTACTTTTTTTTCACCTTTTTTCACTCATTATTTTCCATTTCCCAATTTAAATTTGTTGATGTATATATATATGTGTATATGTATATGATGCATGTCATTTCAATTTATCGAAAAATAGAAAATAAAATAAATATATATAAATATATATATATATATGTCATTTCGAAAATGATTCTAAATAATAAAAACAAAAGTAATTAATAAAAGGGGAACAAAAAAACAAATATTTGGTATAATTGTGAAACCAATACCTTTTTACATGAAATGACATTGATTGATATTTCAACAATTAACATTTATTACATCTTTATTTTTTAAACAATTAATTTATTTTTAAAAAAATTATAAATTCCAAAAAGAGAGAAGGATTAGAAGGAGACTTTAGTCATCAATGGTGGGCCACCACACACTCAGAAAATAGAAAATAAATTATTTATAAATAAATAAATAAAAATCCCAGCTGCCATATGGCCCCTCTTGATTTCCACCATTGAAGACACAGCCATTGAGCTAGCTAGCTGTGGTCAACAAAACTGCAAAACGACGCCATTTCAATCATTTCATNATTTTTTTTTTTTTTTTTTTTTTTTTTTTTAATTTTTTTGGATTAAATTTACCTTTTTCTCCCCGCTCAACGGTTACTCGAAGTCCGAAGGGGCATGTCCATATCTTTACAACCTTAAAGAAAAACCTATTCATTACTTGTTCTGTCACTGTGTTTGATTCTCAGTGGGTTTTAGCTGATTTGGTTGGAGGGCAAAATTGGAAAACCATTCATTATTAATATATCCATTTATAAACCGTTGATGGTTTTGTTGGAGACTTTGGTTGATGATTGTTTATTTCAAAATTGGTCGTGTTTTTGTTTGAGGAAATGATTGAGAATCAAGTTCATACCAAAAAAGTGTAATTTTTGGTTGATGGGTTATTGCAATTTTAAACTTATATCGATGTTATAGGAATTGGTAATGATTTAATGCAATCAATAATAGGTTTTTATGTTCGGGTCTCGAGTTAATTATTCAAGGATTGAGCGTTATCTCTCAATTCGTAATATGCTTGAGTAAAACTGAGATACGTGAATGAATCGAGATTACATTTCAATGAGTATGATAGTTAAAGAATCTATACTAATAACGTGTTTCTTTGTTTTTAGTTGCTCCGTCATTAAAACTCCAACGTTAATCATGTTTGACTTGAAGTAATCCTATGTCGAGCAACCTTCTGAGAATGTTCCTAAGAAGCATATAAGTGAGGATAAAACATGTTTAAAGAACATGGGTTTATCTTAAAAAACAAGTAGGTAAAGTTGTAATAGTCTAAGTCCACCGCTAATAGATATTGTTTGTTTTTGTTTGTTACGTATCGTCGTTAGTCTCACGATTTTAAAACATGTATGTTAGAGAGAAGTTTCCACATCCATCTCCTTTGAGCCCAACATCCTTGTTAGCACATCATCCCGTGTGTAACGCCCCACATCCACCGCTAACAGATATCGTCATCTTTGGGCTTTCCCTCAAGGCTTTAAAACGCGTCTGCAAGGGGAAGGTTTTCACACCCTTATAGATGGTAGTTTGTTCTCCTCCCCAACCAATGTGGGACATCACAATCCACCCCCCTTCGGGGCCCAGTGTTCTCGCTGGCACTCTTTCTTTCCTCCAATTGATGTGGGGAAGGTTTCCACACCCTTATAAATAGTGATTTGTTCTCCTCCCCAACCAATGTGGGACATCACACCGTGTCTATCTCTCATACCATTTTGATACGTCATCTTACCCATGAAAAGAAATTTAAAAATAATATTACGTTGAAGAGCATTGATACGAGGGCCGTGATCGATAGTTGCATCAATCCAAATTTTGTGACACAAAAAAATAACCTAACCAAATACATGTGATTTTATAATGGGTTATAATTTAATTTATTCAACTTACAAACTATATAATATATTAATATGTCTACACATGTTGCATAGTGGGTGACCCCCAAACAATGATAATATTAAGAGAGAAAGAGAGAGAGAAAAGGAGGGTTTTGTTTCAAAATTTGAAATCTCTCACCCAAGTTGAAAAAGAAGAAAAACAAAGAGTAGGTAGAAGGATGAAACTTTACATCACAGTCAATGCCACGTGGTGCCTCCTCTTTCAACCAATCGTCACCCACCTGTATATTTAGCAAATTATACTGTCCTCTCCCCCAACCCTATACTCATCATTTCATATGCCCCATAAAATATATCAAATGCTTGTCACGCAGCCACCTCAATACAAATATATATATATTTCTAAATATTATTTTTTGGAAAATCTTGAAAAACAAAAATGTATTAAAATAATAAAATTAAAATAAAATATGAAGTCAAAGTCAATGGTAAAGAGAGAAGAATCTCTTATATGTGCCCAAATTTGAAAGAAGACAAAGGGAAGGCTATTTTCACTAGACAACAACTTTTATTTACTAATTTAATTATCATAATAAAGTACCAATTTTCAGCTTTGGAAAACGCTTAAATAATAAAAAATAAATATATTCATATAATTTATTTTACTAACTCATATAATTTTCAACAAGTTTTATGTCTTTTTTTTATTAAATGAAAAGAAATAAAATAGTCAAAATAAGCCTAATTTAGTAGAAATTAACGTAAATTAGAAAATTAATTAATAAAATAATAAAATTTATCAAATCACAGCCAAGTAAAATAATTATTTAAAAAAGGAAAATCCAGCGTGGAATAAGCAAAGGGGAAAAATACAGTGGAGTGGGGCGCACCGCAAGTTGGATGGCCCATCATCATTCATTTTCTCTACCCTTCGTCGTCCATCCTATCATTACCTTACCGTCCAATAATCTCCGTTCATTTTTTCTCTTAATTTATAAATTTTCTCTAATTTAAATTAATAGTTGAAATTATTTAATTTCGTGTGGTCCTCTAACAAAATTTTAATTATTTTTATTAAATTACAATTATAGCCTCTAAAGTGTTATTTAGATGACATTTTTATTAATTAATGGGTGATATTTAAAAAAAAATAATAATAATGACATTAATGATGAAGCTATTATAGTTGTCATGTCACCTTTAATGATAATTCTTGAAATATGAGAAAAAAGAAAAAAAAAATCGGTATTGGGTTTCTATTTATTGCAATATTCTTCTCCAAATTACCATGCAGACTGTACATGACAATAACTCAAGAACAGCGAGGGCAAAAACGGAAATTCAGATTCCTATTATTAATGGGAACCAAAAAATTAAATTAAATTAAATAAATAAAAGAAGTAGGTGTCCCACAAACCGGCACTTAACGGCGTCCGCGCCGACTCCATTTTCCGTTGCTAAAATGAGTGTTACCGTTTTCATTTCTCCTTTATGAAAAGCCAGTTCCTTTATAACGGCGTTATTCTCCCACGGTTGGTTATAAATACGAACCTCCAATCCCCCTCCCCCGCATTTTTATTAATTCAAATATTACCCCTCTCTCTCTCCTGCCCGTATTTTCTCTCTCTAAAGGACCGGGTTTTTTTTTTTGAACACAGTGGCGTGAAGCTGAAGTTTGGTGTATTTATCAGAAGGAAGTGTTGTTTTTTGAAGGGCGAAATGGGGAAGAATGATCAAAGAGTTGAAGCTGTTCTTGAGCTTCTTCGTAAACAAGCCCCACTTTCAGTTAAACAGGTTGGTAAACAACAAACCCATGTCGGAAATTTTAAGGTTTTTGTTCTTAATTTGTGTTTTTTATATTTGTTTGTAGGAGAAATTTTGTTGTACGGCGTGTGTTGAGCGGTTCCTGAAGGCTAAAGGTGATCATGTCAAGAAGGCTGCTAAGAGCTTGAGAGCTTGCCTTTCTTGGAGAGATAGCTTTGGCATTGGTACCTCTTTTCAGAACCCCATCAAGAATCTTCCTTTTTTTTTTTTTTTTTTTTTTTAATTTTAATTTTAATTTTATAAATAATATATATATATATATATATATATATGATCTTCATAGTAATGATTAAAGTTACCCTACGTGATTCCATTCCCTTTAAAGACGCCATTAGAAAAAAACTATATATTTTTTTTTATTTTAATTTTAAAGCCGAGGAATCTCACCTCTGTAATATTCCTCTCTTTATTTTGAATATTCTCTTTTTGCAGATAATCTAATCGCCGACGAATTCTCCGCCGAGCTCACAGACGGCGTTGCTTATGTGGCCGGCCACGACCAAGACTCCCGCCCCATCCTGGTATTTTTATTATTATCTTCTAATTTAAAAAATGATCATATATTTATAAGTAAGAAATATAGTTTGTAAAGACTAAAATAAAGTCAGGAGCTTATACTTAGTTTTGGTGTAATTTGATTGGCAGATATTCCGGATTAAGCAAGATTATCCGAAGTTACGTTCCCAGAAAATGTGAGTAAAATTAAAACGGAGAAAATTATGATTAATTTTGAAGAAATATATATATGGGTTATTGATTTTGTTTATATATATATGTATATATATATATGTATATGTATAGGTTTACTCGTCTGGTGGTGTTTACGCTAGAAGTAGCGATCGGGACCATGCCCAAAAACGTGCACCAAATGATCATTCTGTTTGACGCAAGTAAGTCCCATAAAGTAGTTAATGAATTCAAGAATTGAAAACCAACCCATGTCGGAGCGGCGGCAGTGTCTGAGTTTTGGTCTCAGAAGCTGTCCGGTGTGGGACGGCGGTGTCGCTATCAATAGCCACCGCTTTATGGGGCGGAGGTGGGAAGGGCATTATGGGGAATTGGTCAAGTCCCAGTCCCAGTCCCAGTCCCACTACCACTTTACTTGGAGATTGAACAGCACAAGCAGAAGTCCCCAGAATTCAACTTTTTTTTAAAATCAATTTTGGGGTTTTTAAAAAGAAAAGAAAAAAAAAAAAGAAAAAGAAAAAGAAATGATTGGGATAATGGATTAAATGTGTGATAGCGTGGGAAAATTGCAGGCTTTTTCAGGTCGGCGTCGGCTTTTTTGAACTTGTTTCTTCCGACGCTCAAATTGGTGGCGGATTTCTATCCCGGCCGCCTTCATTCCGCCTTTCTCATCGACCCTCCGGCGCTCTTCTCCTATTTATGGAAGGTATTTATTATTTTTATTTATTTATTTATTTTGGATAAGTAATTTGTAGTTGATTATTAATGGTGGAGCTGCAGGGTGTTCGTCCGTTCGTTGAGCTATCAACGGTCACGATGATAATATCATCTCTAGACTTTGAAGATTCGTTGGATTTTAGCGACTTTGCGGCTTACCCACGAGCCTCCTCCCTCCGATTCGATCAATCAACGGCCAAGATTGGTTCATCTGCATCCTCACGATTCTCCTTCACCGTATCCCATCATTTCGATTCACTCAAGCCATGGTATCTCAGTCTCACCGACACGTCAGCTTCCAAAGTGGGACCCACAAGTCCTTCTCCACTTGGTCCTGCACTGATTTCTCCACTCAACGCTCGATCTCTGTCGTTTGCATCACCGGCTGCGAGAATGCCACGTGGAGTAATCAACGATGGAAGTAGTTACAGCTCGAGGCTGACGAGGAAAAGTCTGTTTCCGTCGACGCCATTGCCGCCGAAAAGTGCGCCGATGGACGGGAATGGTAAGAAGGTCAATCAACCAAAGACTCCACGGCCGTCGTTCCTTCAATCGCCGGCAGTGTTTTTCCGGCGAGAGTGCCACGTCAGTAAAACGGAGAAGAATCGGGAAGCTTTCCGGCCATTGTTGAAATTCTACAGAAGGCCATACGATGAGATGATTTACAGGTCAAAGATGAGGCCCCCACTTGGCGGATTGATCTCCATCGTCACTCCAAATATCAGACGCCGACACGTGTCAATGTCTCAACGGTTCTGATNAAAAAAAAAAAAAAAAAAAAAAAAAAAAAAAAAAAAAAAAAAATCTCTTCTTTACAACATACGAAATCAAGGAGAAAAATGAAGGTTTTACAATGGACTGTGTTCCTCGAACCACACTCATCAGTAGTACAAATAATGAGCGAGTCACAGTCCGAGTGGCAGCCCGAGTTGGCGTTGAGTTTGAAAGGCTAGACGACAACGTGGTACTTGGGGTGTAAAATGTGGTGAAAACTGTCCTGTTTTTTGAACTTTGTGGTTCTTTTTACAGAGTCTTAGGTTTCTGGGGAATGGGTAGCGTGGTCGACCCGGTGAAATCAAATGTCAAGATCCTCGAAACCTCAAAAAATGAACCAAAAAACAACACAAAGTCTAACTATTTGTTATTAATTATTATGAAAATTTGCGACACTGTGTTGATTGACAAAGAGTATATGTCCTTGGAATCTTCCCCTGTGTTAATACTGAGCTGGGTTTCATTTTTGGTGAAATGGGTACTTGTTAATAAGCAAATCACGAAGATTAAAACAAGAAAGGTTGGATTTTTATGAGTGAAATTGAGAGAAAATGAGGTAAGGGAGTGGGAATATGTGTCGGGGTTTATGTCGCAAGTTGAAAGAGAAAGTCAAAAGGGAGGAGGGAAGTAGGCTTTGGGAATTGAAACAATGGCGGAGCACAGAGATATTGAGAAGGGGGATTGGTTCAGAAACAGAATCAGAACACATGTAGTTTTGGGGAGCGAGCTGGGATTTTATTTTATCATGTGTTTGTGTCGTATTCGACATGTCGTTTTGGTGAGGGAGGGGGTTCTGTTCTTATGGATCCAAAAGAGATGACGTTGTAAGATCAGTGCCCTTTTGTGTTTGGAATCTAATGGTGAGTACAGAGTGGTGTAGGTGAGAGTTTGGGTTTGGATGAGGACAAGGCATTAGAGTTTGAGAGAGTGTTTAAGTAAGTGCAGAGGTTTTGTTTGGAGTTTACTAGTTGTTGTGTAGGGATGTCTGGTTTTTGTTTGCAGTTCTGTAGTCTCTACTGCTCTTCTCTTTTCTAAGGAATATGGACACATCAACATGGAACTTCTTCCCAAAAAGACACAATTTCCTCTTCCAAAATCAAAACATATATCTTTTTTTTAAACAATTTAGACGGTGAAACGACCGCTTACATTACATATCTTTCTCGTGTAAGAATCATTTCAGTATACAAGTAAATGATGGAAACATTTCTACTAGTATAAAATTAGAAATGATAAATCAATAGTATGATGTAAGATCTCACATTGATTGAAAATGATAACGATACATTTTTTATAAGAACGTGAAAACATCTTTCTAGTAAACGTGTTTTTAGACTATGAACGTAACACGTCAAAGCCGACAATATCTGCTAGCGGTGACTTAGAATGTTATAAATGGTATCAATCAGACACTAGACGATATGCCAACGAGGAGATTGGCTTCCAAGAAGGTGAATTGTGAGACACCATATTGGTTGGAGAGAAGAACAAATCATCTATAAGGATGTTAAAACCTCTCCCCAATAGATGAAGAATAAATCATCTATAAGGATGTTATAACCTCTCCCTAATAGATGTGTTTTAAAACTGTGAGGTTGATAATGATACGTAATGAAGCATTTCTTGTAAGAGTATGGAAACTTCTCCCTAATAGTAGTTCTATTGTCCAAGTCTCACTAGGAGACTTTTCGCATTCTAGAAAGAGTTTCAACAAGTCCACAGTGAACATGAAAGTGGTTTCCCACCAGACGGTTATTTCACGTTTTAAGACTGTGAGATTGACAGGAATGCGTCATGGTCAAGTCATTTTCAAGCCTCTAATACTTGCGAAACAAAGAGATCATGTTACAATCTAGGATGTACTTAACAAGGTAGATACAACTTACACTGAATAACTAGGATGTACTTAACAAGGTAGATACAACTTACACTGAATAACTACAGCATCGCCAACAAGAGTGTCCCTAATTCTTCATCTATCACAGTAGTTCATATTCCAGGAAGCTATTGACACTTAAAAACATGAAAATGTGACATTTACATTACCCAACATACATTATTTCGCTATGTATTTGCATTGAACTAAAGGAGTCATATATGAAAGTGAATGCAGAAACAAAACAGTAGGCTCTAGATATTCACCTAGCTTTTCTTCCGCAATGTAACCAAGTCCATGGCAGCACCATATTTTCCATGCAGAGCCTCTGCACACCAGCCATGCCCGTCGTCGACAGTCGGCATCTTGACTTCCATGAAAGGGGTTGCAGGGTGTTGAACACCTGGGAGTCTTGCCCCAGCTAGAACTCTAAGCATATTTGAGGAGTCAATGTCCATACAGATAGTAATTTCAGGGATTCCTTTGGGTGCTGGTGGAATTCCAATGATTTTGAAATAGCCAAGTAGATGATTTTCTTCTGCTCTCGTCTCTTCGCCTTCATATACAACAATCAGGGCCTCGCTTTGATTGTCTTTTACAGTTGTGAAAACCAACTCCTTGCGTGCTGGCATTGTAGTGTTCTTGGGAATAATTGGAATGAAGCTGTTTCCATCGGCTCGAATTCCGATGGCGAGAGGGGTTGCTTGGATGCTAAGGAGATCTAAACTTCCGAACGGATCGGCAATGCCTGATGCTACTGCACCTTCTAAAGCTGCCCCAGAAACAGCAGCTTCTAAAGGATTCATTCCTTCATAAAGTGCCTTCTTTTTGCTTTTTCCCATCAGAAGATTTCTGATCTTCGGTATGTTCGAACATCCACCGACTACAACGACATCGCTCAAATCTTCAATCCCTACTCTTGCATCATGTAAGCATAGATTAACAAGGTTCTCACATTTCTCAAACACCTCGCTATTCACCATCTCGAACTCCTCCCGGCTTAGAACCTTGCATAACTTCGACCCATTTCCCAAGTTCACATCGATTTGAACACTCGACTGGAATGAAAGCTTGTGGATAGCATCTTGGGTCGCAACTCGGAGTAACCCCATCCTTCTGATCTCATCGATTCCACGGTGTGAAAATATAGATTCCGCATTTGGCAAAAGATACTTCATGGTATTTTGAAGTAGATCTTCACCTCCAATAGGACTTCCAGCCAGGGCTTTGATCTGTGACACTCCTCCCCCTGTGGCTGATACAGCAACATCACAATATCCAGCTCCCATGTTGAAAATAAGGGCGATCTTTTCACTTCCACTGCCCATGTTCTCATGGGCAGCCTGCTGCTGCTGTTGTTGGGCATACAATAAAGCTACTGCTGTTGGTTCAGGCATCAACCTGACTTGAAGGCCAGCCATCGCACAAGCCCGTTCCACCCGAGTAAGCTGAAATCGGCTGAACGAAACCGGAATTGTTAAAACAACATTTCTAATTGGCCGCTTCAGTTGATGTTCAGCCATCATTTTCAGTTCAACAAGAAAGATTGCCAGAACTTCTTCAGGAGTGGTAGATCTCCATACATTATTCACCAAAGCTGCAACAAATGGACGAACACCAATGTCCAAAGTTTGCACTAGAAAAGGAAGGCTCTTGCTTGCATGAACAACTGGGTCAGTGTCAACTCTTCCAATCAAGCGTTTCATATTGAAAATTGCAGCACCAGATAGCATGTCATACTCCTGACTTAGCTCATTAATAACTCCACCAGAAGGAGTGTCATCCTTGAAGGTGACATATGATCTCATAATCTTCTGATTTCTAGTGTTCTTAAGAAGCTCAACCTGAGATCCATTCCAGACTGCAATACTACACTGTGAAGTACCAATATCAATTCCAACATCAATTTCCGGAAAGATTGATGCTGATCTATCCTCCCCAGTGGTTTCACTATCAGAAGCTACAGTGTATATTGGTTCGGCCATAATCTGCATTTTGATCAATATAAAGCTCTAGCTATACACTGAACTAACGGGTAAGGAATAGATAACCAAGAACTCAGCCCCTTAAAATGAGTTTAAATTCCACTGAATCATCTTTAAAACACTTCAAAAAGAACACACAGAAACGCTTCTACAGATTTTGGACAAAATCAGGTTGATTCAATCACTTCAAAGCGTGTTATAGTTTATAAACACAAACAATATCATGTGTAAACTTGTCTATAAGTCTTCAATTTTCCAACATCTAAACTCAGTTCTCGTATAGGGCTAATAGACCAAAACTCCGCAAATAGACAGATTGGAAATTACATAAAATTCATATAAACAAGATCAACTACAATCTATCTCTTAATCCAATTCTCAATACTATTACAACATTTCCAATATAAACAGAGCAGCAAGATTTCAAAATATCACTACATTCAATCTCTTAATAAGACGAATTAAAAGTATAATGAATCAAACTGATTTGACAAAAGCACAAACAGATTGGAAATTACGAACTGGCGCGAAGCAAATCAAAGAACAAGACGTACCTAGTTCCGTGAAAACCAATTGAGGAAAGAAAATAGAATTACCAGAAGCAGCAACGATCAAAATGGTTGAACCGAGCAAGCAGGTTGCAGAATGAACAAGAAGACAGAGATTCCGGCAGCAGATAGAAGCAAGGAAAAGAGCAGTGAGAAGAGTGTTAGAAGCTACGAGAGGAATCGGTGAAGAAGGAACTGGAAAGCGAAGGTTCATTTATAGAACCCATTGAAAGAAGGGTTGATCGTCTTCTAGAGCTTCCTAGAGAAGGGAAAAAGACACAATTTTGGATTTTAAAGAAGGGGCAAAACGATGGCTGAAAATATTGTTAATTTTTTAAATCAATAAATAATACAAACTAATTGATAAAAACAATCAAAATTAAACTCTTAAATGGTCGGTAGCCCACGTGGCAAGGCCCAACACTTGTCCCTGTTGGGCTGACTTGACCCAGGCCCAATCTGAAAAAAAATTAATTTTAAAATATGGATAAATGGTTTTTGAGTTTTGAAAAATGAACGGCTACGATTATTTTTTTAGTACGAAATTGTCCAATTTTTTTATAAAAAATCTTTAGAAAACATCAAATATTTGTATTTAAGGAATTACAAAAAGTAAAATAATAATAAATAAAATAAATTTAAAAAATCTGAAAACGGCGGATCCTACTCCTCTTCAAGTTGTTTCATATGAGTGTGATACAAGAGAATCTCTAAGCTTCTGTTCTTCAACCACCAAAGTATTTAGCTATTGAAAAATCGCGTTCTATGTTCATAATTGTTTCAAAAGATTTTAAAAAGAAAGTTGTTGAGATTTAACATACTTTCGAGATCATAGTTAAGGATGGAAAAGTGTGTGTTCATATTATTTGCCCAATTTGTTTTTTTTTTTTTTGGGTAATATTTTCCTATTTTGTGCAACAACCTCCATCTTCAAAACTGATTATTTTTGCAAAGCATAATTATGAAGTAGAAAAAAGAGATCAGAAAGTGAAGAGTAAGTTAGAGGTGGTCAACAAGAAATTGTAGTTAAATGATTTTGACAGTTTTTATTATTTATTTTAATAGATCTGATTCGTCTATGTGTTTCTAAATTCATTCAAATCAAATCAAAACCCACAAAATCTCTCTTTCTCTTTCCTTCCAAGAAATATCGAAATCAGTTGGAGAAGAGAACGAAACATTTCTTATAACAGTATGGAAACATTTTCCTCGCATACACGTTCTAAAACCGTGAGGCTGACGGCGATATATGCCAAAGCAGACAATATCTATTAGCGGTGGATTTGAGCTGTTACAAACGGTATCAGAATCAAACATTGGGCGGTGTGCCCAGCGAAAACGCTGAGCCCCCAATGGGGGTGGATTGTGAGATCGCACATCGATTAGAGAGAAGAACGAAACATCTCTTATAAAGGTGTGGAAAATATCTTTCTAGCAAACGCGTTTTAAAACCATGAAGCTGAAGCAAATATTATCTGCTAGCCGTGGACTTAGATGGTCACCGACTTTACTCTTGTTGTTAAAGCTAAAAGGTTTCTAGAGAGGGAGAAAAAAAAAAGAGAGAGAGAGAGATGGGAGTTGGGAAAACAAGGTTGAGGCACACTTCTAAGGCACCCAATTGGGGAGTAAAGGATATGAGGAGGTGTGGGGATAGGATCCCTTGTTGGGGACTCCATTTCAAAAGGCTTTATACATTATTTTCTTCAATCAAAAGAGATATCCAAAACGGGAAAGGCCACAAAAACAATGATCAGACTCTCAAAACTCTTAAGATGGGGTTTTAATTCGAAGGGATTTCAGGGAAGTGTGTGAAGCACAGCAGATTGGTGGTGAAAGAAGGCTTCTTCTACTACAAGGAACAAAAGTGGTTGACAAAGACATTTTACCATGAACCATATGAGAAAATGCATGGTTTGTTGAATAAATGAATGGAACAAAAATGCCACAAAATCCCTCTTTCTTGTCTAAGCTAAAAGAAAAGAAAAGAAAAGAAAAGAAAAGAAAAGAAAAGAAAACCAAAAACAAATTCATACCTTTGCTCTTTCTCTTACCCTCTGCCATGAGCTGAAAGGAATGGGGTGGCTCCAATCCTTCTTCTCCCCATTGAAGAAGCTCTGGTTTCGACTCCATTCTTCGTCGAAAAAACGCAAGTCACCTCCCCTTTTCGAGCTTGCTTTCGTCGCTTACATTCTCTGTTTTTTTGTTTAGCCTGCATTTCTGCACCCTTCTTCTGTTGCTTCCTTTCGCCCTGCAATGACAGCATTTTCATATTCTTTCACATGAAAATTGTGCAGATAATTGTGCAGAAAAGAATCTTTTCAACACCCTTCTAAGTTTTTTCATATTTTCTGGGTTCTTTAATGCAGGAAGAGGGATATATATTCTGTATGAGGATGTCAAATCATGTCCCTGTGAAGATGTGCATGTGCTTTGGTCAATATTAGTGGAATCACACACTTCATTTCCACCAAAACAATGAAGCTTTCAACCTCCTAAACACAGTTTCCCCAGCAATGTACATAAAATATTTATAATGCTTTACATACTGAAGGGGTGAAAAATGAATGCCCAGAAATAAAAGTTTACCTTCACCATTTTCACCATTTTTCTCTCTTCTGTCTAATTTTTTGTGTAGCTTCTTACAGTAGTTGCTTTGTCCATTTCAGCAGTTGTAGTGGCAGTTGAATTCTAAATTCTATACCTTCAAGGTTGATTCTGATAATGACATGAGACAACTATTGAATAGATGAGAATAATGGTTCGATTATATTCACTCTTTCCTTCATAAATCCTGTAGACTTAAAGACTCTAGGCTTGCTATTTAGACATTTGAAATGGGGGAAAAAAGAATAGAGAAATAAAGAGAGCCACAAAAATGATGAATCTGGTTGTGATAAAAACCCCTAATCTGATAAAGTGGCATTTGCTTCATGATATGGTAAGTAAGATGGTAAGGTTGTTCACTAATCCAAATCTACCGAATGACTGATATTACCAACAAGTGACTTGTGAACCTAATGGGAGGTTTAGCTCACAACTTCAAACCTTATTGAAACTAAACAACAATCAAAGAACATTATTAGAGATGCCACAAGGTAATGAAATAAAGAAAGACTCTTTCTTCAAGTTTCTGTCACATTGAGTAATATTTTTAATAGAATCAGTTAACAGTAAGCCTTCCATAGTTTTTCTGCTAAACAATTTTCAGACCAGATTTACATTTTACATGACATAAAGACCTTCTCTCTGAAAGCACGAATCGGTGGCCATTCAATAAGAAACTACTCGGCTCGAAGTTTGACCATCTAACAAAATGCCTAAACCTGCAAAGAATAAACATAATTTTTTTAGTAACACGTGCTTTCATAATGTTTTGTTCAGCCTCAGAGGGGAAAAAAACCTTAACACTCAATGTTGTACCATACTTCAATATGATAGAATACCAGATGTGTTATGGCTCCTATAGTGCACGTGCAACGTATTGAGTGTTCAGTTCAGTCAGGACTTTCCTAATCCCCATAGAAAACACAGGTTTCCTAGCATTCAGTGAAGATTGGTACACAGAATACTAAGAGGACGCCAACATTCTTTTGACTAATTTTAGATACCATGTCTAGAGTTCAACATAAATTAGTTAGCATAAAGGTGCTGCAGAAATTATCAATTGGTTACAATTCAGCTGCCTAATGTGTCAGTACCTTCAAAGAGGCAGAAAGGATAATGAACTTCTCTTATCACAAGCAATAACATGAATCTGTTTACATGAAGGTAATCGAATACTAAATATTTCTATGATTGGGAAAGAAAAGCTGTTTACATGATCTAATAAGTTTCTATAACATGAACATCGATAGCTCTGAGAGGGAGGAGGAAGGGGGTGGGGAATTGGTAAGAGGAAAAAAAAGAAAAAATCAAATGAGACCGCGAAAGATACTTATGACACGTGAACTGAGACTGTATGGCTCCTGTGTGCTTATGGCTATCTTCTTATTGATATTAAAACAAAATGAAGTTCGTAAAACTTTTAAGTGGCATTACCAGAAACCAAACGAAATTATAAAGCAGATGGTGATGGCCGAGCAACCACACCAGGCAACCAGGCTTCCAAAAAGTTTTCACAGTCTATCTCCGCACGAGACAGGGCAGCAAGAGGAGTGACAGTAATCTGTATGGAATCATGAGCTTCTAGTTAATGACGGCATATCTTCCATAATGGTAAGTTTTAGTTTGTAAGGAAAATGATACACACATAGCCTTCTTGTAGATATTTGAAATCTGTATCTTCATCAGCAACAGCAGCACTTATTACCTACAAAGATAATAACTTACATTAACATTTACAAATACAAAGTTCTATTCGATAATAAGCCAGGAACCATGAAACAAAACAATCATCAAATCATCCAAAATAAAATAATTCCAACGGGAAGGCAAATGAATATGACCTGATTGTTATATAGTACAAAGTACGAGAAACCTAAAAAAGAATAATCTCAGTACTTTAAATGTTTTTATTAATGGGTTATAACACTGTTGTATTTAAACAATAAATGAATGGAAGGGTACACAAAAACAATATATATATTTTTGGACTCTCTAGGACTGATTGTTGGAAAGTTTGAGTTACTCTAATTGGCTAATTGGAAGTTGAAGCTACCTCCAACAAGTCTAATGTCCTTTCCATTTTTCGTTTAGATACAATTTTGCAGAAGCGAATAAAAAGATACGAGAAGATTGTAGAGTTCGAACGTAATAGTGGAGCAGTGTCTTTAGAGTGCTCTGAACCAGAAGATATCAATATTGCTGTCTCTTTTAATGAAATAATTTGGATAGAGAGGCAGAGAACCAACCTGCCTCGTGAACAGCTCGGATGATTCACTTGACATATTACATTCCACTGACGACGTTGAGTCCATCGTCATAGTTGACAACATTTTACCTCCTTGAGAGTCAGAAGTAACTCTTATCCAGCCCATTTTAGATATGCATCGGCCTTGCTTAGTTACCTTATAACCCTAAATAATGCCCACGAAAAAAAAAATCCAGAAGGGTTACTGTTAATCACCTCTTTCATAACATGGAAGTATAATACATTCTACAGCATAACTCAATACGAAATAGAATGATGTTCATTAGGTGTTAAATATTTATTACCCTATGATTAGCAATATCTGTTGGGAAATCGATATTCAAGAAACAATTCCGTGGAAAAGTTTGAGCCTTGACGCCAACTAACATTGCACTTATTATGGGCAAGCAAGCCTCGGCAGCAAGCGTGTAGTCTTCTATATTGCTCCTACCTCCAATCCTGAAGCAACATAACAAGAAAAGGCAAATGAGTAAGGATTTATAAAAATTAATAATACGGATAATAATGAGATAGACTGATAATTAAGATGATCGAGAAAATTTCCAACCAAGATAACAGTCCATTTACTGCTCTACAAATCGAAACCTTTCTTCTTCTTTTTTTCTCTTTTAAGAAAGGATCCTATCTCAATTTTCTCTTTTAAGAAAGGATCCTATCTCAATTTTCTCTTTTAAGAAAGGATCCTATCTCAATAGATTTTATGTAACAATTAAATGATTCAAGTCTAACAATAATGGAAATCTTTAGGCATACCACTCATAAGATAAGGAAGCAGAAGGAATGTCTTTAAAAAAGGCTTCTCGAGCACCAGCTACTGTCCCAGAATACACACTGCAGTTCAAATGAAAGACTGCATCAATAAAGTTACTAAATCCTTCCAACCACGCATGGGGAATTTTCTATATTGATCAAATAAGATTGACTGGTACCTACTTAGATAACCAAAACAGCTACAAGGAAAAATATTTATTAGTCTGTTTTGTCCCAAAACTTTGGGGATTAATATTTCCAGATGCTTCAATGAGCTTGACTTCTTGTAGCAAAAAGGTTGATTACTTCACTATTCTATTTAAGAGCACATTTTACTCGTTAGTCATATAATTATGAGAGCTCTAATGACTTCGACGTGAGTTGATACTAAGTGTACGCTTTTCTTGCCAACACAATGGACAAGTAAACATGCATGTTGAGTAGGGAGTACATATTTGATGCTTTAATATCATTGATAGCGGAACTTTAAAAATAGTTCAGTAAGGGGAAGTCCGTAAAGATTTGTCACTAACACATGATAACCGCAGTTGCTACCCATGTTTATGCCACTGAGTACCTGCAATAAAAGTACAACACATAAATAGGCAGGAAGAGAGAAATAAATTTCAACTTGTATGCACCAACTTCATCAGCGATAACAATATGAGATGCGGTAGCATTCAACATAAAGTAGTTATTTGACTAAATAGTCCACATTTACAATTACAGATAAACATTGGGATGAGAAATGTCACTTCTTAGCCCTTATAAATCCCATCTTCTTGTCAGGTTATCCTCACGTCAAGTATGTTAAAGTGAATAAAGCACAAATAGCTTAATAGGAAAATATACTACGGCCAAACCGTGCAAATAAGGGAAAAAGAACGACCAGATCCGGAATTGAAGGAAAGAGAGCTTTGGATACTCCCAAAGAAGTACAATCGGCCGGAGTTCCTGCAGAAGCACGAAAGCTAAAAACCTTAGTAAGCCACTGGAAGCAATTTCGGACATCAGCTAGAATTAAGTTCAAGTCAATGATAATTGGTTTAAACGAGAAACCCTTCAAGATTTTCATTACAAACCCATAACTTCAAGTTAAATCCATTCAGTTCAAGTGAATATATGCTAGATTATTACTGGATGAACAGACAAGAAATTGGAGATTGGACTAAAGAAAATATCTTAATATACATTAATGGTCCTTATATATTGGCAATGCCCCATTTGAGCATAATCACTGCAAATGTTTCTACCCTCCATCATTCTATCACTCCACTATAGCATCATAGCTTTGCTATTAGCACTAACATTGTTGTGCTTATATATAGAACATAAGAAATTAGACATTTCAAAGAACTAACCATCAGCGATTTCCGGTTATAGGCCGATTACCGAATTACATTTCCTAAAACTTCTAACGAACCAAATATTTCCAGATAAGGTAGAATAGCTAAGAATCGAACAATCAGTCCACTTCCATTTCCAGGAAAGGTACAGATTTCAAATGAGAGAATAAAAACATACCAGAAACGGCATAAGAAGTGGTTCCTTCAATAGCCACTCTCTTAACAGAAATAGGATGGCGCCAAGTAATAGACTGACTAACAGCTGACTTTTCCCTGTGTAATGCAAGAACAACTTCACAACATCAAATATATATAAAATCATATATACTGTAAAATAAAACAAACCGAAGCTAGTGATTTTAGCTAATATCTTACGACTTATGACCCAATCCTATCATATTGATTAAGAAGTAAGAACAGCCGATAAAATAGTTACTTATATCTCAATTCACACGATCCAACGGCTATCAACATTCTAAAAGAAAGAAATTAGTGGAACCACTTGAGAAATGGAAAACACAACAAACGAACAAACAAAATTTCACCAACTAAAATACACACCCCTGTTACAATAGGTTATGATCATAAGCTTCAAACAGAAACACTCGAAAATTGGAAAAAGAAGAGAGCGAGAGGACGAAAAGAGACAAGAAGCGTACGAATCAGG
The DNA here is from genome assembly GCF_002806865.2 of Cucurbita pepo subsp. pepo. Taxonomy (NCBI): domain Eukaryota; kingdom Viridiplantae; phylum Streptophyta; class Magnoliopsida; order Cucurbitales; family Cucurbitaceae; genus Cucurbita; species Cucurbita pepo. The sequence continues at coordinate 11,505,788 of NC_036640.1, forward strand.
AGCACAGACTAGAACGTTATAAAGCTGAGTGGAGACGAGGACGCGAACCAGAGCGCGAAGACCAGGCGCATCGATTCCATCGTCGTTTGTGATCATGATCGTCGGTCTACTGTCTGAATCGACTGTGCTGACTTCCATTTTTTGCGCACAGAGAGGGAGCCGCCGGAGCAACGTAGAAGAAGGAAAGTCGAGTATGGCCTCGAACACGGGGAAATTATTTGGTGGCAAATCAGAAAGCTCCACCGACGAGATATTGCAATTTATAATCTACATTTTCTTTTTCTTTTTTTGTTGTAAACAATTTGATTTATTTTCGGAATTTACATTGCTTCGATTTTTCTGTTTTAAAAAAATACTAAAAATTGTCTTTGAAAAACATTTTTTAAAGTAAAAAAATAAAATGCTCCCTAAATTTTAGAGCATAATTTAATTAAATATTAAATATAAGAATTTAATATCAAATTTGTTAATCTAAGTATAATTTATTTGAATATTAAATATAAGAATATAATTATAAAAAAAATTAATTTCATACGAGTGTGACGTGGCCTGTGGGTGACATCTTCGAAGTGGTCGGACTGCTTTAGAATAAAATATTGCAAAAATGCTTTTCCGCAGTCCAACAAATGGAAAAAATTATTAAAAATAAATAATAAAAAAACTTATCCTCGAGTAATAATAAATTGAGAAAATAATAAATTTAATTTATGGGAATTTTCTAAACTAATGTACGAGTCCAAGCCCACCGCTATGTCCACACAACTAAAGTGAGACATGATATCTCATAATTCACCCTTTTTTAGAGGACCAGTATCCTTGCCGTCGATGACACACCATCCCGTGTTCGCCTCTAATACCATTTGAAACAATCTAAGTCCATCACTGATAGGTACGGGTTCTTTTTGGGCTTGGACTTCTCGAGAGAGGTTTTCACATATTTATAAACAATGTTTCGTTACCCTCTCCCATTGACGTGCGATATGAGATCTCACAATCCACCCCTTTTCGAGTACTAGCGTCCTCGTCTTCGATGGCACACCATCCCGTGTCTGCCTCTAATACCATTTGAAAATAACTTAAGCCCACTGCCAGCAGATACTGTTTTTTTTAGTTTGGGCTTCTCGGGAGAGGTTTCCACATATTTAGAAAGAATGTTTCGTTCCCCTCTCCCATTGACGTGGGATATGAGATCTTATAATCCACCCCCTTTTGATGACCCTGTGTTTTCATCATGCACATCACCAAAGGTCTACATTTGATATCATTTCTAACCGCCCAAACTCTTGCTAGCCAATATTATCTCTTTGGGCTTTTACTTTCGAGCTTCCACTCAAGATTTTAAAGCGCATTTAATCCGTAAAGAGGTTTTACAACTTTATAACGAATGTTCGTTCCCCTCTCGAATAGAATATCGGATCTCGCGCCACTGGCAGGAATCAAATCAAGAGATTAACATAAAAACCCAAAAGACCAAAGAACAGCCAAAAGAGACAGCATCCAAGAACAATTGATTTCCATGGAGTTTAAACTAAATCAGAATTGAAATCTACAAAATCATACAAAACCAGAGAGAACCGCTCCTCATCAAGTACTGAGATTCAGTCATTAGCTGTGGCTAATTGAAGTGCCAACAATTCCTCCTCAGGGATGGTTTGGATGTGGCAGTCTGAGCGGGGATAAGCCACACACAGAAGCGAATACCCTTTCTCCACAACATCATCGCTCAGCATGCCTTCGCTCTGGTCCACGGCGCCACTGACAAGGCGAGCAGGGCAAGTCATGCACACCCCAAGCTTACAATCGTGAGGAATGTCTAACCCTTTGTCCAATGCGCTGTCCAATATACTCTCGTCGGCATCCACCTCCAGCTCTGTGGTCTGCCCCTCGTGCTCGATCACCACTTTGTACGACCGGACCACCAAGCGCCGCTGTGAGCAGCCTATCTGGGTTGTGGGTCTGAGCTTGAAGACTGAGGAAAGCTTGGTGGGTTGCTTTTGTTTTGGTAGAGAGAAAGCGGATGGCACAAAATGAAGAGTTGCCATTGTTTCTTTTCTCTGTTTGGCGATGAAATGAAAAGGAGGTGATTTGTGAGGTTGTGGGCGTTCCGTGGCGTTGGTGTAGGGATAAGGTCCTGATTCTTTGCCGTAATTTGATAAAGCGTGGCCCCATCTTAGCCGTTGGTAGTAGCTATGGCATATTAGTTAATTTAGAAGAATGACTCACAATCTATTTGTAATTAAGGTTAGGTTAAGACCAAGATAAGTGTTTTTTTGTTTGTCATTTGTTATTAGATTCCGTCACTGGTTGAGGTATGACCAGACCCTTTCTGTAGTAGACGCGTTTTAAAACTGTGAGGTTGACAACGATACTTACCAAACTAAAGTGAATAATATCTACTGACGGTGGGCTTATATATAACATAAAAAAATGAAACTATGGTGAACCAAGTTCAAAGTTGATCAAACCTAGGTTTGACTAGTACCCAAGCCAAATCAACCACACCCAAAGCTTGATCGAGGCTTTGAGAACTTATTTCACAAGCCAGAGGCCAGTTTGGGCACCTAGGAAATGTCAAGGGTGGTTAAGGGCTAAGGTGAAATCGACATGTCTCTTTCTTGAGATCCAATTAACCTCCTTGGAAAGATAGAAAAATGGCCGAAGACCCAAGAATTCAAAGTGACCTAATCGCATTTCGATTGTGCATAATACATGCCATCCGTTTAAAGAAATCTTGATGGACCCAGTTCAACTTTATCAGTCTAGTATGAGAAGAAAAGTTATAATCCCAAGTCAATCGTGATATAAAATCATCGTTATAATTTAGAGATGGACAAGTTCTAGCTCGTGTCTAGTCATCGTTCACAAACAAATAAAATATATAGTTGAATTATTTGCTGATTAGATTATAAAAAATACCCAAAAATATGAGTTTGTTTCAAAAACTTTGAAAAGTTTTAATTTAATTCTTTAAATTTAAAGTGGGTATAAAATCAAAAAAATATTTAATAAGCTTAGTTAAATTCCCAAACTACCCTCGAGAAGTGACGCAACTCACCGTATGGCCCAATTTTCTTTAACTCGCTGTTCCTCCCCCCTTTCCATCTCGCTGTTTGCACTCTCGCAGCTAGCGCAGTTGTTCGAAGTCGTCGACTCCTCGAATCGCTCATCACTTGGCTTCACTATCAGCGCTGATTAGCGGCATCGATCAAGTATGTTTTGTTTTCTGTTCATCTCTTTCTCGCTCATTTTCATCCACTTCTTTTAAGTTTGCGATCGAATGTTTTTAATTTCTTTGCGGACCATGTACATGTTTTGCTTGCGGCTTCGACTGAGATTAGGTTTTGCTATTCGTTTGTGTTTTGAGTAAATGCTGGACTATGTACCCTGCTCGAAGGGGTTAGGGATTTGTTCTATCGTATTGAATCGTTTGTCCCTTTAGTAACAGGACTGATACCTGTGGTTCGTCTTTAAGTTGTTTGCTGAGCATTCCGTAGCAGAAATTTGGAGTTAGTTGTTTTCAATTTGAAATTTGGCCTTCGTTATATTGTGTTTTTGCAAGTAGGCACCAGTACCTCTTGGCTCAGTTCACGATTGTTTAAGTATTTGTAGTTTTTGGTATGGTCTTCCTCTGAAATTGGGATCTCAGGTGTTTGTTTGTTGTATTGTGAACTATAAAGGACGATCTTGTAAGACTTTACCCCAACTTATTGAGCTAGAACTCAATTCCTTAATCGACGGTTCTTAGCTTGAAACTTCGTTGTTTTTCTCAACTGCTTCACTTACCTTTCCGTGCTTAATGTTAATTTTGATCTCATTCAATGAAGTAACATTATTGTTACGGGAATTTGTTGGTAAGCTTCTAGTAGTTGGAGGATGGGGTAGTGGTGATTTCAGACTATGGTTTAGCTGCTTGGTGCTGCCTTTCTTGAAATTAAACTCTGAAAGGCATCCTATATGTCCAGTTTATCAAGGAAGTTGTCTTACTCAGAACTAAACTTCATGATTTTCATCCCATCTATGCTCAAAGTGGACTTCCAGCTTTCCTACATTGTGAGCAGGGAGAAAGGAGGTCTGTGCGGACTGCAATGTTTGTTTCTTTGTTTGATTTGAGGGATATCTGCACTGGGGGGCACTAGATGTTGGCTATTTCTTATGTTTGGCTGACTTTCGCTGCTGGTTTTGTTCTGAGTCTTTGACCACCATCGACAAAATGGGAGGAGAAAGTTGAAGACGAACTTTGATCAACCCATTGAATCGAAGTATCGAACAGATGGCTGAATTTGACATAGCGGATGAAGATCATGAGGTTGCTCTTTTGATGTAAGACAACTTCCTTGATGTGCGAACGACTAAGTAATATTGTAATTGATCCCTGTAACAGCCCAAATCTACCACTAACAGATATTGTCCTCTTTGGATTTTCCCTTTCGGGCTTCCCCTCAAGGCTTTTAAAATGCGTTTGCTAGGGATTGGTTTCCACACCCTTATAAAGAATGTTTCGTTCTCCTCCTCAACTGATGTGGGATCTCACAATCCACCCCCCTTTGGAGCCCAGCGTCCTCGCTGACACTCGTTCCCTTCTCCGATCGATGTAGGACCCTCCAATCCACCCCTCCCCCCTCTTTGGGACCCAGTGTTCTTACTGGCACACCGCTTCATGTCCACCCCCTTTGGGGCTTAGTCTCCTCGCTGGCACATCGCTCGATGTGTGACTTTGATACCATTTGTAACAGCTTAAGCCCACCGCTAGCATAATTGTCCTCTTTAGGCTCCCCCCCCCCCCCNTTCTCACCCTTGTAAAGAATGCTTCGTTCTCCTCCCCAACCGATGTGGGATCTCACACCCCCGTTCTCTGCCATGAGTTTATTTTTACTTATTGTCTTTCTATTTTCAAGTTTTTTCAGTATATAAAAGCGTACAGTTTCATTTCCGCACCAAAAAACTTAATTCATTCCTATCTAGAATTAAGGATGCAACTATACTCATGTCGAACCACAAAGTCTCTGAGCTACTTCACGAACCAGATTGAACTCAAAGACTCTCCTGCCTGTACTCCTTCCCTACTTTTGGCTCTATATTTTGTATCCAAAATCAAGCAGTGAGAAACAAGCTAAATTTCTTCAAGCAGGGCCCCCTTCTTAGCTCTTGGTGCCTGCTTTAGCCAATCGAAGCATATAGATCCGTAAATAGCTTTCTTGAGCTTGCATACCTAAGAGTTAGTTATAGGATTCCTAGGAGAAGATCAGCCTGTAGTTAGAGGAGGCTGAATAGAAAGAGATTCTTGCGGATCCCCGCTTCCCCTATGTTGTTGAAAGGCATTCTTCACGTCAAGTTGATTGAAATCAGGGCATTTTGATTGCAGCCAAGGCAAGAATGCCACGAATGGTGTTTTAGCGGGCAAATCTTTCCCCTATCTTTTCAGGGGGTCGACTCAAGGGAAGGAATCCTTTAGCTAGCTTTGTATCTCTGACGCGAGCCATATGCTTTATGCTTGATCTTGTAAATCTACTTGCAGCCAATGGCTTGTTTCCGGCAATAAGACTCAGTCTTCTTTTTTTCCTTCTTCCTGCATAGCATCTCTCCAGCAAGAATGATTTCAGGCTGAAGCAAATGATTCAGGTGAATGAGAAGATTGAACTGAGATGANGGGGCATCTTTCGCTTGACTTTTGGGTTGCGAGTGTATGCGTCCACCACGGTCAGGGCTTTCACAGGTACCTTGTACGTAGTGTCGGTTCAGCTAGCTTTGTTTGGTCTTGCTTGATTCTAGACTAGACTGGAAATAAATAACCCTATGACTGACCTAGCTCAAATTTGATGTTGATTCGGGCGGAGCGGGATAAAAGGTTTGGTTCAGGGGAGACAAATGAGATAGATGTTCGGAATGAATAAACTGGATATGCTGCTGAGGGAAATACTGCTTCGAGAGAGGGCGGTACAGAAAGAATTGAGTGATTCTCACCTAAGACTGAAAAGCGTTACGGTTGGGCTTCTTTAGAGGGAAGCAAGCGCGCCAAGCTAAGAACAAAACAATACATACCCATACACTTTTTCATCGACTTGTGGAAAAAAGGAGGATTTCAGCTACCTTCGGAAAGGGCAACTCAGTCTAAAGTGATATATATATATTCTTTTCTTTGTTTTGATTCCTCAGCTTCGGCGAAGATTGACTTACCTATTCAAAATGAATTGGGATTCTCATTGCCAGTGGATTTGGATTCAGAGGTAGCTCCAAACAAGCTCCTACTTCTTTCACTGTAAACTCCTTCCCCTCCCCTTAAGGTAAAGCTGCTTACCGTTTGTTGAAGAAAACTATCTATCCTCCTCACCTTCTTTCTTCACTCTCTACGTCTGTTTAGACAATATGATCTCATCCTCCACGAGAAAGCCTTTCCTTGCGAAAATTCTCCGTGAATATACACATACCAAGTCATGCTAGAATTTTGGGGTTGGGAGTTGTATTGGATAATTCCTGTGGATGGAAGTACAAAGTAATTCTTCTTTTAGTATTGTAAATTGTTTACTAAGTTTCTACCACTTCACAGATCAAAATGGCAAGCTCAAGTGAGAGTGAACGCAAGGAACCAGTGAACGAGCAAATGGTTGCAAACATGTATGGTACTTTAAGGTCTGAGCTCAATCAGATATACTCAAAAATCACAGAACTCGAGATGGAAGTCAGTGAACACTCTCTGGTCATTTCTGCAATTGAGCCACTTGATCCATCAAGACGATGCTACAGAATGATCGGGGGAGTGCTGGTGGAAAGAACTATCAAAGAGGTCCTGCCCGCTGTTCAACGCAACAAAGAGGGACTTGAGGAGGTGATTTCCAGACTCAACGAGGCATTGGAGAAGAAAAAGAAGGAAATTTCTGACTTGGAGGCCAAATACAAGATCAGGATTAGAAAGCCTGATGGTGAGGCTAAGGAGGAAGACAGTGGGCGTAAAGAGGGTGCAGCCCAAGGAGTCTTAGTAGGCCCTGCAAGTGAAAGTTAAAACTCCCAACCCCATTGGTGCATTTTAATCATATTCTTGTAGTGCTTAACTTTAATTTTCATGCGGATGATTCACTGTTTTTAAGCGCGTTTGTGTGAAATTTTGTTGATAACTTTCAGTTCAATAGGATGATTCCAGGACTTGTGTGGTATATAGATGATTTTGAGGGAGGAAATATTGAATGGGAACCGACTTTTCAGCGTTTAGATATCGAAAATTTCCCATTAGTTTGATCATATGCTGCAATGGATTCTGTACTTGAGCTTTCAGATTCAAGAGGAAATTACAAAGCAGTCTCTTCCTTATCCTCTCAGCTCAATATGATTTTCTTAAGGTTACAAATGAAGTAAAGAAAACCAAATAGTCATAATCGAAGCCTCCTTATCCTCTCAGCTAAAGAAATCCTGAACTCCTTTTCCGGCGAAAACTCGGTCGGACAGCTCCGCCAGTAACGCATTCACAGTGAGCAAAACGACACTAGAACCAGCAATAACCCCGATCACCACACCCGTCGTGCCCAAAACCTTTCGAAACGCCGGCCACTCAATCTTCTGAATCTCCTCCGCCACTCCGCCAATCAGGTCCCCCTCTTTCTCCACCTTCCGCTGCTTCAAAGCCTCCTGAATTTCGGCGCCCAAATTCTCGCCAGATTCTGCCGGTTGATCAGCCGTTTTCGACTCCTCCCTCGGCGGCCCAGCTTGAACCTCCACCCCATCAGATTCTGTGTTCTCTTGGCTTTCCTGCACGGCATTGACAGCGGAGAACATGCTATTCCTTCTAGACCTAATACCCGGGAGTCTGATCGTGCGATGTAAGTGAGGATGAGAATGATACGCGGAGCTCCGCCGTAGTGATACAAACAAGGAGGCCGCTCTGTTAGTTAAAGTGGAAGGTACCGTCGGAAATCGCAGGGAGATCGGAACGGCCATTTTCCGTATCGGTGAGCGGTCGAGAAATCAGATTGCACAAATGGATTAGCAATCAAGAATCAGATTTCGGGATAGCTAGGGCTTTGTTCGTGGCCCACATTATCTTACACGATGGTCGTGTACTATATGGGCCGAATATAGAAAAGGCCCAAACATTTTTAGTTGGGCCTAGTCCATGAGAATTCAAGATTACAGGTGGTTTAGTTTTAGGCAAGTGAAATTGAGATTAATTAAAGACTAATTAAGTTTTGTTAGTAGTTATGGTTATTAAATACCCTCTCAATCTACCTTGAGATGAATGAAGTATTGAGCCACCAAATAAAAGGGTAAATTAATTGAGAGAAAAATGGGAATGGTACACTTAAAAGAAGACCAAAAATAAATAAATAAATTTGCATAAAAGTACTAAAAGAATGTGTTATTTGTTTTTAGATGCCTCTTGGAATCTCTGTTTGGATCCACTTTCCCGTTGTCCCCCTTTTTAGTTCATATCAAACAAATGCCTTTCTCTCTCTCGCTCTCATTGTCTTGGGTTTATCACAGCTACCACCCTACTTTTGTAGCTCCAAGTATATAATGTGTGGATTGGTTAAATATTTATCATTGGGAAAATTACCTTTGGATAAGTAATTAATTACCTATACTTTATCATGGGTAAAATTAATTACTTTGTAGCTTCTACCCATAAATATATATATATATATATATATATAGGTAAATTAGCTTTTGTGTGTTTTCCTTATAGATAATGATTTATACTTTTGAACGTTATAAAATCAAAAGCATTAAAGTGAACTTTGGTATGGTAAAAAGGCAATGGAGAATCTCCTTGGGAAGTATACAAATTAATAAAGGCTGTGGTCACGTTTACATGCATTAAGATAAACTTCTAGTTAATTTTGGTAAGATGTTTTTTTTATCTACTTCATTTACCTTTCCATCATTGATATTTTATCCTAAAACGATAGTTATCAATTGTCAACTTATCTTACGTGCATGTTTATAGATGGAGATTCTAAACTTTCAATTTCATCAAATTTTACCTTAAAACGTAAATAAGTGTTGCGTTTTTTACCCTTCATTCAATTTTAAGGTGTAATACGATGAAATTGAAAGTTCAGACAATAATCAAAAAGTTTTTTTTTAATTATTTTTTTATATATGCTCTTGGGTATCAAAAAAATGGTACATTTAGTGTATTTTCTTTTGCCTTTTTTTCTTTTTTACTTTTTTGGATTCCTATCCCATTTGCCTATAAATATGGAGTTTTGATAGATTATTTTTATTTTTATTTTCAAAATACGTGTATAAATTATTTTTATAGTTTAAGCGGAATCCCAAGTTGGTTGGAAAGAGAAACAAGACATTAGTGTGGAAGTCTTTCCTTAGTAGACACATTTTAAGAGAGTCGAAGAAAAACCTAAAGAAAAGAATATCTACTAATGGTTGATTTAATTTTCACATGTAAATAAGTCAACCTTATACGGGTAAATGAATTTATTATATGAAACAAAATGTATTTTTTTTTTCTAAAATAAGATATCTTAAAATTTTCTAAATAAAATTTCAATAAATTCAATTTATGGTTACTATTATTATAATAAATATCATCCNAAAAAAAAAAAAAAAAAAAAAAAAAAAAAAAAAAAAAAAAAAACATTTGAACCAATTATCATTAAATAAAACCCCAACACATTAAGTAGCAAAACATGTGGGTCATAACTCATAAAAGATGAACACAATTCAATTGTGAAGCAAACCAAAATAATTTCCATGAAAAAAGATAGAACACTATGAACATACAACATTCAAAACCATTCCTTTCCTCTCCCAAATGAACCAAAAAACAAACAAAAAAACAAAACTTCTCCATACCCCACAAACTCCTTATATCTTAAATTCAAATTAAAAATAAAGCTTTGTGTTTCAGCTCTTAGCCCTTCTTCCACACTGCAAACGCCATTAATTTACAAGCATTTATGTCATCACCAAACATGAACTTAAGAGGACCACTCCCAACCCTTCTCCCTTTCTCTCTTCTTCTCTGTCTCTAAGGACAATAAACCAACCCTTCTGGCTCCCTTTTGTCAGCAATTATGTACCAAAACGAAAGAAAAAAACCCCTTTTTTTTTCCTTTCTTTTCTTTTCTTTTCTTTTCTTTTCCTTCATTTTCTCTTCCACCAACCAAACAGTAAACGCAATATTCTCTCTCTTTTGTTGCATATCCCACGCTTTCCTTGATTCTGTGTGTGTGTGATCATCCAAACCCACATTTTGTTTGTCTTCTTTGGATCAACATTCCAACTTTCACCAACTACTAAGCTTTCCCCTGCATAAAGGAGATGAAAAAAAGCCGACCCATTTTCACTTTCAAGAACATGAACATCCAAACAAATAATAATCCCTTATGATTATGAAATCATTTGGTTCTTATAACATGTTTCTTGTTTTGATCCTTTAAAACAAGAAAGGAAATGAAATACTTGCCTACACATGAATCGCCAATTTGTACGAGGATTTTCCATTGAGCTTCCTCTGTCCTTGTCGGGAGTGGAATTGGTGTAGATGATATTGTTGTTATTGGACTAACCAGCTGTTTGAGTTCATATTGTGCTGCCGGAGATGGTGGTTGGAGGGTGATTCCGGCGATGATTCCAGCAATGAAACGACGAGGTCGGAGAAAGCTCTTAATATAAACTTGTGGGTATCAATGGGGTTGATTTGGAGATAACAGAGTAGAAGCTCTTGTAGATACTGCCAGTCTCGCCGGACGTCCACTGGCTGATCTCTTGCTTCGACCATCTCCTGCATTGAACCTCTAAAATCGATAAATGGGTCTATAGAAACCTTCCGAACCTTGACGCCGCCGTGCACGGCGGCGTCGGCGGCGGCGCCGTGATGGGTTTCGGGAGAAGAGTCGAAGATGGAGTTGGAGCAGCCAGGTGAGGAGAAGAAGAAACGATGGGAAGCTACGGCGGCGGAGAAGTCGGGGACGGCGTCGGAATCGGAAGTGGAGTCGTCGGAGAAAAACCCATCATCAGCAGCGGTGGAAGTAGAGGAGTTGTCTGAGTTTTCCAGGTGGGTAATGGAAAGGGGTTTTTTGTTGGGCATGTGCGGCGTCGATGAGGGTTTCACGGCGGCCGGAAAGCAGCGGAGCTTTGAGAACCAGAGATGGAAATTGTTTTTCTTGAGAGTGGACATGTTTTTAGAGAGAGGAAAGTGGGAAATGGGAGAGAAAATTGTAGGAGAGAGAGAGAGAGGAAAAGGGGGATTATATGATGGGAAAACCAAAAGTGGGGCCCAAAATAAGGTCAGCCAAAGTAAATTAAATTATAAAAACTATGTTTTTTTTTATCAAAGTTTTGTAAGACAAAAAGCATGCAAAAATAGAAATAAATGTTGTCATATGTAATATTTATTTATATATTTTTGGATAATCTACCTTTTCAGACTCTTTAAAGCCTTTGGGTTGGATTATTTATTGACCCTGTATCATAAATTTAGTTTTTTTAAATTATTGTGTTAGGAGTAGCTGATACGAAAAGAATGGGACGTGAATGTGTCGTGTCTATATCTTATGATAACTTAAGCATAGATCAATGGGTTCAAACATATACATTTGATCGATAAGTCAAATGCAACACCCTATGTATAGTACTCAAATTTGACACATGATTGTCTCGACATTCTTTGTGTTGTTTGCTAACATAAGTCATTTATATAGAATGTTTTGTTCTCTTCTTTAACCATTGTGAGATCCCACATTGGTTGGAAAAGGGAACGAAACATCCCTTATAAGAGCGTGAAAACTTCTCTCCAACAAATTCAGATGTGTTTAAAATTGTGAGACTGACGTGGATACTTAATGGGTCAAAATAGATAATATCTACTAATAGTAGACTTGAATTGTTACATCATTTCACCCTCTTTTGTTATTGGTTGAGGAATGGTACGTTACTAAACGCATAAAAAACAACATTTTTCTGAATAATCAACCGTTACTAAACGCATACGAGCTTCAATTAGCAAGTAGTTAATTTTTGTTTGTAGTTTGGTAACAAAGTCAAATTCATCACATTTTAGTAGTCGATAATATAATATCTTAGCTAGATAAGTCATACGGTTCGTTCATGAATAAATCTCCAATTACGGTATTGAAAACTTTACATAATTAGAGGGTAATAGAGATAGAAAACATAATTGTTTTTAATATACTCTCTCAAAATATAGAAAATAAATGAGCCAATAAAATATATTTGTAAGAGAAAAGGCTTAAAATATAAACAAAAGAACCTGACTCCACAGTGAACAGTGAGCAACAGGAAAAGAAGAACAAGGGGGCGAAAAAAAAAAAGCTGCTTTTTTGTCTACCAGAATTTTAGTTTTAAGGACATAAATAACGGTCTCAGAAAAACAAAAAATTCCAGATCAAATCATACACTTTATTACCAAAAACACAACTCAAGACTTACAGTTCAGTTGAGCTGTTTTCATATATTTGTGCCGCTCTCACTCAGTCTTGCGGCGGCGGTGATGGAGGCCGCCACCCCACCTGTGTGGGTTGTCAGGTTTGGATTGTTCCTCGGCTCTGCGCTCACCACCGCTTCTGCATCCTGCCTGCTCACTGGCTTGTCTGTCGCCAGTTTTTCGGTTGCCCCCTGTTCAGATAGAAAGGTAAGGATACAGTGATATCAGCTGCTGCTCAAATCAGAAAAAGTGAAATGAAACTAATATCGTCCGGTTAAGTAAAATTTGGTTTCAAAATTGAATGCCATTTGATGGGGTTTAGATATGAAGTACTGATACCGTTAGGACATAGTTGAGCTAAAAGGACCCGTCAAGCACAACATCATGTAGAGATTTATCGGCATAAGACACTAAAATGAAAGATAAGTTAAAAGTGACCAGAATGAACCAAAGCAGAAATTATTTAAACTGAAGGTAAAGCATCAAACTTGTAGTGTATTCTAAGAAATAATAAAGAGAGAAAAAGAAATGAAGTTATGGGAGATTCAAGATGGGGAACCTGTCCGCCAACGAATTCGGTAACGACACGGGCTCCGGGAACGGCGGTCTCGCTGAGGTCAATGCCTTGATTTTTAGCAGCATCGCTAATATCACGGCTTGGGAGAAGACCCACTCGGACATTATGAGCAGCGGCGGCTCGCATGACATCACCCGGATCAGCCTGCGGCACTTGTCCCAACACCCTCGTTTCAGCATGGCCCATCATGCGAGCATCCTGAGGTGCGATGGGGTTTGCAGCCAGGTCACTGGAGACGTTGAAAACGTCCCCGTATTTGATGGATTCCTGCCGCTCATCGTCGTCACTCCGACGAGGCTGCTGCTGTTCTTCGGCCCTGCGTGGCTGCTCCTGACTCATGATTTCCACACAAATTCAATAACTATGGGAAGTTCCTTTCTTCGATGGCGGCTAGATTTTGCGGTTCGCTATTGAAAGGATGGTGATTTGATGATTTTACGTACAGATGGTGAGTGGGGAATGCTTGAGAAATCAACTGAGAAGAAGGGAGTGCGAGCTACTTGACAGTTGGTTGAGTTTTGGGTTCAGATGGCAGTTTCTGAAAATTTATTGGTACTGAAGGAAACTATTCTCAAATAAACTTTTGGGTTGTATGTGTTTCTTCCCTGCACCTTAGGCTTACATATGATCTAAACATTTTCAATCTAGTTTCTATAATTTGGTTACTTAATGGGTTAATTGTCTACTGCATAAGAAAGACAGGAGAGAAAAAAAATTGAAAGGCAATCAGGTAGAGAGGATTAGAAGCTTATAATTTTAACAATTAGAGTTTACAATGAGATAGTTTGAAAAGATACAGGGGAAAAATGGTAACTTTTCAAAGTCACAAGAAAAATAAATATCATTGCAGATTCTTGATTGATCACTAGAGATGATTTCATACCTGCAGCATGTGATACGCAATGGGTCCGACAACAAGGGAATTGCTCTGATGGTGGCAGCCAAATTTGGTTAGTTCTACGCTTCAAAAAGAGCAAAATTGGCGTCTGCAATGCTACCAGCAGCTTCCTGCATCTCCTTCCTCAGGTTCCCCAGCATATCCTGAATTTCATAGTCCTTCTCATAGCTTTTGTCTTTCGCTTGGAATATACGAATTCTGCTGTTTACTGTTATCCAGCTGAATCCAGCTCCCTTTTTGATCCCTACTTCTTTCATCTCATTACGTATGACCGTCACTTCTTCCCACCTGAATTCAACCCCACCATAGAATTTGAGAGATCTAAGTCTTGAAGATCGTTAAAGATTTAAGTACAAATTTTCAGATTAATGGTAATTTAGTATCAAAGTAAGAAGTTTTGTCTTTGAACTTCCTATGATCTAAGGAAATTAATAATATATGTGAATTTGAAACTGGGTTTACCTGCTAGTTGCAGCAAGCATATTGGACAGCACAACGTGGTTTCCGGAGTCTTTTGGATCAAGTTCAAACAGCTTCTCAGCGGCCAACTTTCCCAACTCTGGCTTCCCATGCATTCGACAAGCCCCCAACAGAGCACCCCAGATTGAGATTGTGGGAGGAAATGGCATGCGCCTTATAAAATCATACGCACATTCCACCATTCCAGCACGCCCAAATAGATCTACCAAGCAAGCATAATGCTCCGGCCCTGGTTCTATACCGTATCTTGCTTTCATGGACTCAAAAATCTGTATCCCCGTCTTCAAATCTCCTGCTCTACTGCAAGCTGATAATGCACAGACCAAACTTACGTAGTTCGGTGCTATGCCTTCGGCCGATGCCATCTCCTCGAGCAATGCCACAGCCTTGTCTGCATATCCTTGATGCGCGTATCCGCCCAATAATGCATTCCAAGACACCAAGTTTCTCTCTGGCATCTCATTGAAGGCTTGCTCTGCTTTGTCAATACTTCCACATTTTCCATACATGTCAACCAGTGCACTTCCAACAAAGATGTTCTCCTCTACACAAGCCTTGACGGCCAGTGCTTGAACTGACCTTCCCAACTCGATTTCTGAAAGTCCAGCAGAAGCACAAAGCACACTCGATACCATAAAATCAGTTGGTTTGATATCTTCTTTCCTCGCTCGCAAGAATAAGCAGCAAGCCTTCTCTTCCTCGTTGTTTTGAACGTAAGCAGCTATCAAGGAGGACCAAGATACGCTGTTCCGCTCTCCCATTCTGTCAAAGATCACCTCAGAACATACAACCTCCCCACATTTCCCATAAAAATCAATCAATCCATTTGAAATAGAGACATTCTGCCCACACCCACTTCGAATAATGAACCCATGTAGTTGACACCCAGGCTCCAAGCCTAGTTTGTCTGAACACGCATTGAGAAAAGCACAAAACGTTATGGAATCTGGCTTCCCACCAGCTCGTAGTAACTCAATAAACGCAATGGCAGAGTCTTCAGGTCGCCCATGGAGCACTGAATTGGATATATACGCGTTCCACGTCTCGAGGTTTCGATGAGGCATTTCAACAAACAGCTTGTATGCGTCATCAAGAAGGCCCAATTTGCTGTACATATCGAAGGCACTGCACCCGACGAATACATCATTTATTAATCCCTCCTTAACCGCAAGTGCATGTACCTGTTTGCCTGTCATGGCCATGCGAAGGCCAGTGGAGGCTTTGAAAACGCAAGGGAAGGTGAAGTCATTGGGTCGAACACAGTCACTAAGCATGTCGGAGAAGTGAAACAGAGCGGAAACAAAACGGCCGTTTTGGACGGAGCCGGCGATGAGAGAGGTCCAAGTGACGACGGAGCGGCAAGGGGCAAGTTCGAGGATGAGTTCGGCCGAGTTAAGCTGGTCAAGTTTGGCGTACATGTTCACGAGATGGTTGTAGAGGAAGGCTGGAAAAGGGGTTTTTAGGGTTTTGAGAATCTGGGCATGGGCGACTCGGCCGAGAAGAGAAGAACGAATAGATAAGGCCAATTCGACCAGTGAAGCAAGCGAATTCGGCGAGAGAAATGGCATGGTCGACTACTGCGAAGGTCATGATCTGTATAAATCCGAATGAAGAAGAAGAAGAAGATCCAGAGAGAGCAATTTTACCGTCTGGTTCTTCCAATCACGAGAAGTTTTCAAGGTTTCATGCTCCATTGGAGAATCATCCTCTCTGAAGTTACTCTGCTTCGGTTGGATTTGGCGGGAATTCGAGAAGCCATGGAACCGTGCTCAATCATTTGAATATATATATATATAAATCTCACGTGGGTTATTACCGTACAAATTCTTACGTGGCGGTTGGACCCATTGAATTGGGCCTTCAGGCCCAGACTTTAACGGCCCATGAAAGCCGTGGAGCCTCCTTTCTCTTTCCGCTGGTGGCGGTTGGACCTATCGAGTTGGGCCTTCAGGCCCAGTACTTCAGCGGGCCAGACAAATTCTTACGTGGCGGTTGGACCCATCAAATTGGGCCTGAAGGCCCAGTACTTTAGCAATCCATGAAAGGCGTGGAGCCTCCTCTCTTTCCGTTTGCGTGACTGTTGGACCCATAGAATTGGGCCTTCAGGCCCAGACTTTAGCGGTCCATGAAAGCCGTAGAGCCTTCTTTCTCTTTCCGCTGCGTGACGGTTGGACCCATCGAATTGGGCCTTATGGCCCAGTACTTTGGCGGTCCATGAAAGGCTGGAGCCTCCTTTCTCTTTCCGTTGCGTGGAGGTAGGAATCTATTACTCGACTTCCGATGCTTCGTGCTGTGTTCTTCTGCTGCATTTTTTTCTCATTCCCGCGAAAATATTTCTCTGCTTAATCTCTCTGCTTTCTCTCTACTTCCCAGTGTGAGTACTGTTTCGTTATGATTATGCTGCTTTCAATCCTGATTCACTTCCCGCTTCAGGCTTTTCTGTATTGCATTTCCTTAGTTTTCTCCGTGTTTTGCAGATAAATTTATGACTGCTAGACAGTGCGAACCCTAAAGTTCTCTGGATGTCTGATTAAGTTCTTCGAGGTGAGCTTTATGATCTTGATGACCTTCGTTGATTAGAAAATCATCTTTTGCAGAATTAGGGGCAGCTAACTATTTAGTGCCGGTTTGGTAGTTTCTCGTTTCATAATTTAGAAGAAAAATAAAAAAAGAACGTTCTTGGTTATTATTGTTATTATTTTCTCTTTCCTTATTGTAGAATATGAAATGTTTAATACATGGAAATCATTTGTTTTGTTATCTCAAAGTTTAAATTAGGAGAACTAAAATTTTTCACATGAGAAATATCACAATTATTATGTCAATAGTTTATTTTTTAGTATTTAATGTGGAACTTTGAAGTAAAGATGACATATTGATGCTTCTATTTATGTTTTTTAGAAACGGGATATAAGATACAACAAGGGAACTATATCTTTTTGTTTCCAACAACGTTTTTTAAGAATGAGAAGAAAGAAATATCGAGGTGTACATTCTTACGAATTTGAAATCAAGTAACTGAAAATGAGAAACGGAAATATGAAGAAGGGGCTCAGTTTACTTCTAGCATTGCTGGTGAGTTATAGAAGCCCATTAATACATTTATGAAGAACTGCTTATGGCTTCGAGTTAGCAGAACAGAAGTTGTTTGTCTTTCATTACGATTGCCCCCCATTCTATGTAGAAAAGTCTGTCTTAATATGACCATGTTCAAGCCTTTGGGTGTAAGTATGTGAAGTAATTTGTTAAACAAATATTAATAAATTTAACAAAAACTATATAAGATAATTTTTTTTGTAAGTAAACAATTAAACGATTTTTTTTAATTTTGTTCCTACCTGTCAAACAAAGTCTTCCAAATCTATGGTATCATATTCCTATAACTTACTTTTTCTTTAGCTCTCTTTCTCCATCCCTCTTAATACATTTTGTTTGTTCTGGAATTTGATCTTGAGAGTTGGGAGCTATCTGTGTGGTTTTACCTCATGAGTTGACAGTCTCTAATGATACATGTTCATAGTATTAACTATGTTTATATTCATTAGAAAAGAAAGTATGGCAGGCTTATAGGTTTGTTCGTCACTGATTGTTAGATGTCAGGGGATCCTGTGGAGACTGAAGTTCTTGGGGATATTAATGGCTGCAGACCTAAGGAAAATAAAAATAATCTTATCCTGAGGCCAGTTTCTCAAGATGAATCTGGGGAGGGCTTGCCATATGCTCCTGAAAATTGGCCCAATCTTGGCGATAACTGGAGTTGGAGGGTGGGAAGGAGGGTTGCTATAACTGGTCATTTTCAGGATAGATACCTTTATTCTCCTCGTGGAATTGGTGTTTCTGGGAACTCATCTCGTAGAGGGCATAGTTTTGCAAGCAGGCTTTCAGTTGCAAGATATATCCAGTCTGAGTTCCCTAATGCGGACGTTGATGCATTTTTTGCCTCATTCAGCTGGAAGATACCAGCAAAGAAGTCTTCTTTAGCACAAGGTTGGCCTAAGAAATTTTTTGCTCTTCTCATCCTACTGGAAATTTAGCTGTTGTAGCCCCATTAACTTTATTATATATATCAGTTCTAGCATTCTTGTCTTGCCACGTTTCTGAAATGACTGCTCTGTTGGTTGAAGTGAATGCCTATTAAAGCCAAAATACTCCTAACATTGAAATAGTTGTCTTAATTGAAAGGGTTTCTGATGCTTATGTACTGCATTGAATTTATGTTGCATTAAATTTGTCTTTCTTGTTACGGGAAACTTATGATAAATTCTTTTGGTTGGAGGATTGCACCTAATATTTTAGTTCCAGTGTCTCTGAAACCATTGTCTTTCCTTCCTTTCTTATCAGAATTTAGATCTTATTTGTTGGTTGGTTCATTTTGTTGAGTCAATGGCTAACAAGCTTGACAGGTTAGGACTCCAGATTCTGATTTTTTTTTTGGAGTTTGACAAAATCCAACTAAATGGTCTGTACCTCAGTGGGATCGGTTGAAGTTCTACTGTCATTTCGACAACAGCATTGTTCTACATAATAGTTTCTATATCATTAAAATAAAATCAACATGAGTGTCTGTGTTAGTTAGCTCACATCGTACTTTCATTGAGTACCTTTTTTTGGCTTTTGATTGCTTTCTTAATAATTGTTATATTGTTCTTTTAAAGATCCTTATTTTACAGTTTTATCTTATTTAGGTCATCGAATAAAACAAATTTCATGCCCTTTGCCCTCAAAAGAGACGGAAGAATGCTCAGCATCTGATTCCCAGATTGATAGGGTGGTTTGCAAGGCGGGAAATAAAAACTGTAATAGTTTATCTGTTGCAGAAAATCCATCTTTATTAAAATCAATGTCCTGTGATATTTGCTGCAGTGAACCTCGGTTTTGCCGTGATTGCTGCTGTATACTTTGCAGCAAGATTATAGACACGACCATGGAAAGTTGTAGCTACATAAAGTGTAAAGCAATGGTGGGTGATGGTTATATTTGTGGACATCATGCTCATATAAAATGTGGTCTTAAATCGTATATGGCTGGGACTGTTGGAGGAATCATTGGATTGGATGCTGAGTATTATTGTCGTCGATGTGATGCCAGAACGGATTTGGTCTCACATGTTGAAAGATTTTTGCAGTTATGTCAATCAACTGACTGTCATGATGATATTGGGGAGATCTTAAGTCTTGGTTTATGCATTTTGCGTGGTTCTCGCAAAATGAGAGCAAAGGAGTTGCTAAGACATCTTAAATTGAACATTGCGAAGGTAAAGCTGATAAATTCTACAACTTAAATAATTTTACAATTTCTTATTCTTGTGCTGCTTTAGAAACTTTACCATGCTATTTGACTTTGAATGCTTACATCAGCTTAAAACTGGGACTTGCTTGGAAGAGGTTTGGAAGATGGAGGAAGACAGCTCAGCCAATTGCACTGGTAATTTATCTTCAAATCAAATAGCGCGGTTAAGTTTCCTCAGCAGTATAAGCCTGAGAATTGTAATTCTATTTACTAGGGTCTTATCTAATTTCACTGGTAACTTTTCTTCAAATCCTGGATAACTTTGGAGAAAGATCTCATCACATGAAAGTAGGGTCTGATTATTCTACATACTCGAGCAAACTCTTCTGAAGAACAACGTCAAGTGGTTAATTATATAATCTGTCAAATATCTTGTATGTTCACCATCATTTACATCATCAATCTTTCATATTCTTGCCTGTTAGGAGAATGATTTTGTACACGCTTATTAAAAAAAATATTTTGGTATTTTATGCACAGATGCACCTGATAATGCTGATTCTACAGAAGGCTCTCATGACAATTCTGACTCCATTATCAGCTCAGAGTGGACTATGTCCACTCCTTTTGATCATTGGATTGAGTCCCTAAAACTTGAAAGTGAGATTGATCAGGTTCTGCAGGCACTGAAAAGATCACAAGAGTTTGAGTATAATTTAGCAGAAGAAAAGCTTCTATCACATAAAAATTATCTACATAATCTCTTTCAGCAACTTGACAAGGAGCAAATTGAACTTGGACATCAATCATCGTCAACAGGACAAAATGTTTTCCTGGATAATGTAACCAACAGAGTGGATCAAATAAAACGAGAAGTTAAAAGGCTCAAGAGAATGGAAAAGGTTGCTGATGGATTTGGAATGACTCCTAAAGATATCCTCAAGGAGGACTTCGATTTGGATGTTGAGTAGATACACGGACGCCTTAGGCCATTATGATGCCGCACAAAAGTTCACTGAACTCTGTTGGTTCTTTTAGCCTTATGTGGACTTTAATAGTTTGTTATTACTGTTTATTATATGGCTTCACGAGGCTGAGTGTACGATATCGAGAAATCATTTCTACTTCGCAAGTAGATTTTACTTGGTTGGTTTATGATGATAGCTGGATTCAGTAAGCAAGATACTGAAACTATGCAGTTGTGGAGTTGCCGGAAAGAGTTTAGATTAGAGATATTTTGGTGCCTTGTGTTCAACCCTCTGCAATGAGTTTTCACGGTAGGCCTTCATATCAATTTCTCAACACAATACATTTTAAATTCTCTACTGATCAAACTGTCTGTTCTTCTCCTGTTTGATGTCTTTATTACTTATATATTGAATGGATGAACAAATGAGAATTAGAAACAAGCATTGCTCTAGGATAGATACTTTAAACCAACTAACAATCTTTCTCGCTTGAACTCTCTGGAAACGATTATTTATGTTTTGAATTCTCAAGAATATTGGACCTCTTCTCAGATAAACTTCCTCGCCCCCGTTGGTTGCTTGACGGATTTGGTTTTAGTGGCTTCTGTGGAGCTTAATAGAGGATCCCGTCTGTCTGGTTCAGGCGTCTTGTCACTACATGCAGAAGAGGTACTTTCTTCTGATTATAGTGCTAAAATTAGAACATATTTGAGGCCCCCTAAAAAAAAGAAAAGTCAATTCCATTTATTACATAGAAAGGTAGCTTAGTGGAATGTGGTGAAACCGCCATTTTATTTATCAGGATGATGATGATGATGATGATTTTGGGACCTACGGTTGACAGTTGACGTGTGAATGACTTTCTTCTGTTCACGACAAAAAAGGTCGGCTACTTTCTTTGTTATTTGGCTTTCCATCCTTGCTATGTATTTTTGCAGCTGTTCTTTGAGACCGTAGCGATGATGCAAAGTTTTTCCCCATCAACGAGTACAATATTAATATATATTTTTTGGTTGTTTAATCGAAAATACGAATAGTTTTGGTATCTTTTTTTCCCCCTTTTTATTCTAGGCCTTCTCATTAGTTACTTGGCCCCCAATAAAGTCTCAGAAAATGCCTCCATAATGCATGCATGACGCCTCCTTGTTTTGTTAAAATTTGATAGACAAACTAAACCGAATATGAAGCCAGGGAAATCTGGTGTTGTGCTGAGATGAACTTAGTTACTGGATCCTACTATATTTATAGAACAAATCTAAACACCCCATTTTTATTCATAATGAAGAGTGATCGTGATAAGATAATATCAGTGGTTTTTGCCTAAGTATTGAATGATGTGTTTGGTTCACAAATTAGATTTGTATAGTCTAAATATGCGAGATTATGTGCTTCTTTTATGTAAATACAAACTTGTGAAGTCGTCCTCTTAATAATTAGTTTTAATAATGGGATTGTAGGCCACAGCGATGCAGTCATTCCACGTCCAAAAGTACTATGATGAAAGTTGGGATCAACGCCTGATTCATATGGTCAGCCACATGGTGCAACAATAACTCTTTTGGGCTTTTGTTTGTCATAGTGTATATAGAGACAAGCACATAAAGCTCTCATTTTTCTCTTGCATTTAATTTTAATGACTGAATATAGAATCTGTGTCAAAATAAATTTTAATGACACTCAAAATTCTCCAATTTCACAATAATCTACTTTCTTAGGGGGAAAGATATCTGAACTATAAATTTGTAACCAGATAACTTAGCTCAAAAATTTGTATTGTTTATTGACATGAGAAAATTGACAATAAAGTAGTCGGGTCTTGCATCTTCTATCCGAAAAGATATATTAGATGCTTCTTCAATATTGAAACTACTACTTGGATGGGTACCTCTCATGGGTTGGAGGATAGAGGATGCACAATCCACTTAAGCAAATACCGCATACCAATTTGTGTATAAAACTAAGTCACCAAATATTTAATCGTTTAGTTAAGAAGTTCTTGTCAATTTGATCATAATTCAACAAATACATATTATCAATTAAGAAATCGAAAGGTTAAATACCTAAATTCGCTGGTTCGAACTAAGAAAATCTAGAAAGTGAATCATTAACCTGAACACTAAAAACCTATGGGTTTCCATCGGCTAATAAAGCAACACCAAACATGACTCATGGAAAGACTTTTTTGAAAAGAAGAGAAAAGAAAAGAAAAGAAGAGGATATCAAAGAGCATGAAGACAGCTATTGCTCAAAAGAACAGGTCAACCATCAAAACAAAAAGGGAGATCTAAGGAATGAGAATAAGCAAGCACTTGGGATTTAGGAACAAGAATTGGTCAACTTAAACGTGGCAGATATGAAAAAGGGCTTAAAAGAAGGTTTTATGGTATCCATGGCTAGCTAGCATGAAAAGTGCCACATAAAAAGTAAGGAGCCCATGGCCACATATAGGGACCCATAAATGAACAAGAAAAAGAAGCAATACTTTCCGAATCAAATAGAAGGACAAGTGTTCGAGGTACACACAATGGAAATATAATACAAAATGGCTAAACCACTAAAGAAACAATCAAGCCTCAGGAACAATATACAGGCCATTAAGAAATGAAAGCAAAGGAAGAGAGTATGAAAACAGCTTCTTATCTTAACCATCCAATCGAGTTATCAGTTGTTTTCATTCAACCCAACAGATATCAATTCTGATATAAACATTAGCCCCTAAAAGAAATCCCAAATTTGAAATCAGGTTATAATAATGGTGAGAAAGGAAAAGGAGTTCAAAAGAGTTGAGTATTACGTTTTTAAGTTCTATGTTTATGTTTGAGACAAGGGATAAACAGAGATTCAACAAGGGAAGCTAACAGGAAATCTGGAACGACATATAATAATGTTGAAGAAGGAAATTTTCAACAGTTAGTACAAAAACGAAAAAAGGGTAAGGATTAAATTACTGTACAAGAACAAGCCGACCTTCCATTTCATCTCCCCAGATATCTCCTCCACCATCATCAGAATTCTCCTCATTCCCCTTTGGAACAGTAACTATAAGTTCTCCATCAACAAACACCGCACTCGCAAGCTCTGGACGCGTCGTCTCCGGTAGCCGGAACCTCCACATGTCCAATTCGAGCTCATCCATTGTCATTTCCAACGACGAAGTTTCCCGGACAACGATCTTAATAACCCCTGGATGGATTTCCACAGCATGAGCCCTAACTCCATCGCTAATGTTACCGTCAGTTTCAGCAATGAATCGGAAACAATCGGGATTCTCCTCAACCAAAACATCTGCATCAGATCGAAAAGGAAGCTCGAGGACTCGACTGAAGACATGAGGTAATCTCCTGAGTTTCTTGTGGTTCAGAAGGGATTGATCTTCGAGGGAGTTTCTCGAATTGGGGTTATTCCGGACGGCGATATTGCGCTTCCTCGGCAATGGGTGGACCTTCATGGCGGTGGTGGTGTTGATTTCGAGCTCCTCGACACTCGCAATAGGTTCTGAAGAGGCGACGAGGGCCAGAACCAAAATCAATAGGGAAATCAAAGATGCCCTAGAAATCTTGATGGAATCGGCGTTGAGAGAAGGGAAGGGGAGAATCATAGAGAAATCACACGAATTTGTTTGAATGAAAACAAAATAGAAACGGAATTGGTATAAGAACCCTAATCTTCGGAAATGGGGACTGAAAAAGGGAATAAATTCATCGAGGGATTTCAGAGAATTGAGAGATGGAATCGAAAGGAAGGAAGGAGAAAGGCATTTGAGGAAGGAGATGAAGACCGGAGAGAATCGCTCAGCACATAAGGAAGGGAAAGTTTTATTTATTTATTTATATTAAATTTTTTTTATTTCTATATTCAACCTTTAATTTTGACGAAATTACAAAGTCGGTCTGTTATTTTACACCAAATTACAGGTGGATAACTTCTGTATAAAATATATGTTTATTCAAATTTTATACCTTTGCTTATATTTCCTTTATTGAGAGAATTTAAAATTCATATAATTAAGGTTTTTACAATTTATAATAATTAAGTTTTTCCACTTTAAAATTTATAGTAATTAACTTCTTAAGGTAAAAAAACAATAAAATTACAATAAAATCCACTATCTTTCTATAGGTTCATGTAATAAATTTTTTAATTTTTAATTTTAAACTTATCAACACTTTTTTTTTTAAATCACATCTCCTATATCTAAAATTAAAAAATTTAGAGTTATATGAGATAAAATTTAAATCTAGATCAGTTTTTTTTTTTAAAATATTCTCAAAAAAAAATGGAATATGTCATAAATTTATAAATTTATTAAATACAAAACTGAAAGATTAAAAACTTACTAAACAAAGGGCTTAAAGTTTATAAGCCTATTGGACAATTTTTTTTGAAGTTTTTAGACGTTTTTAATGTTTAGAATCAAATAAACACAAACCTAAAAATTTCATTCTTTTTATAAAAATATTGATAAAATATCCGTCAATTCAGGAGGCGAACTTTACTTTAAATCAACAAAATTTTAGCAATCAAACCATCATCCACAGGAATAATGATCCGAGTTAAATATAAGTAACATTCCAACCCTGTTCAACAAAAATATTACAAGAAAAAATTGTTCTTCAAAAAGAGAGGACAATAAATTCTTATATCTACAATATCTACATCTACATGCCAAACTTGAACGATTGAAGCCTTAGCTTTGAATTAAAAAGAGAAATTATGGGCCGCAATCAAGCTTAAGATCCCAAATTGATATAAGCTTCAATTTTGATTTTAAAATCACCCCTTTTTCTTTCCATTGTTCAGTCTCAGAACCCAACAAAGATTTTGACCACAAAATAACAAGATTAAAAAGGATGGGTACTAACAAAAAGCATCTCATCTAAACCCCTCCACACCCCACCACAAAAGGAGAGAAAAAAACGTTGGTTATGTCATAGTTTAATGGGTTTGTATCTTTCAACCAGAACCACTAAAAAAAGGGGGG
>NC_036640.1:11531388-11670003 GCF_002806865.2 Cucurbita pepo subsp. pepo
GGGGGGGGGGGGGGGAAAGAATCTCATATTAATGCAAAAAAGACAAAGCATGAAGCTTCTAGTTAGTTATTATAGGATTAAAGGTAAGACAACAGAGGCATTTACCATCTTGACGCGTATTCCTAGTCGTCTTGCTTGTGTAGAACCTTCATCACGCCACACGTTCTGAAAAAACAAAGATCAGAAAATTGAGCAAATGGAAAAGAGATTGGAGTTTCCAACCTTCAACCACAACCGCGTTCTCTGAAATACCACGCTACTGCCTTCATGATCATTGTCTCTGTAAGTGCTCTGTTAGACCATGCACTATGGATGGCTATGGCTTCTTTGGATATCCAGGCCATTAATTCAGTAATGGTCAGGCACCATAAAAGACCCTGGTGGAAACGATTTCACAACATGTTTGCTTCCTATGATTGGCAAATAACAACATTGCACTCGAGGTGCATAAATATGTCTAAGATTCCTCCTTCAACTGCATTATTAGGTACAAAAATGTCTTTTTCTTTTTATTTCTTCAATGAAAAGTTTCCTTTTTTTTCTTTAAACTTCTTTGAATTAATAGAACCTGAAATTACACGTGTTCAAAGTCTGTTGGCATTGTCTGGTTATGTCTTCGATGCCGACGATTGTATCTTTTACTGCGATGGTGAGATTTGGGTGATGGACTAGAGGCACTAGAATGTTGAATTTCTTCTTCTCTTGTCATTGTACCAAAAATGTAATCTAGAGGGTCTGCAGTAGCAGCATCAGCGCCCGGCTTAGTCTGCATATAACAAACGTTCAAATCAGACAAAACAATAGACAAACGACCAGTGAATCATCCCATTTGAATAAACTGCATTTAATTTCCTTTGGTGCAAGGCAACTTGTGGAGAACCACGAAGATACTTCCTTGCATCTTTGGTAAATACTTTTTAACTTCAGGAACTTTATAATTACATGATTTTGAGGATGCTTAGTTGAAGTTCGTAAGCATGGAAGGAACACAGTTTTTGATATTTGGACTTCCAAATTTTGAATTCAGATTCCAGTGTTTATGATCCACGTAACTACTATAACATTAAGATCAATTCTACCCAAATTGATCATGGGATGCACAGATTGGTGCCTCCTTGGATTATACAAGATTTCCTTGTGTTTTGATCACTATAGCACACAATTCTTTTTTGAAGTATAAAGGCAGAAACTGAGTAAACAATCATAAAAAAATTGAAGAAGTATTAGTCAGAGGGGCAGAAACTGAATAATTGCACTTACAAGGACTGGCGTGAACTCAAAAGCATTTCCTTTGTCATCAGGGTCACCATAGGAATCACTCTGGTTAGGATTGGAATCGCGGTTGGATGAATCATGGTGGTTTCCATGCAAGTTGTCCTTAGGGTCATTGTAATGCGTCCTCTGAGCATGCGCAACATCGTCACTGAAGAAATTTCGATAACGCCACCTTATTTTTGGCCGGTCCAAGGTTGAATCGTCAAACACTTCCTCATAAAAAAAATGCTTGGATATGTGCTGCATGGTACGAGGATCATTGTGATATTTCGTCACTACACTGCAATGAGAAAATAATTACTGGTCATTACAAGAGAACTCACCATGTAATAATATTATAAAACCTCAGAAGTTGAGAGAATTGTTAGACGAACACGACTCTCCACAATGACATGATATTGTCTACTTTGAGCGAAAGCTCTCATAGCTTTGCTTTGGGCTTCCCCAAAAGGCCTCGTACCAATGGAGATAGTATTCCTCACTTATAAACCCATGATTTTCCACTAAATTAACCAATGTGGGACTCACTCCCAATAATCCTCAATCCTCAACAATCCTCCCCTCGAACAAAGTACACTATAAGCCTCCCTTGAGGCTTATGGAGCTCTCGAATAGCCTCTCCTTAATCGAGGCTCGACTCCTTTCTCTGGAGCCCTCGAACAAAGTACACCCTTTGTTCGACACTCCTTAACCAATGTCGTACACCCGTTGTTCGACACTTTAGTCACTTTTGACTACACCTTCAAGGCTCACAATTCTTTGTTCGATATTTGAGGATTCTATTGACATGACTAAGTTTAGGGCATGGCTCTGATACCATGTTAGACGAACACGACTCTCCACAATGGTATGATATTGTCCACTTTGAGCGGAAGCTCTCATGGCTTTGCTAGGCTTCCCCAAAAGGCCTCATACCAATGGAGATAGTATTCCTCACTTATAAACTCATGATCTTCCACTAAATTAACCAATGTGGGACTCACTCCCAATAATCCTCAATCCTCAACAAGAATAGGATCCAAAAAGTATGAGATCCCAAGATCAGTATCACTGAAATTTACTGAACTATGGCAATATTAATAATAAGCTGATGAGTTATTCGTAGTCGAAGTAAACTAATATAAGTAGATAACACCCTTCTTTCTCTAATTAAACCAGCTTCCAAGTACTTCAGAACTCGAGCATTGACTCGAAGCCCAAAAGATACTCTATGGTTAGTCCCCCTTGCTTCTCCAATTAAGCCAGCTTGAAAGTATTTTTGATGCTCATGCAACACCTGAGTGGCATAATGCTACCTATTCTCTTGGCCACTATGCGAGGATAGTGACCACAGACGCCTACTTTGTCAAATTTAAATAGATTATAGCACTGCTGGCTCCTGTTAATGTGCTCATTATACATAAAAAGTAAATAGGAAGACAACATCAATAATTCTAGCAATAGATATAAAAAATAAAGAANAACAACAACAATAATAATAATAAATAAACAAATAAAAATAATTAAAAAACCATACAAAAAAACAAATCCAACAAAGAGATTCAGAAAACACAGCCTACGAGAAGGGACTCAAATCCAACAACATCAAATGAAGATAATAATTAAAGAAGACCTAGAGAAGGATGCATTAAACCTCAACTCCTCCCAAATCTCGCACGACCTCTCCACCTCTCGAAAGGGTCTATAACAAGTTTTTAACTCATAGATCCCAGCAACAAGAGATCAAGGCTACATCATTCAGATATCTTAGCTGACTAATAACTTTAGGTGTTGATTTAACGTGGTTCTTCATGGATATCAATAAGATTTGATTCTAGCATGACTCTGTTAGAAAATTCCAATATTAATAAGGGCGAGTGACCTACATATTTGCCAACTCCTTTTGCATTCTACTTCCATCCAGAGCAAGGATATGATCAACGCATGAACTTAGGGACCTGCTAAATCTCCTTAATCCAAATAGCGCACCAGCTCCTGCCATTACACAATCCCCTTGATAAATGAATTGAAAAGTAATTTCCACACAACCTAAAAATGAGCAATTAATTTTGCAAAAGTGTTTGTGTGAGAGAGAGAGTTCATCTCACCTCCAGAAAGATTTAGCCGAACGAATTTATTCAGCCTCCATGTTCCTGTCAGAGCAAACTAAAGAGTGATCAAAGGAATAAATGAAGGAGGGAGCAGGCGGAATTGCAGCTTCAAGATGCCGCAAACATTTAACTGATATATATCCGAGTGTGTGCTATTTCTTGTACACTAGAAAAGCAACACAGTTTCTTTTGTTAGGGCACACATCATCACTAAACCCTAAACCCTAATCCCTANTTTTTTTTTTTTTTTTTTTTTTTTTTTTTTTTTTTTTTTTTTTTTTTTTGTTTTTTACATCTTGAGTGTCAAGGGCTCTAGTCTTTAGATTATGGTTATGGCTTTCCCCACTAATCCCCAAGGAGGATTTTTCCACTCCAATGCCTGCACAAGTAAAGATTTTAAGATTTTTATACAAGGGCTTAAACCCAGGACCTTTGAGGGTATCTTAAAATTGAGTATTATCAACAAGAAATTCACACGTATTTTTTACTACTTGCTTTTAAAGAATATCACCGATTCAAACTATTTAGTATTTTATACGATGTTCTAGCATCTAGGGGCATAAACACGTAAATATTGAAAATTTAAAAGCTCCCTCTGGCCTCTAGGTATCCTCATTGTATCATATTTTCAGATGAAGGAAGATGAACTCTGCTGGATTTTACAACATACCTGCCCATGTCACACCACCTCCAACGAGAAATCCAAATGTAAAATCTCGAACAGCCTTTGACTTACATGTTTGGAGCACATTCGCTTCCTCGATCGTCAAGCTGTTCTATGTTGCAAAAATGAGTAGACGTAATAAGTTCAACGAAATTGAAGAAAAAAAAGAAAAAAACAAGTAAAAGCGTAGGGATCAACTTGGACAGCAGAACTTGAAACCACATCTTGCAATCAACCGATGAGCAAAAGATTAGCAATTCTAGGCTCGAACCAAAATTAGTACAGCAGTTCAACTAGGAACTAATTTAATGCAGGAAAGGAGCTCAACAATGAATCAAATCAATAAAAAATGGAAAAAAAAGACTCGTCAGGGTTCTATATAGATCCTTGTCAACAACCAATTCCAAAAAACTAAGATATACGCTGTAGAGGAACTCAAAATGAGATTGATAATGTGCAAATTCCAGAATGGAAGACGAAGGGACGGGGAGAATTTTAGTGGAAAGTGAAATACCTGTTTGGACCTGAGAACTTGTTCGAGTTCAAATAAAGCTTCGCCCATGTCGGAGCTCCGATCACCACGACTAAACGGGGCAAGCGAAACCTGAGATGTAAAGATGCAAATCCCTCCCGAGGACGGTACAGACTAATGGACCTACAATCTTGAGCCTAACAATCTTGGGCCTACAATATTGGGCCTACAATCTTGGGCCTCGCTTGTCACATTTATGGACCAGTAAAGCTTTTTGGCCCAACTTAAAATTTAAAAATCTTTTCCTTTTAGAATCGCATGTTAAAAAATAAATTAAATTCAAATAAGAAAAAAAAAAAAAAGAGGAGGATTTCACGGGAGGACTTTCCCGTTCTCCGGCACGGCTCCATTTTCCCCGTCCACCATGGGCGAAGCTTAACCCAAACACAATGGAAGCGCTCAGCCATTCAACCTCCATCCTTCCTCTACAACTTCAGACATACCCCACCAGACCCACCGCTCTCTCCGCCGCTCTCTCCGCCGCCTCCAGCCTCCTCCCTCTCAAGCAAGTCCACGATCGAATCCTCCGCTTCAAATTCGAACGCTCCGATTCTGATTCCCGAGATTCATGGGCTCGCGTCGAAGTTGGGATTTGGGTCAGACCCATTTGTGGAAATGGGGTTGGTTAGAATGTACTCTGGCTGTGGAAGGATAATGGAAGCTCGGTTGGTGTTCGATAAAATGTCTCACAGGGATGTCGTTACTTGGAGCATCATGATTGATGGGTATGAAACTAATGTCGTTGCTCTGCATTTACTAGTGATGGTGAATTCGGTAAAATTCATTTGATTTAAAATTTTCTTGCGAAGTTTGAATCCCCTGGCCACATGTAACTTTGTGGGTATTCTTGTATGCCAAATGTGGGAGTTTAGAAGGAGCGTGAGAAGTCTTCACAAAGATGCCAAAGAAAAATGTAATGTCTTGGACAAGTATGATTAATGCTCTTGCAATGCATGGAGATGCTCATAATGCTTTACGTGCTAGCGTCATCACCCGGTGTCCAAAATTATGAGGCTAACGACAATATGTAACGGATAAAAACGGACAATACGTGCTAGTAGTGGCCTAGGGCTGTTACAGTGGTATCAGAGCCATAGTCACCGAGCGGTGTGCCTTCGAGGAAGCTGGCCCCAAGTGGTGGATTGTGAGATCTTAGATCGGTTGGAGAAGGGAACGGAGCATATCTTATAAGGGTGTGAAAACCTCTCCCTAGAAGAGGCGTTTTAAAACCGTGAAGTCGACGACGAAACGTAACAAGCTAAAGCAAGAAATTGGCACTTACATCAAAAGTTGGCAAAACGTAACGAGCGAGAAAAGGTTGTGAATGAGCATTGCAAGAAACAGTAACGAATTAAAGTCAGAAACTGTGAAACCGACAATATTTATTGGCAGTGAGTTTCAGCGATTACATCAAGAGTTGAAGACAAATTGTGTGCTCACTAATTTAGATGAAGAGGAAAGGAACGAATTAGTCCTCTGGCACTGCCCTCATGAATGAAGGGCCACGCATTTGCATGCCTCAAAGGTTATGGCAGGAGATCATCATTGGGGACAGAACTAAGCTTCACCATTACAGAGAGGGTTCGTGTTCTTGTAAAGACTACTGGTGACCAATTCACGTAAGTATACAGTTTATTAAATGTTCATCAATTCTGTTGCCAGAAAAAGAAACCATCAAATAGATAGAAGAACCCTGATTCTCTGAAGTTACATTTACAGATAGCATCAACTAACATCTTGATCCTAAAGACAACACAACACACAAGGAAACATTTAAACAAAATTTCAAAAGCTTCTCACCAGAGATGAGATGATCTCCTTTCTCCTCATGTTGGAGTCTTAAAATCACTTGTGGCTGTAACAATCTCATGAAACTTGGTTCCAACATCCAAAAACACCCAAACCTCGTTCTTCAGTCTTCTCATGACTTTCATCATCCAATGTTTGAAGAAATCTGCAGCCATAACATTCAAGCTCGAGTTCTCTAACAATGAGCTCTGTCGATACTCAACAACCCATGTATGAGGATCTAAGTGCACAGCCGAGGCACCCCATTTGTTCTGTACCCAAGAAGTATTCGCCTCTCGAACCAGGTAACCTATCCCTCCTTCAGACCACTAAGAAACAGAAAGACCAAACAAATCAATGGAGTTTCTTTAAGTTTTCCTGTCCATTGATCAAACTCAACAGGGGTTGTATTTACCTCTGTAACTCTGCCTGATAGGATTGTGAATGAGCGTTGTGAAAACCCTGTTCGAAGCAATCCAGCAGTCTGCAGAGGCCATCCCCATATGCTCACTGCCTCTGTGGCTGATTTGTACATTGTACACTTTGAACTTAAGAGCATTCCCTCCTGCAATCGAAGAACAAGTTAAGAACACGACTGAAATTATACCCAAACAGAGCCGATTGAATCTACCTGGTCAATTTCCCAATATGAATTCGAGTGACTGCAATTTGAAATCTCCCCATTCATCATCTCCTGCAACACTCTCTGCAAAACCCTAAATTTTCCATTCAAATCTTCCACGAACTGAGATTTCTTACTCGCAGTTCTAACAATTTCCGCCGACAGCTTCGGTCGAAAAACCGCGGCGATCGCGCATGAAAACCCAGAAGTCGCCGCAAAAATCAAGCAAATAGCAAAAATCAACGTCACGAACCGACGAAACTTACTCGAATCTTTTTCCCCTTCCTCAGCTTTAAATCTCGAGGTCAATTTCACTGGAGATTTAAATTTAGGGCAGTTCAAGATCCGAGAGGTGCCGGAAGTCGGTGTGGTCAAAATCGAAGGGTTAAAGGAAATCGGAGTGGTTTCCAGATTAGGTCTTGAAGCAGAGAGCTTCGTGAGGGAGCTTTTCTGGACACTGTAAGGCATTAGGTCTAATGTGGCGTTGATACTGTCCAAGCAAATCTTGCAGTTGCAATTCGCGTCTTTCCGGCAGCCAGGGTAGTAACAGCTGTCACGGGCTTCCGACCTCTCATCATCTTCCCCGGCGACGGTGACGGGTGTGGTGGCGGCGGTGGTGATGGTTGAATTTGAAGAAGCTGAGGATGAAAGGACCGTTTTCATGGCTTCTTTTTTGGGTTCCGTCTCTCAATGACCAAATTTTCAGCGAGAATGAGAGAGAGAGACTTGAAAATTTAATTCGAGAAGAGAGAGATTTGGTTTCGAAATTTGAATTTGCAACGGTCATACATATGATGCCACGTGGGATCTATATCTTTTCTGGCTACCTAGTCAAATATATTTTCCATATTGTTTTCATTAAAAGAATATATTAATTATTTTATGCAGTTTCATCTTTACATAATTTAGGAAGTCTATACAAAAACTTCCATATTTATGGCATTGATATTCTTATCGTCTTAAATATTTATCTTATTAATCTATTTTTTTACGGATTTAATCATTTAAATATGAGTATATTTTTTTCCTTAATTATTTCTCACGTCCTAATCTCCTAAACTATTTTAAATCTGTGAGATCCTGCTTCGTCAATTAGAGAGAGAAACCAAACATTTTCGTATGTTGTGTGGAAACTCCTCCCTACGAGACATGTATTAAAACTGTGAAGCTAACGACAATACATAACAGGTTAAAATAGACAGTATCTACTAAGAGTGATCTTGGACTCGGACTATCATATAAAGTATTAGAGCCAGACATCGGACTGTATACTAATAACGACGTTGGCCCTCAAAGGGTAGATTATGAGATCTCTAGCAACTCCCATGACATGAGCTCGTCCTTGCGACGACCGCAACCGAGAAATATCAGGAGGGAATTTTTAGCCATTATGAAAAGTATAGTTTTTTTTTTCTTTGTCCAGTAAAATGAAGATAGTTTTGTAAATATGGGATCCGATTTTTTACTATTGGGCCCTATTTTTGCGTAAACGGCCCAATCAAGAGTCAACCCAATATCAAAATTTTAATTTTTGTCCCATTATATTTGAAAGAATAAGTGATAAAACTATTAGACAAATACGACTATCCACGATAGTATGATATTGTCTACTTTGAGCATAAACTCTCGTGACTTTGCTTTGGACCTCCCCAACAGACTTCATACTAATGGAAAGAGTATTCTTTGATTATAAGCTCATGATCATTTCCTAAATTAGCCTATGTGGGACATTCATCATCCAACAAAAACAATATTGTTTATTAACAAATCCTAAAATTATTCTCACCAATACATATATAATCTTATCTTATGATTTTAAATTATTAAATCACAATTTCAAGAACAGATAAAATTACCATTTGATTTATCACAAATCCTTTAACTAATTAATTACATATTATGAAAGACAAAATGGATTATTCTTAATTTCTACTACAAAACTTAATTAAAGGTGGGCCCCACTTGTGTGGGTCAACCTTATTGCAAAAGGCCAACTCATTGTTATAATAAAATTAATTAAAAAAAAAAGGATAATGCAACCACTCTTAATAATTTCATCAAGAAAAAAGTCAAAAGTCAAAAGTCAAAAGTAAAATCCTATTTATTTCAACTTATTACTAATCTTTTAATTAATTTTTTTTTTGTCTTTATATGAAACAAATAGTTTCCTGTCATTTCAACCCATTTGACAATCCATGTGCTCAAGATTTTGGCCTTTTTTAAAGCTTCAATTATTACTTTCCACACAAATATTTTTATGCATTTAGATCAAATTAATTGTAAATAATTCCATTATATATATATATACATAAAAAAAAGAAATAANGGATTTTTTTTTTTTTTTTTTTTTTAGCTAATAAAAAGAAAAAATATTTTCAAAGCAAATTAGAAAATGGGCATAGATTTCTGTACAAAGAAAGAGCCTTCAAATTATATATTATTCGAATAATAAAGAAAAAGGGAGAGAAAAGCATGGGAAGCCCTAATTGGTTAATTAATTAATTAAAAAGTCTCCAAAAATATAATCAGCAGAGCGACAAAGACGACATGTCGAAACCCACCTGCGAGGAGCTAGCCGATCTCCCATACTTCTTAGAGGAAGAAGAAGAAGAAGAAGCCGACATGTCGCTGGACCTCCTCCTAAGCATGAGCCTCATGCCATCAGCAACACGAACGGCAGGGTTAGACTTGAACTTACGGCAAAACGACATATGGGCATTGACAGCTTCTTCCAAGCCCACCAATGGCTTCTTGCTTCGCTTAGCTTCGTCTCTTACAGCTTCAGAACAGAGCCCACATAGCCATTTCCCTTCAAATTTGGCCTTAACTTCACTGATATAGCATTGGGTGCAGTCCTCTTTCAGGCCACAGCAGTCGCACGTGACAACAAGCTCAATCTCCATTAAAAAAGCTCGAAGCTTTTGGGTCAATTACACCAAAAGGAAGACGACCCAGAAATGGGATGCCAGAATGGCGAAATGGGTAAAAGTTGGTTTTTGAAATGGACTTAGTTTTGGGCATCAATGGCGGAAGGACATTTAAAAGGGACAAAGGGAGAGGTCGTTTAAGGTTTTAAATACCAAAATTCCCTATGCTCTTATTATTATATTTTAAATCATATTATATAAACCAATTAAAACCGTTGACTAAAGTCGTCTTATTACTTGGATTCTCTCTCTCTCTCTCCTACCATATTATAAACCATAATAATTGAGTAATTTAATAATTAATTTGATTACTTTGATTAAACTAAGTTTTTTGGTCTTTTGGTTTCATTATTGTAGTTCTATTAATCAAGATTGATTGAACTTACCAAATATATATTTTATTGCAGATGTCTGAAGGATATTAATCTTAAAATATGAGGTAATTAATTAATTATAATATTAAGAAGAATTAGATTGATAATACTTTAAAATTATATAGAGATCAAAATAAAATATATTTTATACGCGGAACAGATATAATTTAACTTTATATATGATGGTTGAAGCTAGAAAATGTAGTATATTGAAACTTTATAGTATTTAATTATAGCTTAAATGTGTCTACTCCCTTGGTATCTTAGTAAGGAAAATATGGCAGAAATATATACATAGGGCATTGTCTTAAAGGAGATGAAGGGTAGGGTTTGAGCTGGGGATCAATTATTTGATTTTGTGTTTGTTTTTATGTCAATATTTGCTTGAAAATGACCACTAAGTTTGAGTGGTTCAATAGCCACGGATTGGCCTTTAATGGTTGTGATGGTCCATGTTCTTGAATGTAGGTCGATTGTGATAATATCTCCTGGTTAAAATATATATCATCAATTCTAAGTTGAATGTTCGATTCTCACTGAAGCATGGAAGGGCATTGAGCAAGATGAATAAAGTAGACAGACGTTCACTTGAAGTTAGGTGTAAGAAGCCTGCATAGTTGTATTCAGAAAGCATTTCTGAAACTGTGCTTTCCTATCGTCAAAGATGAAACTTGTTGTAACGACTCATGCCTAGGATTCAGCACTAGAAGGTCCTGACATTCTCCTACATCCCGTGTGACATATACATGTTACTTACTCTTTGCCTATGATTCAGCACATGCTTCCTGGGAAAATTCAAAAGAGGCTATTCAACATAGAATAGCTTCTAGTAAAACACGTTAATCATGGAGTTCTTATAATTGAGCTACCGAAAAGAAAGGTACCGCTCATGATCGCTCTCATTCGAATGTGGTATAATAGACCGACCATATTAAAGCAAATTAATGATATGATTGTCTTCCCCACCAAGAAATTAGAAGGCTAATGGAATAGGTAGCCATTAAAGTGAGGTTTAGGGGTTGCCTTTACCATGTTTTGCATTAATTTTCTCCCTTGTTTCAAGCAAAATGAAATGAAAATGGATGAGGTGGACGACAGTTGAACATGTTACATTGTGTTGTCTTTAGAGATGTCTTGTCACTAATTCCAAACCACTTTCCACTTTCCATCTTCTTTTTGGGACAAAACATCGTGCTACTCCTCCTAATTCTTTGTTCTTTGTTCATTAAACCTAAATAATGTTTTACCCTACCTAACCTACCCCGTTCGAGATACAAATATAGTTTCTTTCATCGAGTACATCAATTTTAAATAATATCCTTTGGGTATAGTTAATAAGTTTCAGTATGATAATTTCGAGAATACCACGTTACAGTAGAGATATATAGAGAGGTTTATTATCATTGCCAGTAGAGAAACAAATCTGGTTCAGTTTGATTCATTATGAAGTTCACTGTACGTATGAATTCTTTTGGTAATATCAAGTGCCTTGACTTATGTTTGTTTGACGACATAGATCAACTGATACTAGCTAGTCAGGATCTATTCCATTATTGTCACTCATTTATGTTTATATAGGACCACAAGCTAGGTTCGTCGGTGTCGCATACTCGTGCCTTTACGTCTCTTGTTTAACCATTGGATATGACCACACTTGTCATAATTTTGCCTCTCATAGCTATTAGCTTTATCCAACCAAAACATCACTTTAAATTATTGAAAACTTTATCGAATGCAACTTCTCCTTTGATATTTATCATTACAACTATTTTCAAGCAATTTTTACGAACATTTTTTAAAATTTAACAAGTGAGTTAGGAGGATTTCAAAGTGTGATAGCTTTTAATCTAGAGTACCTGCTTTAACGAGCTAAAATATGTTCGGGTTGACTTTTATAAACACGAGTCGTGTCTTAATAAACATTCCAACAAAACATTTTTTTTTTTGTGTGTGTGTTTAGTTGTCAGACGTTGACAATAAATTTCGAACATCTGCCCTAAAAACATAAATATGTAGGTCTTTTAATGTCCACAAGAATAGAAACGAAACACGTAAATGAGTGGACCGTGGAGGCCTTAAGACATACGTTGGCTGTCCGGGTAGAGACCAAATGCTTCTGGCCTTTCCTCCCCATGTGACTTTATTGAGAAATAGCTCCCCAAAGGTCACAATTTCTCAGAGAAAAGGGAAGAAAATGGCCCCAAATAGATAGCCTTAAAAGAGGCATGTGGGGCTGTTGAAACAGAAAAGTGACCTTTTGATTTGGCTGCAACAATTTGAGATAAACTTGTGAATTTCATCTGTGCTTGTCATGCTCTTGCATTCGGATTCCGACAGCTGAGAACTTATCTCATGAATGTTTCGCCATTAAAGTCGACACTGTGATGTCTCATTCTTATGTTTGAATGTCACGAGAGCTTGTCCCAAAGATAACACGATTATTGGATAAGTTCTCATTCTGAAACGTCATGACCTATCTTATATCTTTTACTACAGACAACAAAATTGTGTTTTTAGAAGAAATCATCGAAAATGACCATGAGACTATGCATGCATACTACTTTTTTCTTATATACGAAGATCATTCGATCGTTTGTCTATACCTAACCTACGAGGTAATAAAAAACACATTATTTTGAATGATTAGGGAGTGATTGAGGTTGGGTATCACATTATCCATTATATAACCTAAACTAGACCTAAATGGCATTGTCTTGTGGGGCAATGATTTCTCACATGGCCTCTCCTTTATGCAATGAATATTTAAATGTATGGAATTAGGTGTGGAGTGAGTGAGTTTTGAGAGATACCTTCACATGGCCAACCCACATGCTCTTACCTTCCAACAAAGGCCTTCTCTCAACTGCCCTCCAAATCAATCAATCATTTCTTATTTCTTTAATATTAGTTTCTCCAACAAACACTTTTTAAATTTTAATTTTGTCTTGAAACGAACTTTTATCGAGTTTTTAATGAAAAAGTGGTATGTCAATGGCCTATAATATAACAATATACTTAGGGTAAATAGTAGATTTCAATTATACCTATAACATTTGAAGATATCCATTCTAATTAACTATTTAGATTGGTTTTAAACAGCAGATGTCGTTCGATATTCGTTTAAAATAAGAAATAAAATATAACGTGCTCCGGAGGAGAAGACAAGGTATAGTATAATATCGATTCCGGCCTAGGGTTCTACCTAAAAAGGAAAAAGGGTATATTGTATATGAAACAAAATTTTACTAGATGTTATTGAATAAAATTATGGTCAATCATTTGAGGTTCCACCACCTTTCAACCACAAAAGCTTTTGTATTGTGACCACCAATGCATGAGCGGCCAAAATGGCAAATTCCCCGTGAATTCTGAAGCTATCCTGTGAATTGAATTGGACGTCACACAAACCAATAATAATACTAATAATAAATTTCCATTTCCATCTTTTTGTTCATTTTACTTTCGGCTAAATAATACATTACCTATATTCTTTTCATGTGGTATTGATATTAAATACCATAAAGTTTACATGATATCGATGTGACACTAATATAAATAGGGTTTTTAACGCCTATTATATAATTATTGTTAGCCAACCTACTATTCTAACCATCGCTCTACGGCGTCAAAATGAGCAGAACTTCACACTAATTAATGTATACTACTGGAGGTTTGATCTTGACGAGCTCAAATAGTAAGTTAATATTCTACGATGGTAGAGAAAGTGACAATAATCAGAGGAGAAATAACGTGCCCGTGTGGGGGGTGGTCTGCCCTGGCTCAATTATTTTTCCATATATCAATCAAACTTCCATCCCAAAACTGGGGGCACAGATTGGATAAGCGAAGGGAGTTAGGGCCCACCCACGTGGAGAACAAAGTCAGCTCGCCACATGATGGGCTCCATTATGGATTAAGGTGGGCCCGTTTAGGGGTCTTTGTTTCATCGTTAAGAGGCAGCTATCTGACGTGTAACACCCCTTCATTCACCTCCTAAATCCTAATCATAATCTACCGTCCCTCAATCTTCCCTCAAAGAAGAATTTGCCAATGCTTAAAAGAGCAATTACAGTTTCAGTTAGACTTCAACTCCATGTCAGTGGTCTCTGAGTTTGAGTCTGGGGATTCCTGGGGAAGGAGGCCGAGCAGTGGCAATGGCAACAGTGAACTAAGGTTGCACAGGATTATCAAGGTAGACAGGTTATCGAACGAGTCTTTGGTGACGCCGAACAGTTGCGTCAAACCGGCACCAATCAGGCCACCTAGCAGACTCCCTCCGTTTGATATGGACATGAGGGTTGCAAAAAGTGTGGCTTCCATTCCTTCTGGACATAATTTTGCTGCTAGAACAAGAACAGGCATGAAAGACGCCTGCAGGAAAAGAAGAAATTTACTTCACTAAATTCTGCTGAAAATCGATGGCACTTGATTAGATACAACATTGTACAAAAGTATATATTACCTGACCAAGAACCGTTATAATCAACGAATCCCCAATCGCAAACCACTCGTCGCTTATACCCCACTCACGATTTAACCCCGTTACAAGGAGAACCTAGAAAATGATCAGAAAAACATGATAAGCAGATAACAAAGAATGGACCACAAACATGAACAGGTGAAATGTTTCCATCATGTCACAGACCTGGCTCATTCCAAGTGCACTGCCAAAAATGGTGGTTACTAGAAAAATTTTCCTCAGAGGGACTTTCTTAAGAAATCCATTATAAAGCCCAACGCCGACAAGCGATGCTATTGATGTAACAAGCTTGACACGCCCTAGAAATTCGGGAGTGAATCCAAGTTTATTTGTGCTGAGAAAAGATCAAACCCACGGTTATTCGGATATAAATTAGATGCCGAGAGCAGAAAATCTTTAAAGCGACTAAAATGTGGAAAGGGGATAAAGTTTAGAAAGACAACGGCCATACGTAAAGAAGAACATGGCAGAATCTGATTGTGGTGTTGCCTGCCACAAGAAAATAAATAATGTTGGAAGAAACACATTTCGTTGACTAACAGCATCCCACAATTCAACAACGTGCTGTCTTGAGCTCCCAAGAAAATCATAGCTAGCTGAAGGACGATTTATTCCTCTCACAGGCTGCTCTTTTACAAGAACTGCCACCACAGATGTTATCAATGGCAACAAAGCTGTGACTCCAAAAACAAACCTGAGACGCCCAAAGCGATTGTTAGAATTCACAGCTCCAAAAACCAAAATTTATTACTAACTTGTCAAACTGTATCAATTTCTATCCTAAATTTTCAATTTAATAAAATTGCACCCAAACTTAGATAAGCATTACAATTTAATAAAATTGCACCCAAACTTAGATAAGCATTACAATTTTAACCTTAAACTTGAAAAGTATTTCAACTTTTATCCTCTGTTAAGGTTTCATTTGAAAAATCGTTAAAAATAAAATACATTTTCATTAATCAAACTTAAATTTGTGTCGCACATTATTCTTCAAATTAGTGAGTTTATGAAGATTTTTACATTACAGTTTGTTAAAATGAGTGAGTAAATTAGCAGAAATTGAATCAATGATAGAAACTATTACACCTATCTAAGTCTAGGGTCCAAATGGAATTGAAAGTTAAAGTGTGAAACTTGATTCAACTCAACAAGCTTAGAGTTAAAAAAGTAAAATTTTCCCTCTATGTAAGTTGTAACATCCACGCATGAAGAAATACAGTACCTTACACCATATGCATCCACCAGTGAACCACTAAAGTAGGAACTCACTATTCCACCAAAAGCTGAAGAACCCCAACATAAGGACTGAAGAGATCCTGACATACTTTGGGATTCACCACGAGCCCTCTCAACTACCATGGAATCTACAACCTGTACCAAACTTCCAATGTATCAGAAAAAGGAACCCCAGGTTGCAAATTATGTAATTATGGCTAATGTACATTGATGAGCCTTTGTCAAGGAGATTGAAGAGATAGAGATACACAGGACACTATTGAATATTGACATTCTTATGCTCACAAGAATAAACATATACTTCACCTAAAATGTAGCTTTTGTTTATTTTCTCTCTAAAGAAAATGCTACAGTATAGTTTTGCTCATAAAGGTCAAACTTGACCGTTTAGTGGGGGAAATGCCAGCCATTAAACATTATACAATCGAGTCAAAGCCCATTCTCCTGATTCTGTCTTACTGGTGAAGAAAAGGGAAAGGCTGGAGAGCAATGTGGCCGTTGAAAGTTGGGAAGACTCTCATCCAGTAAAAGTGAGCAAATTGACATGTAGTAAAAAGGTGCGCCAAACTTGCTCCATTTCTATATATAGAACACACCAGTTTGGAGAGGAGACGAGCCATGGGACTTTCTTGAGCAAGGCGTCAGCTGTACTGATGCATCCATGAGTAAGTTTCCAAATGAAAATTCTCACAAGGGCCTTTCCCTACGATGGGGTAAAGATCTTATTGCAGGATATGGCCACTAGGTGATAATTTTTTAGTAAGGGACTTTGCCGCATAGGATCCTTTTGTATCCAAGATCTAATTCCATTGATCATCTATGTTGGGACTTGTTGCCGGAGCCCAAATCCCATGAAGCATTTTTCCCATTTCATAAATGGTTCTGTCTTTTCAAATGATAAAGCATATAGTCTTGGGAAGGCGGCTTTAAGAGGCGAGCGATAATGTCTTTTATGATTTATGATAAAACATATGCAGGCAGAGGCGAGGGACACTCTGTCAGATGACAAATTGACGCCCAAGAACTCTGATTTTTTATGATTTATGCCAAGGCCCAAAGCTTCTTCGGGGATGTAAGCATATCTTTATTTCAAGATGAGAGGATGCTGTCATCTGCAAACTGCCGGTAGTTAATGGAGAGAATCCCATCACCAACCTCAAAACCCTTTATGGAACTTCTTTTAGGTTCTTGAGATAGCATGACTAGAAATTAGCCACAATTGTAAAGAGGAAAAGGGAGAAGGGATCACTGTGGCAATGACCCCTCGAGTCTATGATCTTACCCCTTGGTTCTCTGTCGATGATGATAGAATAATTTTCCGTAGAGATACAACCCCAGATCCATCTTCTCCACTTTGGGTTAAACCCTTTAGCAGTCACTAACTCGCTAAGAAAGTCTCGATCAACCATGTCAACGTCCTTCTCAATTATAGTGCCGACATCATCCTCACGCCTTTTGGTTGATAAGTGTTAGTCTGAATGATGGTGGGTTCGGACCCTATTATTACTAAGCCTTTCGCTAGGGGCATGGGAATGACTTTGTATTCGAGCAAAAAATTCATCCCTAACACGATGTCGAAGTCGTCCAACTTAATTATCACAAAATCAAATTTTCCAGTTCAAGTCCCCAGCTTGATCAAAGTTCTCTTTCCAACTCCTGAGATATGCAGGGGTACTGAATTGATGGGTTTCATCCTTCCGGTGTCTCGATGCCAATTTTATTTGATCTTAGTTCTTCTTTGGCTCAAGATTGGATTGATCCCTTGAAATTCCTCTTCCACATGAATTCAGTTTTTCATTTGTTAGGCTGGTTTTCTCGACTTTTATACAGCCGAAGGTTGCTCAGTTCCATTCTCTTAATACATCCTTTAGTGCTTTGAGTTTCTGTATAACACCGTGACCTGACCATCCTGTCAAATGGTTGTTTTACCACCAATTCTCAAAATACTGGTAATGGATCCACCCACATGTTTCGAACTTATAATCTCCAAGCCCCCCATCTTTGAGAACCAAGAGTAAGGAGAAACAGGCAGTGGTCTGATGTAGTGTGGGGGAGCCTCTCCACCAAAGCAGCGTTGAATTTTTCAATGCAAGGGCCGGTAATGAGAAATCAGTCAATAAGAGCATGGAATGCCTATCATGGAAACTAGACCAAAAATATTTACCATTTGATAGGGGAGGACCAACGAGGGCAGAATCATCAATAAACTTGTTGAAAAGTCTCACACTCTTGGTGCTTCACTTGCCATTATATTTCTCCTCCTAAAGTCCAGTGATCCAAACATAAATGGAAGAGGTAATAGAGTTCTGTCCATAAGGTTGCTCTGTCGGTAGCTTTTAAGAGCCTGTACACGCCTGTTAACTAGAACATATAGCTACCGGAGAGAACAAGATCAAGAATGAGATTATGAGTACCTTCAATGACTTCTATAACCTTCATGGATGAATCGTTCCATAAGATGATAATAACATCAGTTCTTCTAAAAGCATCTAAAGCAACCCAAGCAATATGCCTAGAACTACATAGCGTTTCCATAAGACTGCCTATTCACACTGCTTCATTTAGTCTCTTGAGGATAAAAAAGGTGGCGTTGGTCTTGATAAGAAGGCATTTGATAAGGGCTCTTTTAATCTTAGAGTCAAGGCCTCAAACGTTCCAAGAGAGCACAATTATGAGGGTTCATTCAAACCGTCTATGGCAAGGGAGGGGGGAGCTGTCAAAATTCACAATGGAGGTGTGATTCTTTAACTCCCTTACTACATTATTGGTCAGACAACAAACTTCCCCTTCTCAAGTTTCATAAATAAGTAATTAATATAGTCACAAAAAGATGAGATCTTTCATGGTTTGTGGTTGTGAATCGAGTTTTTCCATAGCATTTTCAGCTAAAGCTTTTAACAGACGTATGAGGGAAAAATCATTGATTGTCCTACAAAGTCACAACATTATTTTTCTAAAAATAATTTGAATAATTTAATGAAGTTCACTAAAAGTAAAAAATAGCATTAAAAAAACAAGTCATTTATTATGATATTAAATAAAAATTAAACTTCACAAAATGAGATAAAAACTTGACTTCTTGTGTTGTGCAATGGGAAAATTACATGAACCAGT
Source organism: Cucurbita pepo subsp. pepo (assembly GCF_002806865.2). NCBI lineage: Eukaryota > Viridiplantae > Streptophyta > Magnoliopsida > Cucurbitales > Cucurbitaceae > Cucurbita > Cucurbita pepo. Next base: position 11,550,494 of record NC_036640.1, read on the forward strand.
CACAAACTACGAGGTGATCAATGATCAAGGTTTGGGGGGACCAACCAAAAGGTGAATAAACTTGAACCTACGTTGTTTAGATTTGAACATGTGATGTCTATCAAAATGGAAGAATACCGACCAACGCTTTTATATCTTACCAACATTAACAAACAACAATATCAAAGTTCCAACACTTAAAATGGAAATTCCATAGACAAGTGAAAGTTTTATATTTAATAACCGGGAATCGGAACCGAACATCCCTATACCCAGAGACACCTGCGCCTGCCTCAAGGCCTGGACTAGGGAGACATCAAGGGCTTTTGGTAAAGTCGAAGGTTCAAACTTGGGACCTCTCAACCGGTATGAGCAAGAGACCCCAAGCCCTTGCCAATGTGCCGCCCCTTGGGGGCTATAAATAATGAATTATTAGGATACCAGCCCTAAATCCTGGTCTCCATAACAATCATTGCTGAAAAGGCACTCTAACGAAAAGAGAGAAAATAAATGCAAAGTAAAAGGCACTTACAACATCTGAGAATGCTACGGAAAGCGATCCAAGGAGTATACAGAAAGCAGCACCATACTTGCTATCGACAAGTGTGGCCATTAAAGTCCACGAAAGTGCACCAAGCAGTCCTGATAAAATCAAGTACGATCTTCTCCGATAACCAAAAAGAGGAACAGAATCACTGCATTCACCCAAAAACTCGTTAGAATTTTTTCTTTCTTTCTTTTCACGTCTGTGTGAGACTGAGGAAGTTAGGTTAGAGACTCAGATAAAGAGAGAAACAAAGACGAAAGACGCTTATACCTGATAAACCCATATAAAGGTTTGACAAGCCATGGAAATGCAGAGAAGCCAGATACTACAGCTGTCTAGTCAATAAATAAAATTTATCAGATACCTAATTACCACAATTTTTGACTTAATCAAAACAAAATTTTGAAACCAAAGTAACCTTAATACACATAATAAAGACACTAAAAATGACACAGAAATGATCTACTTCGTTGAAATTTATGCCACAAAGGAGAATGTCTATATCGCGCAAAATAAAGATAAGTTATATATGCAAATACTGAGCAGAAAACAAATGTTAAAAGTTAACAATATACAACCATCAGCATGCACCATTAAGGTAGGTCAACATTTCATATCGTACATTTGTAGGTAAGAATTAAAAATTAATTATGATCACGGGACTACATAGTATATACCTCTGCAGGATCTAGGTGCAGATCATCCTTTAAGTAAAAACTGACCGCAAGCCTTGCTAGGCCTAAAACCCCTTGAACAAAATAAACCATGGCGACAGCCACATTATCTGGAGATAGGTCCACCCCAAAAATTTTAATGGTGCTCGAGAAATACTTCTTATGAGCAGTACTTTTACCATTATACGGAAGCAATCCTTCTCTGTCATTACCTGGATCATACAAGCAACAAGAAGTAAGATGCATAGTGGATTAAGAATCCCGAAAGGTAAAATGTATCAGTGTCCTGGTTTGAGTACAATATGATGAAAAGCAACCAAATGTAACTTTAACGCGTTCAAGCTCGAGGATTACATCAACGTTGTATATAAAAGCTCCCATAGCTCTTCTTCGTCTAATTCATCTAGAAATTGATTGAAGGGGTCATCAAAAAGCACAATTCACGATAAAAGCAAAATTTCAATCCAAAGTTATTTAAATCCTTCATCAACCGAAACATAAGTCCATATATGTGATCTGTTAATCAACCTTCGCTGTGCACACGAGAGATCATCGTCATCCTAAACTCCGGAGATTCTAATTATTTTTGTATATTTTACCTTGCTGTAATTGACACTAATTCTTCTGGAAAAAAATGAATTACGAAGCACGATTAATTCCGGAAGCAAAGTAAGATTGCCACTCGAATCGAACCTCTATTTATCCATAGAAACCGCTCAATTAATGAACATTTATATTTCAAAAGCTCTCGTCGTAGATTCCGAAATATCTTTTGTGCTGCACCATGTAACCTATTCTCGGCAACAGAACATAATTAAAAAAACAAACAAACAAACAATTCGTCTTCAAATCTGAAAGTTCCAATTTCCAAAGACACCAATAAATGGTGTACTTCCACAAATTACAACACGAAACAGAACAAAACAATTATAATCTTACCACTCCGAGAATTAGGCAATGACTCGTCATCCACGTCCATTTGCGACATGGGAACGGCGACAGACATGTCGTCTTTAGGACTGTTCCGACAAGGCAGCAGCGACGATGGCGGCTGTCGACTCCGCTTGAAGGCTCCGACGCCGGGAGGAGCCGGCTTCCGGCGTATCTTATAGGAAGTAGGGAAGGACAGAATTGGGTTTTCGAAGCGCGAGATAGAGACTGATTGTATGATGGGTGCGGGTATTAAAATGTAGGCCATGGAGGAATATTTAATCAAGGACACTAATTTGGGTTAGAATCTTAATTGTGATTAATCGAAATGGAAATGACTAAACTGACCCTCTTCTTCTCTGCGCCAGGGCGGAGATGTACGACGCGTATCTGGGCGATATCAATTATCGGTTGCCTTTGCGTGGCCGTGGGAGTAGGGCGCCAAAATCTTTCCTATTTTTATTGTGCTTGGAGGATAAAATGGGGTTTTCATATATATATATATATTTTTTAATAAACCCAAAATATTGGGTTAACCTATAATTTAATTTTTTTTCTAGTTGTGAAATTATTTTTTTCTTAATTATTTATACAAAAATTTATTTATTTCCATTAAAATAACCACTAAAATTTCATAAAACTCAAAATTTTATATATTATTGTTGAGTAAATTTTAAATATATATTATATTAAAAAATATTATAGGAATATAACTGAAATTAATAATTCCGAGGAGACAGTAATAGTGAAATATTAAGTTCGCTTCTAAATTTTATTTTAGTTTATATTTTCACTAAATTGATCACATGAGTTGATCAGTTCTTAAAAAACTGAAAACAATAAAATTCCGAATTTCGCCCTTACAAAATCCGTATTTCCTCAACAGCCCCTCTCTGCAAAACCCCAATTTTTCCAAAACCCTCTGTGATCCCTCATTCTCCACCTCCACCAGCGCCTGAATCCTAACCACCTCCGGGAAATCTATCAGCGCCGCCGGAATTGCGACCCTCAGTGCTGCCGTGGCTATCCCTCTTCCCCAGTGCTCTGCAGCCACCGCATAACTGATATTCGCTCTGCATTTCTCCTCTGATTCCGGCTTGACCGAAACGTACCCGACGGAACGGCCGTTCAGGCAAATGGACCGCCGCCATGGATGGGGGATCGCGACCTTCTCTAGGTAAGTTAATGCTTCTTCTTTGGAGGTTATTGTGTTCCATCGGAGATAGCGGGTTACTCTGTCATCGCCGGCCCACCTGAGAAAGTCGTCGGCGTCGGAGAGATTGAACGGGCGGACGGAGATTGTTGATGAGTTCATTGGGCAATTATGGTTGAAAGCATTGGGGCTAAAAAATTGTTTGTCCATCGGTCAAATTTCTCATTTGGTCAGCTATGGCGGCTATAAACCTATAAAATTTGCATTTATTTGAACATGAATCAAATAAATTCATAACAAAAAACAAACCAATCATCAACATACGAGAGATCAATTAACAAATAGTAGACTTGGAGTCCACACCAAGCAAATCAATTTTGACTCTCTAGAACGAAAATTCCGCCCACCTTCTTCCTCCATTTCACCTCTCTATATAACTCCCCACTGAAATCCCCAGCACAGCAACCAAAAATCTCACAGCAATGGAAATTACTCTCCGGCCACTAGATCTCACTGACATCGACGATTTCATGGTTTGGGCATCGGACGAGAAAGCAGCTCGATCCTGTTCCTGGGAGCCCTACCAGGATATATCGGACGCCATAAAGTATATCAACGACCAAGTCCTGTCGCACCCCTGGCACCGGGCCATCTGTGTCGACGGCCGGCCGGTAGGAGCGATTTCGGTGACGGCGAATGAGGCAGCGAGGGACCGGTGCAGGGGAGAGCTAGGGTACGTATTGGGATCCAAATTTTGGGGGAAAGGGATCGGGACGGCGGCGGTGAAATTGGTGGCGGAGAGGATTTTCGTGGAGCGGCCGGAACTGGAGAGGTTGGAGGCGTTGGTGGATGTGGAGAATTTGGCGTCTCAGAGAGTGGTGGAGAAGGCCGGATTTCAGAGAGAAGGCGTTCTGAGAAAATATGGAGTGATGAAAGGGCAAATTAGGGATTATGTTATGTTTAGTCTTCTTTCTACTGATCTCCAATAATTTAAAATAATTATAGAATATTAATAGTTAATCATAAATAATTTAAAATATTAATTATGAATGTATTAGTTTTTTCATAATAAAATATGTATTACCTAAAATTTATAAAGTCTAAATGATATATTGATATTGAATAATTAATTTTTTTTAAATATGTTATATTTTTATTGTTCTATGTGTATAAAAATCTCAGGAAGAAATTCAATAATAATGTAGTTTTAAAAATAAAATGTAAAATTAGGTTTTTAAAATAAAATAAATAATTGGAACACGTGGCGCTTTAGAAAATGGTTTCCCGTATTATTTTCAAATTTTAATGGGCCAAGACCAAAGGCCCAATATATTTTCAGTTTTTTGGGCCAAGACCAAAGGCCCAATACTAAAGACTTGAAATTACAAAAATAGCCTCGAAATTCAATTACAATTAGAACTGAAAAGGAAAAAAACTACTGCACTGCTAATGGATCCTCTCTCAGCTCTCAGAGACTTCACCATTAGAGGCGAGCTCGACAAAATCGTCCGCGTCAACGACGAGTTCCGTTTCGCCTCCGACTATTCCTTCCCTTGCGCCGCCGAAACCGCTTACCGCTCCAAACAGGGCAATCTTTACACACTCGAAACCCTCGTTTATTACATCAAAAATCACCATGTCAAGCACACAGAGTATCTTCAGAACGCTCGCACGCAGGGAGTTACTTCGGTTACTTTCCCGGACCGGAAGCCTTTGCTTGATTATCTTACCGGCAAGGTCTCCTCCTCCGACGCCATTGAGCTTCTTGTCCACCAAAATCCCAAGTTTCCCGATTTGCCCTCTGCGAATGAGTATCGCCCTGAAAACCCAGTGGTTGTTGGCGCAGCCATCGATGCGGTCGATGAGGACGACGGTTTAAAGGATTCTACCAATGTGAATTATATGGCGATGATTACGGCTATTGAGAGACCGTTGAAGGACAGAGAATCGTTGTTGGAATGTAAGAATAGGAATTTCTACAACGTGCTTGTGGCGTCGACGAAGCGCGAGGAGGAGAGGCAGCGTCTTGAATCGCAGCAGAGGAAGGATGGTTTGGTTGCTAAGAGTAGGTTAATGGGATCCGATGACAGGGGTTTGGTGGGGTATGGTGATGATTTGGGTTATGATGCGAATCCGAAACCGAAAATGCATTTGAAGGGAGGAAAAATTGGTGAAGGTGTGCCAATAATTCTGGTTCCGAGTGCTTTTCAGACTCTAATCACAATATATAATGTGAAAGAGTTCTTGGAAGATGGTGTTTATATACCCACGGACGTCAAGGTTAAGCAGATGAAAGGGGCGAGGCCTGAATGTGTGACCGTGCAGAAGAAATTCAGTAGGGATAGAGATAGAGTGGTGACCGCGTACGAGGTCAGGGACAAACCCTCGGCTCTGAAATCAGAGGATTGGGACCGTGTTGTAGCTGTTTTCGTATTGGGAAAGGAATGGCAGTTTAAAGATTGGCCCTATAAGAACCATGTTGAGATTTTCAATAAAAGTAAGTGAACTATTGATCTCAAATGGGTTGTTTTTGTTTCTTAATACTCTTAAGTTTCACAAGATCATAAGTTAATCTGATGTTTGCGTATTGAATATCTTGCAGTTATTGGATTTTATATGCGATTTGAAGACGATAGTTTGGAATCAGCTAAGAATGTGAAGCAGTGGAATGTTAGAATTATTTCGGTAATCTTCTATTTCCCTTATCCCTCCCCCTCTAACCTGTTGCATTGTCTTAAATCTTGATCTGGCTGTGGTTTTATTTTTTTGTTCTTTGGCAACGTCCTTTAGTAATTTAAATAATGTTTCCTTTTGCAGATTAGCAAGAACAAGCGGCACCAAGACAGAGCTGCAGCATTGGAGGTGTGGGATAGGCTAGAAGAATTTGTGAGGTCACGGTCGCATTCTNCCCCCCCCCCCCCCCCCCCCCCTCTTTTTTCTTGTTACCATGTTGAGATTTTCTCCTGACGAGTGGGCTTCCTAAGGTAACAATTGACTGGAAGCAGGCTTATTTGGACTTATGTTTATTGGAAAATGAAGATAATTTTTGTAACTTCATTCAAATTCATTTTTAGATGATCGAATTTGTTCATAACTATATTAGACATTCATTTCATTGATTCATGTTGCTTCCGGTCAGTATAAAACTCACAAGCACATAATCGTGTAATTTATCGAAAGAATCTCTGATGTAATACAAGTTTTTGGAAACAAATGCCCACAAGAGGAGAATATGATGATAAAAAAACACCCTAAACAAAAGGGATGTTTTACATAATGGACACTCCAGGAAAAATATAAATGCAATAAATGAACAATAAACAACGATTTGTAGAAGATAGGCTACTGATAAGAAGATCAGTACAACTTGAAAGCTGAAGCATATGCAGAAGCCAACAAGATGGAGAATAGTAGAGGTTTTGACAAAGTGTTCGAGGTTCCGTCTGATGAGTCGTTGTCTGTTGATGGAACAGTCTTTGATCCAGTTCCTGCACAAGCAGTAAGGTATTTTGATTTGTAGTTGCCGTGTGAACAAACTGATAGAGCATACAGTTAAGCGTTTGTTTTGTTCTTACCTGAAGGAATGTTGTTTGAAGATTCTGGTGCTCCTGCTGGAGAGCCGGTGGGAGTAGCAACTGACAATTTTCAGGTATTACAAGTTAGCGCTTTAGATAGAGATTGATATTAGTTCATAAATAATCCTCCTGCTCATTATTAATGTGCAGTAGTGCCCATAAATTGTTCACTTGAATTCTTACCATTGCAGCTGCTGATGGAAGGAGTCTGAACATTGCAAACTCGGGGAAGAGCCAGGGCCTGGGTTTGGTTGATATTGATCCCAAACGACGAGCCACCACCATTCAGGACCTGGCACAAGCATTGTGGTTGTGAACGGACAACAGTTGCAAGCTGTGTGCAGCATGCTTGTGATGGGGTAGAGGAGTTCCCTGTAATGTAATTCAAGCATGGCGACAAGCTGATCAGCACATTTGTGCAGTCCGACTGTGCGGCTGCTCCTGCCCAGTGCACAGCGACAATAACCGCAACTAGAGTCATCACCATCTTTGTGTGTTCCATTACAACTACTTCTGGGAATGGTAAAGAGAGTTTATTTGATGAGAACTCAGAAGGTAAGAGAGTTTGATTTGTGAAGTTCCGAGCAGAATTGTGTGGTTTTTGTAGGGAATGGAAGGACGAAAGGGACAGATGGAGAGAAGTTTGATTTGGTGAACCACTTTTCCTACTTCCCTAACAGTTTTCTTCGTTGGAGCTATTGGGGCTAAGCTAGCTGGTCAACTTTGGCGCTTTGACACCTAATGCCTGGACTTGGGAAGGTATATGGAGATCGGTTATCACGGCAACCAACTTCTTCATCAGGTAAAAACTCAGAAACTTGGGACTTTTAGGAGTCTTTAAGGCTGTTGATTTGGGTGGCTAAACTTTAATGGCGTGTAGGAAGCGTAATCCTAGTTTGATCCTTCTTTTGGCTTCGACTTTTATATCTTTCTGTGTTTGGTCAATGGTTATCCTAACCCTTCGAGAAATTTTGCTGCGGGTTAGATAAACAAAAGTATGATGGGAAAAAGAAAATAAGAACAGACGTCCTGCACAAGGCATGTTCTTCCACTGATCAAAAGAGGGGTACATGTGCAGTGATTGATATGCAGTAGGCCTGCGGCTCCAGCCCCCTCAATAAGAGTTATAGTCTCTTAGAAGCACATGCACCGACGGTATACATTAATACTGCTAAGTTTTGAAGCAAAAATCTGCCAAAATCAAAGGAACGGTGGGCAAGCCAAGGCTCATTCGTTTTGTAGACTATCGAATTGATGAAGTTGTAGAAAATTGGGCGTAGTCCCGAGATCGAAGCGAACTAATGTAACCTTTTTATTGAATTTTTGGGAACTAACTTTAGGTAAGTTCAATGACCAAAAGTGTTTTCTTAACCTATGAAAAACAGCTAGTGTTTCTATTGAACAAACTCATCAAAGAAATCACTAGGTATTCATCAATAGTGTGTTTCTCTTGATGATGACATATAGGTTTAAATACCAGGTTTATGTTATTTCAACTCTTGTTCAATTCACCTTTGTACTTCCAGAATGTTTGTTTTCTGTCCTTTTATTTTTAAAAAGTGATCCCTTTCATCTCTATTTATAATAGTGAGATAGCACTGGTTCTTTCGATAAATCGATGCATGAGCTGAGGCTCCCATGACCTGCCGACCCTTCGAAAAAGTTAGGTCATCAAATGGCTCACAATGAGTCAGAAGTAAAAGATGGGTCAAACTCATATAAGCAGAGGAAATGCATTCACGAAAAGAGAGAAGTCGTGGGAGACTGGCCAACTCGAGGGTTCTGGACATGAGAATGCAAGATCTAGATCTGTAACAAATATCTCTCTGAAAATAAATCACTTCATAAAAATATAGAGACTAAATTGAACCGAGAGTTGGAAATAACGTCACCAAAATAAACCAAAGTAGTATTTTAACCTTAGGCTATAAAAATCTTAGCTATATTATTCAAAGAATTGAGGGGGCACAAGAATGTCAGTTTGAACTCAGAAGTATAGCCGTAATGAATTTGAGCTCTGCTGAAGCCTGCAAGTGGTTGCTAAGGTAGGTAGTTGAGCTTCAAAACCAAACCCATGGCTTCCCCTCCACTCCCTCTCACTTTGACCCTCTTCTATAAATTCCTTCACCTTCTCCTCTTAACTCCAATGAACTTCCAAATCCAAAGTCTCGGAACATTATCATACACTCCCCACAAGAGTTATCCCAATGGAGCCATTTGTACCCCTTGCCCGAACAATCCCGGTGCTCGCTCTAGCGTTTGCTGTAGCAATTCTTCCAGTTTTGGGTCAAATTAATTCACCCTGCAATCCTTCCATGATTGCTCGCTTCACTCCTTGCATGAACTTGCTCACAAACAGCACAGAAAATGGCACTTCACCAACTGCAAGCTGTTGTGATTATCTAAGGTCGCTCACTGGCACAGGAATGGATTGCCTCTGTCTCATTGTCACTGCAAGCGTTCCTTTCCAACTACCCATCAACCGATCGTTGGCGATTTCTCTTCCTCGTGCCTGTAACATGCCCGGCGTCCCAGTCCAATGCAGAGGTACAACTCCTAACTTTCTTAAAAATTGACAACATAGAACAAATAAGTGTCTTTAACCATGAGATCAAAGTTCAAATCTCCATCTCCATATTACTTTATGGAAACTTCTTCAATTTGATCCATTTCTGAACGAGAAAGTTGATAACTTGGTGTTTTTGGGTTCTTTTTGCAGCCTCTGCTGCTCCTATTCCAGCTCCAGGTAATATGCTTTACTTCAAAGAGTGACAAGACTGGTTTTTATGGGGAGGAGGATGATGACAGTTTTTTGGTATGTTTTGATAGGTCCTATCTCACTTGGTCCAGCCCTCTCTCCTGATGCATCACCAACTCCATTAGGTACATATTTCACACTTAAGCTTTGAGTTTGAAAAACTTGTGTTGATCTCCAAATGCTATGCATTTCTTGATTAGGTTCTGGCCTCCCTCAACCTGCGACGCCTGCACAGTCACCGGAAGCAGAAACCACAGAGTTTCTAACTCCGCCTGAAACTCCGACCACGACCACTGATGCTGGGACTGGGATTTCACCTGAACTGACTCCGTCATCTGCTACAATACCCACTTACAACTTCTATCTTCTGGTGTTGGCATTGAGTTGTATGGTTTGGAAGCTATACTAGATTGCTTATCCAAAATCTGCTGATTTATTGGTTCCAACAAAAAATAAAAAAGATCTGTTTATTTATTTGTAATTGTGGGGAGTTATTCTTTTGAGTTTTGAGTGGAATAGTTGTTTGATTAGGTTTTTGGGCTTTGAGTTGGTTCAGAGGAGTGACTGCTTGTATACCTAAAAAGCAGACATACCGAGAATTGTTTGATACTTTGTTTAGGATCAATTTAAATTCTTCATTTTATTGCTTTTCTCACAAATTAAAATAGTTTGGAGTCTATTACAATAATAGTTCAAGCACTATATCGCCCTAAACAAAAAATGCTTGAAATGTGAGTCGCTAGCTTTTCAAGTCATTTTTAGGATGATTGGTAAGATCTCGGGTCAATTGGAGAGGAGAACAAAACATTTTTTTTATAAGGGTGTGGAAATTTCTCCCTATCATACGCGTTTTTCCCCTCAAGGCAAAGCCCAAAGAGGACAACCTCAAGGCAAAGCCCATTCCCCTCAAGGCAAAGCCCAAAGAGGACAACCTCAAGGCAAAGCCCATTCCCCTCAAGGCAAAGCCCAAAGTGGACAACCTCAAGGCAAAGCCCAAAGAGGACAATATCTGCTAGCAGTAGACTTGGACTGTTAAGCTCTAAACGGGGAGTGGACACCAAGCGGTGTGCCAACAAGGACGCTAAGCCTCATAAGGGGGATGGATTTGTGAGATCCCACGTTGGTTGGGGAAGAGACGTTTTTTTTATAAGGATATAAAAACCTCTCACTAGCATACGCATTTTAAAAATTTTGAGGAAAAGCCTGGAATGGAAAGTTCACCCAAATGGTATAATGTCTCGCTTTTCGTAACAAAGAGAAAGCTACCAACAATTCTTTGTGAGGCCAACTTAAATATGAATGTATTCATAAATAGCACCTTTGAACTTCAGCACAGCAGATGATAAATCAACCTATAGTTCAGATTGTGTTCACGTTAACCACAGCATTACTCTATCAGACTGTCTGAAACAAGAGCAGAAGAGGGTGTATTTTACCCATACAAAGTAAAAAAGACAGAAAGAAAAGCAAACCTCTGCTGATATAACATTTAAATCTTAAGCTGAAGGAACGCTAGCTCCATCCTTGATGGATTGACGCCAAGCAACCTCCCTAGCTCCATTCTTGTCTACAATTTTGATAACGAAGTTCGGTGGGGCCACAACAAGCCTGGACCTGATCTCAAGTATGCATTTATCAACCAAATCAATAGCTTCTTCTTCTGTCATACCACTATGGTAGTGTCTATCCATCATGGAGAGTGAAAAGTAAGATCCATAACCAAAAGCTCCCTTGTCAACCTTGTGAAAGGTGGCAATATAGTCAATGTAAAAGAGGGATGGGCCTGTCTCCTTGTCATATCCCGCCAAAAGAATGTTTACAGAATATGGATTCTGAAAATCAAAAACTCACAATTGAAATCAGGAGACAGTTACAGCTCATTTAAAGAATCGGCTAAATGCAGGATTACAAGAAGAATAGTGGATCACTTATTATTATGTTCTAAGCACAAAAACCAAATTACACAGTAAAACTCCTATTTTATGTGCTCGTTGTTTACACGAGTTCTACATCGAGCCTAGCTTATCCATAATGAATAAACACTTGTGCCCCAGTGGCTAAAAACTTAGTTGTAGTGGTGAAACACAATAATTGGTACTTTGACAAGCAGACAACTCAGTAAGAGACACGAAGACACTAGAAAAAGAGGTCACCCTTGTGCACGCTAGGGGAGCAAGATCAAGGAAGATTTCATAGAACTGGACATAAAGAGTGTACATATGTAAACACGAACCAGATTTCGTGAAAATCATTAGTATTCTATGCAGTCGTCACCACATCACATGCCATACCATTTTAAAGCCAACCCGATCTCGCCCTCCAACACATCAAATTAAATTCGAACACATCTCTAGCAGAATTTAGTGAAATTAAATGAGGTTATAAGGACAATATCTCCTAGCAGTGAGCTTAGGATGTTACAAATGGTATCAGAGCCAGACACCGGGCAGAGTGCCAACAAGGACACTGGCCCCCAAGGGTACGAAACAATCCTTATAAAGGTACGAAACAATCCTTATAAGGGTGTGGAAACCTTTCTCAAACAAAGGCATTTTAAAACCTTCCGAAGAAGCCCTTAAAGGAAAAACCTAAAGATAACAATATCTCTAAGTGGGCTTTGGTTCTATTTCTCCAGCAAGAAGTAGAGTGTTAACTTTCTGAGTTATGAAGTAGAGTGTTAACTTTCTGAGTTATGAAGTGTCATCCCTAATAGTAAGAAAGGAACCAATAGGATGATAATAGCAAGAAGAAACATGATATAAGAGAAATACATGAACTTTGGCCTGCCTACACTCTACACAGCTGGATACAAGAACAAAAACGTAAATCAAAGTGTTTAACATACAACATCCGAAGATGGTTATCCGTCTAGTTTCTTTCCATTGTGAGGCATCCTTAAAGATGACAGAAATCAAGGGGTTTCGAAAAAAACAAACGAAGACAATATTCCCTCGCTCTGTAAACATTTGAACAGTTTTAAGCTCCACAAACTAGTGAAAGTTAGATTGAAGACAAAACTATTCATACTTCATCATCACGATGAATTATTAGAACCGCTTAAAACAACCCCCATGATCCAACGTTCCCAAAACTTAAAAATTTAGTCAAATGAAAGTTAGAGTAAGAAGAAATGATATTACCTTCCGCAAGGCGGTTGCGAGTTCACCACGAGTAAAATTAGCAGCAGCAGCAGAGGTCAAAGGGATACCATTGCGAAACTGATACAAAGCCACATTCTTCTGTATATACTCCGTGAACTGAACCCTATCGAATCACAGTCGAAAGAAACACATAATTAACAAAAGGCAAACGATTAGAGAAGAAACAAGATTTCCATTAACAAAAACCTCAAACCTGTCGCCAGGTTCGCCGCTAGCTGCAACGAGCTTGTGGGAATCGAGAACCATGATCTTGTCCTCGTTGGATTTATGAACCAAAATGCTATGCACCGCCGATGTGTCAGCCGCCACTATGACGAATCCGTTGCCAACAAATCCAAATACGCTCTCCATTTCTCTTCTTCGTTCTTGAAATCGATCTGGTTTTTACAAGCTTCTGTGAAATTCGGGAGAGCCCCCCTTCTGAAATTATATGCTTTTACAGCAGCGACTTGAAGAACAAGTTCTCTCACTCATAAGAGGCTTTTTCATTTTACATTTTTATTTTTCAAAATTTGGATTTAAATTATTTTCTTTTTCTAATTTTCCTTCCCTTTTTTATTAATTTATTTTGTAACCCAAAAATANAAAAAAAAAAAAAAAAAAAAAAAAAAAAAAAAAAAAAAAAAAAAAAAAAAAAAAAAAAAAAAAAAAAAAAAAAAAAAAAAAAAAGATAATATTATATAAAGGTTGAAAAGCGCGCCCTCCTCCATTTCCTTCCTTTCTCTTTCAGAAGTAACCGGCCAGTTTCAGAATCGACAACAACGGGCTTCTCTCCGTCGACCTCCTCCGGCCACCTTCCGGCCCTTCTGTGAAGAACGATTCTCTCTGGCTTCTGAATATCTCATCGGCTTGCTTTCCTTCTACGTTGAAGGCAAGTTCCTTTGCTTCTCTGTCTAATTCGTTCATTATGTTCTCTCTCCCTGTGTGAGATTTTCATGATTTAGGGTTTTGTTGGTAGTAAAATTGGGGGAGGGTAATTAACGAGTAATTTGTATAATCTTTTACCAGCGAGGAAGTTTCTGTTGTTGTTTTCGGCGTTGATTCCGAACCCGACCAAGCGGAGATTCTCGTTAGGGGAAGCCATGATGGCGATTGGATGGCCTGCCGGAATTACGAGTACGCCGCCCTCTGATAGACGACCGGCAACTCTTTCGAATCTACCGCTTCTTTCTTCGCGTTCCTCTTCTTCCTCCCTTCTCCAATGTCGTTCTTCCTCTCTCCTTCCTCGCTGCCATTGGCCGCTCTGTATGTGAGGGCAGGCCATCTCGAAGGATCCAGCTCCTTCTGAAACGAACACCACCCATGTCGCTCTTGAGTTGAAGTGAGGCACCATCATTCCACCCTGAAAATGACAACAACAACGTTTATAAAAAGTTACATTCGAGAATTCTATGAATTAGGTATTGGACAATTGTGATTTGAGAGCTTGCTACAATACTTGTTTGATATCGACGACGGAAGTGGCCACATCGGTTCTCCGAAGTTGGGGGAACTCATCAGGGCAAGCCTCAAACATTTGACCGTATTGGTTGTTGTAAACAGGGGTCTGGCTTTCGAGCTTGATCGGAGCTCTGACTCCCCGACTACCTCTTCTTACGGAGGTGGCTCGTTGGCTCAACGCTCTTAGTTGCTCTTGCGATGCCCTTATGATTTTTCCTCCTCTCTCCCTTCTCTGCTTGAATATCCGCTCTAGTTTATCCCGTGGAATCTGCAATTTCATTCCAATAATTACATCATTCTGGGAAGTTTAAAAGAGTGTCCATTTAGAGAAGAGAAAGAAACTGACGTTTAGAGCAGCTTCGAGAACATCATTGCTGAAAACGCTGTAATATGCTTGAGCTTCACCTCCGGCGGATAGATAATCCTGCAACGAAACCAGGAAGCTTGAGTAAAAAGCCACTGGAACATCATTCAATTCTCTGAAGAAAAGTCCTCAAAACCTTGAATTCGCCCGGATTGTTGACGGGTTGAACCAATTTGACGATCTGGAGATCTTCATTTTCTTGGTTTGCCAAGTACAAAGTTGTTCCCGCCGGGATCGTCATAACATCCCCGGATTCAACGTTGTAAGACTCTTTTCTAGTTTCCCTCTTTTCCTGGACTACTGTAGTGATCGTCGCTCTTCCTAGAAAAGACAATGTCGAAATTAAAACAAGCTCCATTTCCATCAAGCCAAAAACAGAGGAAAAAACTTGCCTCTTACGACCAAGAGAACACATTCTGCATCCAAGTGATGGGGGACGATGAAGGTGTGAGGGCGGGCTTCAAGAATTGCTAATCGTTGGTTTTTAATTCCTTTTAAAAGCTCCGACCTGTCGGTGAATTTCTCCAGCACCCTCCAATGGCCCTGGTCAGACCTGTACCTTGATTGAAAACGCTGCTCCTGAAAGTAGTAGGGGTTGTTGCTCTGTTCTTGCTCTGTTCGTCGAATGGCTACTTGATTTACACGGCTTCTTCCCCCATGTTGTCGTTCTTCACGTCTCCGTTCATCTTCTCTGCTTCTCTGCTCTTCTCGTCCCCTTCTCCCATGCTCTCTTTCCCATTCTCGTTCTCTCTGTTCTTCCTCTCTGCGACGTCGTTCTTGCTCTCTACGCCAATCTGGGTCTCTTTGGTTTTCATCTTCTACATCCCTTCCGCCTCTACGTTCGCGTTCTCTGCGTTCTTGCTCTCGCTCTCTGCGGCGGCGCTCTTGCTCTCTACGCTCTTGCTCCCTACGCCAATCTGGGTCTCTCTGGTTTTCATCTTCATCATCCCTTCCGCCTCTACGTTCGCGTTCTCTGCGTTCTTGCTCCTGCTCTCTGCGGCGGCGCTCCTGCTCTCTGCGCTCTTGCTCCCTACGCCAATCTGGGTCTCTTTGGTTTTCATCTTCATCATCCCTCTCGCCTCTACGTTGGCGTTCTCTGCGCTCTTGCTCTTGCTCTCTACGGCGTCGTTCCTGCTCTCTGCGCTCTTGCTCCCTACGCCAATCTGGGTCTCTTTGGTTTTCGTCTTCATCATCCCTCCCACCTCTGCGTTGGCGTTCTCTGCGCTCTTGCTCTTGCTCTCTGCGGCGGCGCTCTTGCTCTCTGCGTTCTTGCTCCCGACGCCAATCTGGGTCTCTTTGGTTTTCATCATCTTCCTCGTCCCTCTCGCCTCTACGTTCTCGCTCTCTTTGTTCTTGCTCTCTCCGACGTCGTTCTTGCTCTCTTCGTTGTCTCTCTTCTTGTTCACGTTTAGGATCTCTCTCATTCTCATCACGACGACCTCTACCTCTCTCACGCTCTCTCTCATGTTCACGACGACGTCGTTCTTCCCGCTCATGTTCCCTCCGACGTTGCTCCTCTCTCTCCCACTCAGGATCTCTCCGTTCAACCTCATCAACCTCCTCCCCCCTTCCCTGCTCTCGCTCCCTCAGCCGCTCCGCACAGTCCTGTAGACACCTACGTTGTTGCTCCACCCCACGCTCCGTCACTTCGCACTGGAGCCGACACACCTCATACTCCGCACGAGGACTCCCCCTTTGGTTCACTCCACATCCCTTCTTACAAGCAGCAAACTCATCCACGTTCTTCCCCTTCAGCTCCTCACACCGGTTCACACATCCATCATGGTCAACCCCAGCCCCGCTGCTAAGGCTCTCACCCTTAGCACCCAAACCAACAGACAAACAAGCAAGAAAAAGGGTAAACGCCAAGAGACACAAACGAAGCTTAACTTTAGACAACGCCATGTTTGAGACCCGAGATGCCCTTCACAGCCACATCCACAATGGGTACTTATACTACTTAGAGCTCGATGTTGGAGTAAGATTAAGGTAACATGCTGATCGCCGAGTGTCGAATTTGGCAGAGATGGAGGTGTCATGTGATGTGGTGAAAAGACGCACCAGTGAGTAGGAAAAAAACAGAGGAGACAGCTGCAAATAATGGGTTCAAGGAGAGTGGAGTAGAGGATATGGAGCAAGGAGACAATTTGAGAGAGTGAGGAGTGAAAATGGTGGGCTGAGGGGCGCCGACGCGGCGATGGGGCGAGGCTTTTGTTAGACACCTCATTGGCAACGTGTTAGTTTGCATGCAATTGGGATCACTATCATAAGGTATTTGGTTCGAAAACATGGCTTCTTTCATGTGGGAATCAAACAAAAAGGATATAAGTTCTTAAAATATTGGTAACTTGCTTCATCTTCATCCTCTCATGGATAGTAGTGAGTGATAGATCAGTGGCTACGAGATGAGATGGATCTAAGTTGTGCTTATCTTTGCATTTTGATCTTTACTTGTGACCGTAGTACATTTGTGCTATGAATGAACAAAAATACTATTAAAATGAAACAAAAATAGGATGTGGTGAGAACTCCGAGCTCACATGTGAGTATATACGATCCTATATCGATTAGAGAGAAGAACGAGTGTCAATGAGGATGTTGGGCTCTGAAATGGGTGAATTGTGAGATCTCACATCGAATGAAAAGATAAATGAGTGCCAGCAAGGACTCTGAGCCTCGAAAGGGGTGGATGGTGAAATTCCATGTTGGTTGAAGAGGAGAACGAAATAAAAGAGAGTCCAAAGAAAAAAAACAATATCCCCAGCCGGGGAAGCCCTTCCCCCGAAAAGGCCCAGAGAGGTAGCGGTGGGCTGTTACATATACTTAATCTAGTGAAGGCTAAGACTCAATTAGCGTAAGGCCCAATGATAGATTCAGCAGGCCAAGCCGAGGCTAGTTGTCCTCGCTAGAGTCAAGGACAACCCAAGTGATGAAGTTGAGTCCACTCATTGGGATCGAACCAAGCAAAACTTGGCCAACCCCTACGCCCATGCTTTGACCGACCCAAGAGTTGTTCTAGGTATCTAGGTATCTAGGCTTGTCCACAATGGCTAAAGGCTAGTCAAGTCAATCTCTCCAAGGTCAAAGTACTACTGCGGTAATAGTTCAAGTCCGCCACTAACAGATATTATATGCTTTGACTCGTTATATATCATTTTCGGCTTCACGGTTTTAAAACGTGTCTCTTATAGAGAGGTTTTCACACCCTTATAATGAATGTTTCACTCCCCTCTCCAACCGAAGTGGGGTCTCATATTTTCAGCTCGAGATTGCAGGTTTCACAAGTTTACTACTCGATCGAGCATAGTCAAAACCGAAACCAGTCTAATAATCCAAATCCAACAATCATGTTTCAAACCAAATAACAAAGTTTTATGAATCCAATGGAGTTCCAGCCTTTTCCAAGCCTTGATGATAGACCTTACTTGATGTGGGTTGAAGTTTATCCTTTTATATCCAAACTTTTCCATGCTCCACAAGCTCAAGAAGAAGCATGTTTAGACAAAATCATAATACAATACAGAAAGAAATGGCAGCAGCAGGTTGTTTTAGCAGTGTCCATGTTTTGTGGATCCCATAGACAAACACAGACAACTCTACTTTTAAAATTGGCCTGATGATGTCTCAAGGGATTGATTAGCCATGATTACAATTACTTGGGGCTGTTTTTGGGCCTTTCAGTCAACCAGTGGGTAGCATTCTTAAAGTTAAAAACAACAAAACAAAAGCTCTTTTCTGAATCTTGGTTTCCATTACTGCCAAAACCTGCAACTTTGTCCCCTGCTTTATGTTCTAGTTTTGTTCATTTGAATACCCATCACAGGCTGGCTTGTAATGAGATATAATAAGAAGAAGGCATGCCTGAGAAGCCAATCAACAAACCCAACTTTTTACAGTAAAAGTGATGAAATGCAGCAGGAGAAGAGGGGGAATTCAGGATTCACACACTGTAATAAATGATCTTTTTCATTAACTTTTCTTGTGGAGGTTTTCACCTCTTTTACATCACTATGGTAATGAGTATCATTCACTTGTATTTAGCAACCAATGTGTATTCCTAGACAGAGAAAGAATGAAGAAATGAAGGGAGGAAAAGAATTTTACTCAATGACTGTTTTCCAATCCTGCACAAGCATAAGCTTTTCATGATTAGAGCATGAAGAAGCCATAATTATTGATTAATGGGCGTAACGATCATTACCTGAAAGCTAAGCGTCGTCGATTACGAGACCGAATTATGCAGCTAAGAAGATATGATGATCAAAGGCACAATGTGTTGAGAAGGAAGGAATGAGGACCTGATAAAAGAGAACAAGAACAAGCAATAGGAGACAAAGAAGCTAAGACCCCACAGCAGAACCAAGAAAAGTATTTCAATGAAAGAATGAAGAGAAAAATGAAAAGCAGAGGGGGGAGAAGCATACTTTTTCGGGCTATGGGCTATGAAACGTCTCGATCGATACCTTCAAGGATGAGCTCCACCACCATCTGGGACCAGATTTGCAGTCAAATCAGATAGCTTTCTTGAGGGTTGAATTATGGAAGAGTGGAACAAAGCTTTGTAAAGGAGACTCAAACAAATCCTAATCTAGTTTGGGGAGGAATCTTGTTCGAAAATTTTCGAGGATTACGACATACAAAGTTTCGGGTCAGGCGAAAAAAGATAGGCCAGAATGGCTTAGCTATAAAGGTTGGGGAAAATGGGGGGATTAGCTTACTTTTAAGTGATTCCACAGGCCTCACTTTATTTATGGCTGCATTGTGTAGCCATATGATCTCACTTTCAGAAAAAGTTCAGCTCGGTGTATCCATGTGCGTACGGGAGAAGCTCCTCGACCTCAATCTTGGAACTAGAATAACTCATGCTTTTCTTTAATCTCCCTCGGCTCGACTCAACCTCGGCCCAAAACACTCCATAAACCGGTCTATGATCTGAGAACCTTGACTCTCCACGAACGTAAGATAACTGATGGAGGCCTTCCCCATGCCACAATATCCGATCGCACCTTCATAAACAGAATACGTAAATCAGCATCATGCTTCTCTGTTAAGCTAATGTGTAATGAGTTTAGATTAAATAGAATGGCTAGCAAGATGGACTTACCAAGCGGGTTTACGACGTTTCTCTTTTGGGTGATTGCCCTCCCCTGCATATCGATCTGAATTAGTCGAATATTTGTACGTTGGAGGAAAGTAAATCTTTCCTTCGTTCCATCCAGCAAAGACACGCCCACGTCTTTGTTCTATTCGTAACTGCATTCGAAAATAGTTGGTTCATACTTTTAACAGAAACCATCTGGTTCACTAAATAACTATAACCAATTCAGCTCCAAAGCATCAGGTTATGTGGTCTTACCTGATCCTTCTCAAGCAATCCCCTCCAGTTTTGCATCTCTACGAGTGCCTTGGCAGACCGGTACGAAAGAGCGATCCGATAGTTTAAATCCCCGAGCCAAATAACTCGACTGCAAGAGATTTTGACACGGTAAGACTAATGAACATAATACAAATACAAATGAAGATGAAAAAATATCTTACTCATGCTCAAGGATTGTTTCTGGGGATTTCTCGTCACTGCTTGCACCGTGCACTCGTGGGAACCTCGTCTTCTTGAGTATCTCCATCACGTCTGAGTTTCTTCGAAGCTCGTCGCCTTCTTTCTCTCCTGATGTTAAGTGAGTACAAATGAAGCAAAAACTTGTCTGATGCAATGACATGCTGATAGAAATTGATCCCTGCAGTAGATCAGTACTTTGTTTCAATGAACCAAAACATTTCAAGATATTGGAAGGTAAAATTGCTATTGTTATCTAATTATTGATACCTTATTCCCAAGGTAGCCCATCAATCCTCTACCAACAGAAGAAACTTTCATGTTTCGGACATGATCCCTCAAGTCACTTTTAACCCATATGGTGAGAAATATGCCAACCATTTGCTTGCTTGCAACCAAGCAATATCTTGAATGTCCTGGCATTCTATATCCACCATCCTGAGATGAAGAACCACCATGGGACATTGGCGAAAACAAAACCGTGCTCGGTGACTCCCACGGAACGTTATCATCATCCGACGAACCCCATCGTGAGCAGTCGCTAGGCCTTGAGTAGTCACTCGGCCTGCAAAAGTCACTTGGTCTAGAGTAGTCACTTGGTCTGCAAAAGTCACTAGACCTGGAATAGTCACTTGATCTTGAGTAGTCACTTGGCCTATGGCCCCATCTAAAGTTAGGATCAAAATCACTCGACCGATGACCAAAGATAACACGGTCACAAACACTGAATCTTCGATCAAGTCGTGGCTGTGGTATCGATGGATCGTCCATTCTCCAGCTGTTGGTCGTTTGAAACGATCGGCGATGGAAGAACGACGAATTCTTCTGTCTAGCAGACCCTTCAAAATCTGCATTTATTTCCACAATGGGCTTTGGAATTGGAGAAGGGGTATAACATGCATTACCACCACTAGTTCCTGGGAGATTGTTAAGAGTCTTTCGAATGAGAGCCTGCCATTTCTTAGCAGGGCCATTGTCTTCAGCTCCCAGTATATTACCAGCATTCAATGGCACTATCTCCTGAAACCTGAAAAATTACCAACGTTATTCTCTTCTCCAAGGCGAAGAAAGCAAGTAAAAGATGAGCAAAGGGTTATCATAATCATTACCCAAGAACATAGATATCAGCAGGGGGTGAAGAATGAAGCCAATCCTCCAGATTTAGATTGTTAGGGGGAGATCTTCCAGCCACGTTCCATGTAGCAACAAAAATGCTGAAGACAAAGCCACTCAGTTTACAAATCAAAACCAACCAACCAACCAAAATGCAAGAAAAGAAGAACAAATTCTGTACCTATAGTTTTGCACATCTATAATACGAGGATGGTCAAGATTCATCTTCCCTCGCCGCCCCTGCTCGCCGTTTTTGCTGAATTTCTCTGTGAATTGATGAACAGATTGATAAATTTCATGAAGAAGAAGATGAACCAAGTTTATATGAACAATTTTCTGAGAGTTGAAGTGGGGTTTGTTTATGAACCTGTCTTGCTTTTCTTGATGGTGCATGGTTCTCTCTCTGAGAAGCTGCTGCTCCTGTAATCCATTTCACCTCCTGTAGAACAAAGGATGGAGTGCTTTAGATTTGGGTTTCTGCAATTGAGGAAACAAGAAATTCAAAGAGCTACCTCTATAAGCAACATCGTCCGCTTGAAAATCATCGCTTTTGCACCTAATATTGAACCATTTTCTGACCATTTTCTTGGACCATGAGAGCTACAAAACCAACAAGGGACACCAAACAACAATCAGATTGTTCACAAAAAGAAGATTTGAAACAAAATCCGAGATGGGTTTTTAAGAAATTGAAGAAGAACCTTGCTGTTCTTAGAATTCTCATCTCTCATTGTTCCAGCACTAATTCATACAGCTCCACTACTACTCTTTCCCCCACTCAGAATCTGTGGGTTTCGCTTCAAATCCTCAAAACACCCATCAAAATCCAAAATGGACAAGGATTCTCCAGCCAAAATCTTAGGTTTTCCCACAAAAACCAAACACACCCAGTTCTACAAACACTTGTGAAGATCAAACCCAAAATTTCCTTCCTTTGAGTGAACAAAAGAGACCCAAAACAAGAAGAAATGGGGAGAGATTCTTGAAGTAGAAGAAGACAATGCAGAGAGAGAAAGTTTTAGAGAGATATAAAGCCCATAGAGCTTCTCGTTCTCTGTAAAAAACAGCAAAGTATCGAATTTGAAGAGTCTAAAGTGCAGAGAGAAAGAGAGAGAGAATGAGTGAGTCAGTGTTAAGGGTCTCTCTTCATGATGGAGCAACGGGAATGTGTTTTATTTTAGCTTTCTTTTTTACCCTTCTCTCAACC
Organism: Cucurbita pepo subsp. pepo; assembly: GCF_002806865.2. Classification (NCBI taxonomy): domain Eukaryota; kingdom Viridiplantae; phylum Streptophyta; class Magnoliopsida; order Cucurbitales; family Cucurbitaceae; genus Cucurbita; species Cucurbita pepo. Next base: position 11,572,949 of record NC_036640.1, read on the forward strand.
AAAGGCTGCCCTCTTCGGTCAGCAAAGCCATGGAGAAGGGGCAGCCACAGACACAGACACAGACACAGACACAGACACAGACACACCCCCCTCCCCTATGCCCTTCTTCTCCTGCCCTGTTTTGGTCTACCATCAAAGTAAAAGCAATCTAAAGATAGCAATAAAGATAAAGCGACATGTATAATATTAGTACTAAATGTTTTTTGTTTTGTTTTGTTTTGTTTTGTTTTGTGCCTTTGTTTTTTGTTTTCTTCTTTTGTTACCCAAAGAATGTTTGGGGGCGAAGGTACAGTAACTTCACAAAAAGGGTCATTACCTCAAATCCTTTGCCTTCTTTAACGCCTTGGGTTTTGTGTTTTCCCCCCATCTTCTCGCTTGATTCAGATTTTGTTTTAAACTAATCAAAGCTTTCAACTTTACGTGTTTGTATTACAATTGTTTATAATCTCTGCAACAACAAGAGGCAAGAAAAATACCCTTTGCCTTGGAAGAGACAAGAACAGAGGGAGAATACTCAACTATATACCAAAACACATCAAATAATGATTGGAAGAGGTAGGAGAAAAGGCAGTTTCTGGACCAATCTGCATGTTTTTTAGCTTAGAATTTTGACTGGGAGAGGAGACCCCAATGATTCACGAACTTCAAGCAAAATTCATGCTCTTTTTTTGGGTATTTTCTACCATGGCTCGAATGTTATGGGATATGGAGTTCATTCCCAATACTCTCATGTCCAAGCATTGTTTATAACCGTGTGTAAACTTCTCCCTAGTGTTTCAAATCTTGAGTTTGAGCTTTTATAAATGATATTAAAAGAGACACAGAAAGTTGTGCTAGCGAGAACACTACCTCCAAGAAAATGGATTGTGAGATCCCACGTTGGGTAAGGAGGAAAATAAAACATTTCTTACAAGAAGATATCGAAGGGTGTGCCCAGTAAATAAGGACCCCGACCTCCTAAGGGAGTTGATTGTGAGATGTCTAGTGTGCCACGAGATGCTGAGCTCCCAAAAGGATGGATGGTGAGTTAACAGAGGAAAATGAAAAATCTAAAAGATTGAATCCATGCTTTTTATTTTAATCAAATTTATAAATTTTCTAAATTAAGGACATGGGTTTAAGCTTGGAAAAAAATGGAGTCAGATTGAGACCACGCGCATTCCGGCCGCCGACCGCGCGGCTGCTCTGCCACCTTGAGCGTCAAAATCACCCAACCGCCGTCGTCCCAGCCTGGCCGTTGTTTAATTTATCGTTGTTTTATTCAATTTTGACTGTGATGAGTTCCATTTGGCTTTTTCCTTCTCCTCATCATTGGTTGGTTCATAAAATAATAATAATAATAAAATAAATAAATTTTTCTTTCCAAAAAAAAAAAAAAAAAGGTGTTCTTTGAATGGACAAAATATAGTGAGGTTACGGCGGAACATTGCAATTCATTACCTCTATGCTTTTATTATCATTATTATTATTATTAAAATTTAATATTTATTTTCTATTTGTTCTACCTTTTTTGGCGTAAAAAAATTAATTAAATTAAAACACCCCTAATCCTCCAATAATCATAATGTTCATTGGGTCTTTTTTTAATTAATTTTTAATTCACTCATCATAACCATTAGCCTTGAATTTTAGTTCCCTTCCTCAAACCTTTATCCCAACTTTCTTTACTATAAATTATATTTTATAAAAAAAACAAAATCAACGAGCCCTTCCAACATGCTTCGTTTACCCAACATAAAATTATTACAAGCAAAATATGCTTACATTTTCAGTTCGTATGATTGAGCTACTAAAAAGGAAAGTGCATCATATTTGTATAGATAGTGACTTATCCTCAAAATCACTCTCATTTAGATATGGTCTGAATTCATTCATATATTCCTTCTATTATGATAGTCAATAAATGAATGAACAATATCCTTACGAGTGGACTATGGAGTATATAATATAATGTTGTATGATAATGAAATTGTTGGTAAGATAAGGATGGTGGTTTTGCTTTTTGTATGAAATTTAGAAGAATGTGTTGGAAGGTGGGCATTTAGAAAGAGAGGGAAAATAAAGTGAAGATTGAATAACAATGCAAAGGAACACATATAAAGAGAGAAAAATGGGCCCATTTTTTGTGTTTGTTTTAGTGTATATCCAAAGAACGAGGCAATGCTAGTGGGATTACCATTTGAAAAATGTTGTCGGTTTTGGCTCATTACGTATCACCATCAGTCTCACGGTTTTGAAAACACATCTATTAAGAAGAGGTTTTCATACCCTTATGAGAAATGTTATGTTCCCCTCTTCAACTAACGTGGGATCTCACAATATTTCTCCCATGTAACCAGCGTTCTCGCTGGTACATTGACCAGTGCTAATCCTCTTTAGCTCTTAGATTGTGATATTATTCTTTATAAAAATATGGAAACTTCTCCCTAATAGATGCGTTTTTTAATCAAACCTAGTAGACAAAACGGGATCATGTTGAAGATGTTCAAATGGCGGGACCCACCAAGCCATCTTTTTAATCAATTATTCAAAGCATCTATAAAAGAATTTTGTTATATGTTTCCTCTTATTTTTGTAAAACCCTCATCATCAGATTCCTTTCACTCCCTTTTTCTTTTAGTTATTTAGTTTGTCTCATAAAAGTCATGTTTTAAAAATTAAAAATTTAAAAATTTAAAATATTTTTAGTTATTTCCTATTGGAAGAAAAATAAAAATCCATTTTTTTATTAATATTTATTTTTTAAACAGTAGAAATTCGAAATAGATAACTATAGCTCCGTGACTATTTGAATTTTGAAAATTAAGTTTATTAACATTATCTCGTACTCTTATAAATACCGTTATTTATTATTTTTTAATAATGTTTTCAAAATTCATATTAATTTTTTTTTATAATGTACTTTTATTTTTTGAAAGTTGACTAAAAATTTAATTTTTTTTTTTAAAAAGATAAAGGCTATTGTAAATAAAATTGGGAAAAAAATAATTAATTTTTAATTGGTAGTCAAGATTTTGAGATTGAAAAAGTAGTTTCAAAGATTTTTTTTATTATTATTTTTTTTTCCTTTGACTTTAGTTAAGATTTCGAAAGTATTTTTTATATGTGGAAAATCAAACAAAGAAATTAGTGATGAATTTTTATTTTACTTTTTTACTTTTTAAAAATACATTTCTAATGGTTAGTTAAATTTTAAAAATAGAGGAAGCATTAATCTAGCAACTAATTAAGTTTATAACAGCATAAATTAATATTTGTATAATTAAAATTATTTTGAATTCATTTTAAATGAAATAAAATGATAAATAGTTTTAAAATTTAGAATTTAAATTAATTTGAAGTTTAATGGACACGGTATTAGTTTTTTTTTTTTATATATATTTTAAAACAAAAAAAAAATCTAATGAATTTCAAATAGTATTTAATTTTCCTTTTATTGACGTGACCTGTTTTGAAATTATTATAAAAGTCTTATCCTAATTAAATGAGATTCTATTCGGTCAAAAAGATAGTTTTGTAAATGAAATACAAACAAACTATTTTTCTCAAATAATTATATTATTTCCACGTGGACAATTTTAAAGATATTATTTGTCATTTAATCCTAACAAACATTAATAATTTCATTTTGTCATCACTCACATGTTTCAGAATGTCACCCAGCTTAAAATTGTTCTAAACAAAATACATTTTAATTTTAGAGTTTTTATGATTAAATCATGCAATTTGCTGGTAGAAACGGTAATATTTAATTTTTTTAAGGCTTTATTAACAATTCAATATCATTGTCGTTCGAATGTTGTATCAGTTCATGTGAGAAAGCATGAATAGAAAATTACTAATTTATGTATACATTTACGACTCAGAAGATCCCGATACTACTTTTGATGAACGGCTGAGATTTCATCAACATAAACACAGTCTCGCTAAAATAAAGCAGCATATTCATCCTGCCACGTAAAAATATAATAATAAATAAAAGTAAAAAAAGAAAAAGAGAAATAAGAGAGAAGATTTGATTGGCGCTTTTGCTTTTTGTTTCCCAGACCACATCCAAAGCCAAGCCTGGGACAGTGAATCTCAGGAGGGGTAAAATAGACAATTCACAAGTCAGCCAAGACCGGTGAATCGCGGCCACCGCCACCGCCACCTCCACCACCACTGCCACCAGTAACAAGCTGCCTTTTCTTTTTCTCCCCTTTTTCTTTTCTCCCACCCCCAGAAAGATTCCTGCTTTGCGACTGCATAAATAAAAGTTTTATTATTATTATTATTATTATTATTATTAGGATCGCTTCGATTCATTGTAATCGCGTACTTAAAAAAAACGACAATTTTAGTTCTTAAAAAATAAAAATACTAGAGATCGAAATAAGTAGGGTAGTATGAGTTTGTGACGTGCGTATTTTAAAAATAAGGTAGGGTTTAGAAGATGGTAGAAAAGTAAAAGGGGCTAATAATTCCCTGTTGTGTCTCAACTCTCAAGTCCCTTTCTTTGTAATTTACTGCTTGTTTATACCCTGTGTTACTGATGCAAACCTTTGAGTGTTTGGTTTTGTATGGAAGTGGGCAGATAATATTCCCATAAACAGCAAAAAAATGGTGGATGGGTACCACTGAAAATGACTATGCTTCTAATCCTTGGGGCTGTGTTCTCTAGTTTGGGATCATCCCTGTCCCTCACCCTCTCATCTTTCAACCCACCAATTTCGTCGAACTACTCCCACTTCAAATCCAACGTGTAAGAATTGAGTGTAATAGCTCAAGTTTATCGCTAGTACATATTATCCTAACAACTCAAGTCTACTGTTAGTAGATATTATCTTCACCACTAGCACATATTGTTCTCTTTGACTTTTCCCTTTTAAGGTTTTAAAATGCTCAGTAGGAGAGGTTTTCACACCCTACTTGCTTCGTTCTCCTCTTCGAAGAATTGAGTGTCTTCGCAATCACACTGCCATATGTCTAGCTCTGATACCATTTATAATAACTCAAAGCCACTGCTACCAGATATTATACTTCTTGAGCTTTTCCTTTAAACACTTTCCCTCAAAGTTTTAAAACTCGTACGGTGGAGAGATGTATCTACACATTTATAAAGAATGTTTCATTATTTCTCCAACCAATATGAGATCTCACGTAGAAGGACGTACGTGACATCATTTAAATTGTAAAAACTTGTTTTTGTGTGAATGTTGTTGTAAATGATGTAAACAATAACTTTTGAATTGAAATAAATTGAAGCCACGATTTGAATTTTGTATGTAGTTGAAATTGAATCGTAAATGATGTCATTTATACCTTTTAGTTTTTGTATATCGATATTCTAAATTCTTCTACCATGTGAAAATTTTCTTGAAATATTTTGAACCGTTTTAAAGTTATGAAACCCTTTTCAAATGTAAGGTTATAACCGAAAAATATTTTGTATAAGTTAACTTACCATTACGTACACACGACAGGAGAGTAAGAAATATTGTATTTTGATTATTGTAATATCCATAGTCATTTCGTTTTTATCCCTTAATTTAATTTACAAATTGACCAAACCTAAACTTAATAGTTAGGCAGTGGAGTCGAACATATATACGTAGGACTCCGAGTTAAAGTGGATATTGATAATTGGTTCATAAAAAAAAAATCTAAAGTAAATTGTATTTAGAAAGATTCAAATCCTTAATCATGTGTTGGTGATAATTAATTAATAATTATGTGTGTTTTGTTTAATAATCTAGTAGAACAGTTCATGCAGATCCATGATAAAAATATATATTAGAACCTAGGATTTTTGGACCACCCTATGAACTGAAAAGAAGGAAGTGAGACAATTAATTTATATTATACTCATCTTTTTCTTACAGTCAAAAAGTAAAAATCAAATGGTTTCCTTTCCTCCTATCAATATAGCCTTTGTTTTGGGACCCTAAAATCATTCTGGGAGCCTGAACGAGAAAGCCCAAACATGACAATATCTGCTAACGGTGGGTCTGAGCCCTATATATATATATATATATTATTCGAGGATGGTTGGAGTTCATAGGCTTGTTATACATAAAATTGAATTCCGTGTAATTTTGTGTTCAAATCTGTATCAAACGGTTGGAGATATTATATTTACGGGTCAAAAAATTTAAAGCATTTGGTTTTAAAAAGTATTTTGTATGAACAAATATTTAAATTAAAGAAAAAAAATGGTGAATAAATGTGAGATATTGATGTGTGATAAGAATAGAGGAGGCATTGATGAGAGTTGTGTGGGGCTGATATTATGAGCTGACCCAAGAAAAGGCCTTCGCATTCATAGTATTAATGCTATCACCTTCTTCGCTATCAACAAAACGTGTGGTTTTCAATTGTTTTATCTCTTTCTATTGTCTCATTCATAATTACGCACATTGCCTATTTCAGTTCGGTTTTTCTAAGGCTCGAATAAGATTTGGTTCAAAAGTATTCTTCGTGGATATTGTTTTCTCGTGTCGAGTAATCGAAATGGAGCGTTCGTTTGGTTTAAATGGCGTTTAGGTGATTGGAGTGGTGATGTGAGATCCCACATCAATTGAAGAGAGGGTCCGTGAATTGTGAGATCTCATATCAATTGGAGAGGGGAACAAAACATTTTTTTTTTACCAGTGTAGTGTTAGACGAAGACGAACACAACTCTACACAATGGTATGATATTGTCCACATTTTTTCTCTGATACCATGTTAGACGAACACGACTCTGATATTATCCACTTTGAGTGTAAGCTTTGGTGGTTTTACTTTGAGCTTCCCCAAAAAGTCTCTTACCGAAGTTAGTATTCCTCTCTTATAAACCCATAATCATTTCCTAAATTAGCCGTGGGACTTTCATCATCCAACAACCTTTTCCTAATGAACGCATTTTTAAAATCTGGAGGGAAGTTCGAAAAGGAAAACTCAATTAGGACAATATTTGCTAACGGTGAGTTTGAGCTGTTATAAATAGTATCAGAGCCATATACTGGATGGTGTGCTGGTGAGTACGCTGTGTCCAAAACAGAGATAGATTGTGAGATCTTACATCAATCGAAGGAAGAACTAACGTTGGCTTGGAGGCCCCTTAAATTGTGAGAATGTTAGTTAGTTAAAAATTAATAAATAGAAATGGAAATTTTATTTTAAAAAAATTGTATTAGTAAATTAGGAGTGTCTTAGGTTGCCGTCATGCCTGATTAGAAGCCTGCAAGTTTGTGTTGGGCGTGCAAATTTACAATATTCCTTTACTCTTATTATTATTATTACGGAATTAGTTTTATATTTATTTAACTAATAACAAGATTAATGTAAATAAATAATGCATTTCCACCCGCACGCTGGTCATGTGAACCTGGGCCGGACACACAAGCATGCTGCTCCAAGCATCATCATTGTACCANAAAAAAAAAAAAAAAAAAAAAAAAAAAAAAAAAAAAAAAAAAAAAAACTCGTTATGGGCTGAGATCTTGGGCCTGTTACATTGATGGGCCTTCCGCTGTTTATTCTTGCGGTCATCGTTTGAATTGGGCCGGCAGTTTATGAGTGAGCCCATGGTATTTTATTTTTTTATCCGCTTTAATCAATATAGTTATTTGTCTTACTGTTTTGCCCCTGCCATTATAATGTTTGATAACAAATAAGTCACTATTCATAAANAAAAAAAAAAAAAAAAAAAAAAAAAAAAAAAAAATTAATTTGAAGATTTTTTTAAAGAAAAACATGAAAATTGATTTTTAAGAGCATAACTTTAAAATGATTAATAGAGTATTTATAGCGAATTGATATTTGAGGATAATTTGTAGATGGTAACAAAATAATTCCGTAATAAACTCATTTTTAGTAAAATATAATTNGAACTTGGCATGCACAATAGATGCTAGTATCATTTTTTTTTTAATTACAACTTAAATAAAATATAAAATAAAATTTTGTATCTAATAATAGATTTTTTAAATGTACACAATAAATTCATGAAAAATAGAAATTCAATTAATTAATAAAATCTAAAAAATATTTTAAAAAATAATGAATATTAAATTAATTAATCTAACGAGCCGACTCCAGGTTGGTGTAGAGGGTGAAATTGGGAGCGCCCCATTATGCGCGGTACAACGAAGGCGCCACAATTGCATCCTACTAAACGAGTAATAGAAACATAGAAGTCATTGGTTGAAGATTTCAGGACCCGAAGTCTGCGTGTACGAGGAAGAAAGGCCTACGGAGCTCCGAGAATTCAGAGAATGAGTTTCGGAATTGGATTGGCCATGGAAGAAACCTCTGCGATTTTCAGCTGACCACATGTTTTCCTTCGTTTTCCATGTTTTCACACACACTCAAGTTCTTCCAGATACCATGTCTTTGCAACTCGCAACTTGCTTCTAATCCTAAATGACAATGGCGTCGATGTATTTCTGCCGTAGGCTCTTCTCTCCGGCGGGTTATTCGGCTCTTCCCGGTTTGATTCTCTGGGCCTGTTTCTTGTCTTCCTTTATCTGTCTGCTTCGTTTGTCTTGTCGTCAATAGGCTGTGTATTTAGTCCTTGCTGTTAAGTTTCTTTTTTAGCTTTTAGCTATTCGAAGGCTTGATAGTTCAGCCCAATTGGCGATGGAATTGATTCTGGATGTCATTCTAAGAGAATGGTTATGAAAAGGCATTATGTCTACGGCGTTTTTGTGTTTAATTTCTTGATGTTTGAAGAGTTCTTCTGCCATTAGGGTAGCGAAATTGCATCGAGGAATGTTTTTTTCATGGTTATTTAAAAAAAAAAAAAAAAAGAGTATTTTCTCCATTTTATTTGTATTGGTTCTTGTGTGCAATATTGTCGCAAATGCTTTTTTTTTTTTTTCTGGATCCCGTGGCTAGAATTGGATGAATTTGTTGTCTTTCGAGTTGGACATTGCAATGTGGACCTTTTTTGGTAAACATTAGAAGGAATTTGAAAAACAAATGTTTCCAAAATAGTATTTGCATATAGTAGGGTGTTAGATAAGTTATAATGTATGTGATAATTGTGTTATGATGGATGCTATGGCTTTCTTGTTTCCACTTTTCTCGTTTTGCATAAAACAAAATAATCTATTTTGTTGAGACAGGGATTTGTTTTAGCGAGAAACTAAAAGTAAACTCATGCTTTGTTGGAAAGTATGAATGATTCCATGCATGTTTATTGAACTGGTCTATGGGGTTAACACCGAATCATTAAGCATGTAAGATAAAACATTAGGGTACTACAGCATGGCAAATATGAATCCCATTTTGTGTTGCATGAACATTTTGTTTTCTACTTTTGCAGGTTTTGTGGGGGCAGTAAACCAGGAATTCCAACTGAAGTTTGGACCTTCTTGTTGTAGGCTATACAGTATCTACAGCAGTACCCATAAATTTGACTTCACGGACTTGACGTAAGACTATTAGGCTTAAAACTGCGTGAAATTTCTAATTCAAGCGTTTGATTTTTGTATGTTTTGCTTTCCCCAGCATTCTCAACTGTTAAATTATCTTAATAATGTACTGTGGGGTTATGATGAATTGAGTCTATTCAGAAGGTTTTAAAAGTTCGATACCCCTACCAGAAGACAAAATATTTAGTGTGACTGCCTCAATATGATTGCTAGTTCCATTATCAACCTATTACTTCTACCAATTAATAGTTATAATACAATTGGAACAGGGATACTTTTTTAGACTGTGAATCAAACAGTCACGGAGATTAGCTACAATGTGGTAAAATCTCCATGTAGTCCAGAATTCACGTTATTTTAAGAGGGAAGATCAAGAAGTGCCTTATTTTCCCAATTGTTTGTTTTTGTTGGAGTTCTAACCGTTCTTATCTTTATGTGACCAATGATTTTACTTCTGCATACCCATCTATAATTCTTGTAAACCATTTGCAAGAGCTACATTCATTCCTCTGTTTATCAATCCTTAATTGGGTTCTTTGTACTCCTAGACGTCCCCATTCATGGTATCCAAATGCACGAAGGAAACACCGCAAAATTTTTCTGCACATGGGTCCAACAAATAGTGGCAAAACTCACAATGCTTTGAAGAGGCTTGAATCAAGTGATTCTGGTACATGCCAATCAATATCATGAATTTACGTTTGTAGTTTCTTGTTCTCTTGATTCTATATTATCATGGAGAGACTAAATCATGTTCATGGATATCTTTTGAATCCCTTCTTTTGTCTTCTTATGCAGGTTTATATTGTGGTCCCCTGAGACTGTTGGCCTGGGAAGTCTCAAAGCGGTTGAATAAGGCTAAAATCCCTTGTGATCTGATCACTGGACAAGAAAGAGAGGAAGTTGATGGTGCAAAACATAAGGCTGTTACTGTTGAGATGGCTGATGTAACCTCCAACTACAGTTGTGCTGTTATCGATGAAATTCAGGCATGTTCACCACAGTTCCCTCCTAGGAATTTGAATCACCATTGAGAAAATTGATGATACCTCAGTCAAGAAAGTTCTGTCCTGTAGTAATTGTTAGTGCTGAAAATTGTAGCTATTTATATTTAGTAATTGAAGTAGCTATACATATTTAGTAATTGAATTAGATATAGCTGGGGTAGTTGGANAATAAAAAAAAAAAAAAAAAAAAAGAACCATGCTCTGATAACATTAGGTTTTATTTTTTGAAGCTTCACCATGACTCAAGCACAAAATAAAGATTTTCTTTCTTTGTACCCAAAAGAAGACGAAATGAATGCTTGTAATATATACGTTTATATTTGAGTTAAGCTTCACGTTTTGAGTCATTAAAAGTGTTTTAAGGTACCAAAATTGATGATTTGATTTCTTTAGTAGAGTGGTTGAGGACAATTGGGCCTCTAACTTGTAAACTCTTGGTTGAAATAAAATATTGTAGCTTTAAACTTAGTTAATTTGTTATGGGTCTTCTTACTTCAGATGTTGGGATGTAAGACAAGAGGTTATTCATTTACACGTGCACTACTTGGAATTTGTGCTGATGAGCTTCATCTTTGTGGAGATGCGGCTGTTGTACCCCTTGTTCAGGAAATTCTCAAAGTAACCGGTGATGACATTGAGGTAATGAAAGTTATTCATGTTACTCTTCTCATGTGAAAAATGATAGGTTTTCTTCTGCAGTGTTTACTATGTCATGCCACATTAAACCATCGTATGAGTTTGAAACATATATGCTATTATTGATATCTGGTGGTCTTTCCATCCATTTTAACAGTTCAAGGCTTCAAGTTGATAATTATCTTTTGCTTCATATTCATATTTTTGTTTTTAAAGCTTTCTAGCACTTTCGTTGCTTTAGGTGCAATACTATGAGAGACTTTCACCTCTGATTCCAATGAAGGTTCCACTTGGACCATATTCTAATATTAGGAAGGGTGATTGCATCGTCACCTTTTCACGTCGTAAAATATATGCTTATAAGGTCAGTCTCTTCATTATCTTGTCTAATGCTTATTATTTGCACAGCCTCAAAAATTTCATTTGATAATTTCTTATCCAAAACTGTTACCCGCACAGTTTTGGAACTTCAGTTATCTCCATCTCTCCTTCCTTTTACTGTTACTGCTTATTGGGTTCAACAACTAGCTATCTCGCTGCCTCCAACAACTTTGGTGTAATTTTTAAACTCTTAACTGTTTTTGTTCTTTTTCATTCTAGAGAAAAATTGAAAGCGAGGGTGGACATCTTTGCTCTGTAGTTTATGGTTCACTACCACCAGAAACTCGAACGAGGCAGGTATTAGAATCTGCCTGATTTGATAAAACTTTTAACTTGGCTTGGTTATAACTCCGCTTTCCAATTTTGTATAGGAGTTTCATTATTGATATTCTTAAATAGTGACTAATTTTCTTTTGTCCTTTGCATGCTTTCTCTCTTAAAAGGTTTTCTGCAATTAACTACTCTGCTCCATGTCCAACTTTAGTGGTTGATTATATTGGCAACCCTGAATTTTCTGAGTTATGATGCTTCTTAGAACTGCAGGCAACGATGTTCAATGATACAACCAGTGAGTTTGATGTGCTGGTGGCTAGCGATGCCATTGGAATGGGTCTTAATTTGAACATCTCGAGGATCATATTTTCAACTATGGAGAAATTTGATGGTTTTGAGATGCGGGATCTCACTGTACCAGAGATCAAACAGATTGCAGGTAATCAAGCTGGCATTAATTTATGAATATGAGGAAATGTTCTTTAGAATTTGATTGAAAATTTGGGGGGCAAATGCTGGGACTTGCTATGGGGGTTAGTGATTGTCTATGGACGCTCTTTCCTTTTCTTTCTTTTTTTGATAAGAAACCTGGACGTGTCTATGGATATTATCAGTCTATCATCAAAATATAGCAGAAATCAGTGGATTGTAAGATTTATGGATATTTCAATTCTTATCTGCTCTGTGAGACTTCCAATTCCTGCATTCGTAGAACATGAATCATTCTACGAATCTTATGATGATTTCAAGAGTCAGAAACTGTAAGGTGTGTCTGCTAAAGGCATGTAATTGAGCTTGAATACTAAGAACTCAAGGATACTGTTACATAACCTATTGAACAGATCTCATTCAAGTAAGGTCGTAATTGAGTTTGAATACTTGTAGCACATTAATTCCGACTAAGGCACTTTAGTTCCTCAGCTTTATTTACAAACTATTTAATATGATTGCTTCAATTGATAATATCTCCTTACTGGTTATTAATGTATTTCTTTCAGATTTGCTCGACTGAATTCTAACTTCTTGCCCTATTCAAAGTTCTAATACACCATATAGTGTTTCCTTTGAAGTAGTTAGCCAGTCTCTTTCCTTGATGAGGTCTTAGTATCTCTTCATGCTTATCACGGTTGGTCTCAATGATCTTCACTCCGGATGAATTGGAATAAACCTTATTGTCTCCATGTTTGCAAATGGAAGATGTTGACTATTGTATAAGATCAGAGTCTGAACAATTTTGGAGTCATAAAGATAGGCCCATCTTTTGTTGTTGGATGCATGTATTATTTTGTTATGCTATTTGCTATCGTAATACTTTCATCAAATTTTGCAAACATCAATAACCAACTGTTCCATAATTCCACATACCTGCTGTATTATTCAGAAATTGGGTTTATTTCTTGTTTTATATTTAGGTAGAGCTGGCAGGTACGGATCCAAATTTCCCATTGGTGAAGTAACTTGTATAAATGGAGATGATTTGCCCTTGCTTCATTCATCGTTGAAGTCTGCTTCTCCCACTATAGAGGTGATCTTTTATATAGTAATAAATGATCCAAAATTGGTTTGTTGGCTTGATGTAATTCTTTTAAATCATCTAAGATATATGATTAACATGTTTTATTATCTTGTTTTGAAAACTCAATGATGCAGAGAGCTGGACTATTTCCAACTTTTGAACTCATGTATTTATATTCCCGTCTACACCCAGAAAATGGCCTGCGGCAGATACTGGTAGATTGCTGCTTGACGTTCTTCTACTAATTGTTGATATATTTATATTAATCGTTCTGTCTAGTAATTAATCATGGGTACCTAATATTTGATCTTTGATACCTATGTACCTCATGCATCCATGAGATAAGAGACATTATAAAGTGGTTCCAATAGGACATAGTCTGATCAGATTCCTGGCAGTTTTTAACATAGTTTTGTTAGTTATTTGTGTTGCAACATTTAATTAAATAACGATAGTTGCAAGTATTTGATTGGTTCGATATGCATTTGTTACAAGAGCAGAGCATGTTGAAAGATTATGGTTTTTCTCCATTTCATGATACTAGTCCAAGAGGGTCACAATGGATAGAGGGTGTTCCTCTTCTCATCGCCCATTTTATATGTACAATATAGACTTATGACTAATATCGTTTCATAATTTTAATATTTTATGCAGGAGCACTTTGTTGAGAATGCCAAATTATCTGAAAATTATTTCATTGCTGACTGTGAAGAAATGCTGGTATGTTTGTCTACTGGATGATGTCTTGTTGAAAGCAGGAGTTTTGTTCAACTATTTTACTCTCTTCATAATGCCTCTTAATATTCATGTTGTAATGTCTTGGAATCAGAAAGTTGCTGCCGTCCTTGATGAGATGCCTCTCAGTTTGCATGATAAGTACCTTTTCTGTATAAGGTAAAAGAAAAGTGCATCTTGTTATCAGTCATTTGTAGATTTCTGAGTCTTTTCACTGATGAAGGTTTCAGTTTGACACAGTATACTAGTTTTAATCTATCATCANTTTTTGGAGTTCCTTGCAAACTCGTTTATACTAATATCAGTTGGTGCCCCATTTTTAATGCAGCCCTGTGGACATGGCTGATGAAATTACATCCCAAGGTCTTACACAGGTCTAATTAATCCGTGGTTATTGTTATATTTTATTTTGATAAATTGACAACTTATATGATTGCATGCATTATGCACAATGAAACAGTTTGCTACAAAATATGCAAATAAAGGCGTTGTTCGGCTACGAGAAATATTCACAGCAGGAACGCTTCAAGTGCCAGAAACACAAGCTGCACTGAAGGAGCTGGAATCCGTTCACAAGGTGAAAATATAATTCTAAGCTCTCTCTGCCTCTCTTTCTCTCAAGATTCTGGAATATTGATGAGATTTGGAACTTGAACTTATTGAATGGCTCAAAAATTGTTTAGATTAACCTAGTCTAGACGTTGAAACCACTCCATTACACAAATAAGTTAGTTTAGAAACAATAATGCTATAAATGCTTAGGCATCCCAAAAAGTAAGCAAGCATATAAATAAAATAGAGGCATAAATTTTCATTAATCATATAATAATGGTATAGCTTGTTTCCACTCCAGCTTTTCCATGTTTGATTGACAAGCATTCTTAGTTGCAAAAAGGTGGCCAAAGTTAATTAACTTGCTTATTTGCTTTTAGTTTTATTGGTTTCCTATTTCATTACATTCAAGTCCATGGTGGAATGTTATCTAAAATGTAGTCCACCTCCAAATGCTGAGTTTATATATCTGTTGCTATTGTATTTGAAGGTGTTGGATCTCTATGTCTGGTTGAGTTTCCGACTGGAGGAATCATTCCCGGACCGCGAACTGGCAGTTTCACAGAAGTCAGTCTGCAGCATGTACGATACCCGTAATCCTCCGGTAACATTTAGTGTTATCCTGTCTCATCATTGCGTGATTTCTAATTGCTAAATATTGGTATGCAGGTTGATTGAGGAGTTTCTGGGAAGACTAGGATGGCAAAGACCAAAAACAAGGCAATTGAAGTCGAGTATCCGCTCAAGGTCCCTCCTATCCTCTGGTGTTAAACGACGTCTCTGAGACACTAATTCCATAACAGTAGCTCGAAGAGCTGAGAACTATCGAACGTTTTCTTTATCACGCTAATGTATTTATATAGAACAGAGCCTCACCAAGCAAAAAGGTTGTTTCTTTCTACATTTTGACCCTTCCAATTAGACGTAGGTTATCTTATTTATTTACCGCATGAATCATTCTGGTAAATCTGGATACGTGAGTGAATCTGTTTACCTTTTATTTTACATTGCGGATACAAACAAAATGATTTTTGTATACGCCTTCCCAACAATATTTCATTTTTTTTTTCTAAGGAAATACGTGGGTGTAATTTAGAAGCTATTCACGATCTTATATAGTTATGAATTCATCTTTATACTATATGATTGTATGTTATATTCATGTTATTGAGTAGAAATGTTTGTATTTAAATTTGTCTTTTTGCAATCACGTTGAACATAGAAATGTTTGTTTGCATTGGTCCTTTCTCTGGCAGAACTGTAAATGGATACATTTTTGTAGGAGACCCTATTTTGAGAAGATTGCTTGAACAAACATATAGTCCAGACAGCTAGTTGCTCTATTATGAATTTTATTCTTTAACTCGTATCTTGCTCTGTTGCACAGAGCATCAACTTCTCAATGATTTTCATTTCTTCTGACATACCTTTCCTCTCAAGTTCTTCCTTCAACATCTTGAATGTGGAGTCTTTTGGAACCATCCCCTTCGACACCATTTCCCCGAAGAACGAGCAAGCAAGATGGATATTTCCGGTGTCACACATCCCACGCACCAGAATCGAGTAAGTCCCAGCTTCAATACTTACATCATTCTTGAACATATGATCTAACAGAAACTTCAGCACCTTCATTCTCTTCTTGTTACAGAACATCTTCAATAAAGGGTGGTAAGTCTTGAGGTCTGGCTTGCACGAATCCTCCTCCATTTTCCGTAGCAATCTTAGAGCTGTCTCTTCCTGGGAATGCGCACAAGCACAAGATATCATTGTGTTATATGTCAACACGTCTGGATTAACCCCCTGGTTTGTCATGTCCTCTACTATCTCCTTAACATCTTTGAGCTTACCAGCTTTACCAAGAATAAATATCAGGGAGCTGTAGAATGAACTATCAGGCACACAACCCTCTTTCTTCATCTTCTCGTATATCTTTAGAGCTTCATTTATCTGTTTTGCCTTCCCTAGAGTTTGCATTATAATGGTGAAAGTTACTGCATTAGGTCTGCACCCTTTTTGTTCCATTAGCACCAGAATCTTATCCACCTTTCGGAAGTCCTTGTCGCGGCAGTGAGCTTCAATGAAAGCAGTGTAGGAAATCACATCAGGTTCAAGTCCCTGTTTCTCAACTTCTTCCATGATCTTCCATGCTTCATCTAGCTTCCTAGCTTTGCAGTACCCATGTATTAGAACATTGAAAGAGGTCAAATTGAAAGGTATTGAACCCTTCAATTCTTCAAACACATTGTGGGCATCTTCCACACTGCCCTCCTTGACTAATGCATCCATCAACACATTCATGGCTGCTGTGTCTTTACTAACGCCATATTCCTCTATCCTCTGGAATGCTTCAATTGCCTCTTGATACCTACCAGCCCTCGCAAGCCTCCTAATAACCTTACTCATCGTCTCCAGACTCACATACGCAGCTATATGACTCATCTCATCGACCAACTCCCACATAAGTCTGAACTTTTTTGCCCTCCCCAAGATATCAACCATGGAGTTATATGATTCAGGTGAATGCCGGTAAGGTGTTTGGTCTTTCGCCCACTTGAAAACACCATAAGCTGGGATCCAATCATTCCCAAATCTCTTCAGCAGCTGTGCAACCAAAGTGTTCGATACCCTGTAAGCTCTTCCATTCAAAGTTTCTGCAACATTTTCCGGTGATGGGTATCGATTCTTTAGCATCAAACTTATTTTGTCGACTTCATTATCGTTCGCCTCGCCAAGTTTCTTCTTGCCAACTTTACTGTGGTCTTCGAGCCTCTGGGATTCGAGCCAATGCGCCAATGGAGGAATAACGAAGACGTCATCCTCAGAATCTGAATGAGAAGAGCTTCTAGTATCGAAGAACTTTACCCAGTCCGGAAGTTCGGGGGACTCGGAGTCCTGGGTCGATCCGCTAATGGTGCAGAGAGGTTTGGCTGAGTAACAGCTACGAATCGAGTTCCGCAAGGAAAAAATGATGCGAGTTTGTAACTGTGATGCCATTTCGAACAACTTTGGCTCATTCAAGAACAGATTATATGTATATATATATGCTCAGGGGAGGCGAGATGATCTAGCCATGAAAATTTAGAGAGGTGTTCGATTGAGTTCCGCCCATCTCAACAGCTTCGGCGGCGAAATGGAGACATCCCACAATTATTAAAACTCAACTCCGGACCGGTTCGGTTCGGTTCGATCCGAGATAAGCTCATTTTTTTTCCATTAAAAAAAATAAATAAATTACATGTATTATCCATTTAGGGTTTGGGGTTGAGTTTAAAAACTGTAATATATCTAAGCAGAATGCTCTACAAATGAATATAATTAAAAAAGTTATTTTTAAAATCATTTTTTAAATTACAAATTTAGATTCTAATTTTCTTTAGTGTGTTCGATATGTTCTAATATTTTTTTTTTAAAAAATTAATAAATTCTTGAATATTTTATTTAATTTATTTGTAATTTGTTTGACATTTTAAAAATTCATGGAGTCCGAAAGTTTAGGGATATTATTGTACACAAAATTCAATTTTAAGTTAAATAAAATTGTTAATTTAAAAAATGAGAATAACAATTTAGAGATTTATTATTTAGAAATTAAATTATAAAAGGATTTCTAATATTCTAATTTTCTTTTTCTACGTACTACAATTTCTCTATTTTTTAAATGAAATTACCGTCTTCACCTCAAAATTTAAATGTGTTACCATTTTTACCCTTTTCATAATTTTTTCTTTAAAATATTTTCTTTATGCATTGAATGAATTGTAAAGCAAGGGGTGTAAGTTTGTGGGCTAAAGCTCTATGAACCGGTGGTTGAACCGGCCTTTTGAACAAATGTGGAACGTCTCCGATCTCCCCTCGCGCAAAAGCCAAACGCCGCGAACTCAAAACTGGTCTCTCAAATTCGAGCTTGATGAATAACTGAGCTATATTTTGTTGATCTGTCGCAAAATCCATATCGGAGAGGAGCTTCATCTCTACGATTGGACGCTCTCTCTCGCTTTTCGAATTACGAAGGTACTCACCATCACTCTCGCTTGTTGTCGATCCATTACCATCTCTGTTCATATGTAATAAATTCACTTGGTTTTGTGCTTCTTGCCGATAATCTCTATTCTTGTTCTTCCATTTCAGATTTCTACTTACCGACTCTCGTAATCTTTAATTTCCACTTGTTTTTACTCTGCTTTGAAATGCTTTCATTTTACAGGTCCGATGGGATTTTCGGTGCATTTGTATGAAAATTTATTGTTTATTTGTTTGTTTGAGAAGTCGATCGTAATTTTTTATCACTTGGTTGGTGGAGTCTTCCAGAATGTTGCTTAGAGGGATGAACATTCATCGTTTGATGCAAGTTCTTAGAAATTGCCCTAGATAGCGATGGTTATTAAGTGCACTGCTTATAATCTGAGCGTGATCCCTGGCGGAAACTGAGTGCATTGCTCCATAAGTTGCATGTGCGAGGTGGTTTTCGAGAATGGAGATGTCTATTAGTAAGATTGTGATGGCCTGATAGGGTGAATTTGTTTCTGCGTTGGACCCAGAACCAGAATTGAATTGGTTGATTTGTTCTATGTCTGTGATTAAATTTTGTAATGAACATGAGATTGAAAGTTTGAAGTACATTTTGTTTTATGCTAACTAAAAGCTGTTGTGCTCTTTTTCCATCTCAATAGTAATCTTTTGTATCTGTTGGATCTATTTATTGTGGTTGGCATCTCATATTACTAACTCTTCGTATACTCACATGAATCTTTAAACGTGCTGCTATTTGGTAATCTGTATTGTATTAATCGGCATCATAGCTAACCCATGATCACTTCTTGTCCAGAATTACATAATTGACAAAATGAAGAGGCCAATGCCGTGGAATGAACAAGTAGATGTTATATCATCAGGTGAATCTTCTTCCTCTGATTCAGAAACAGGAGTACAAAATGATGGATTCGAGTTCAAGCCTTCCATCGACGATTTCAAAATTCCTGCTAAAGAAATGACAGCTGAAGGTAATTTGACGCATTGCATAAGATCAATTCATAGTGTTTAATGATCAATGCTGCTGTATATATAAATTTTCATGTTCATAAGCTTTAAAAAAGAGGGTCTTTGAAATGTCGTTTAACGATGCAGGTACGTTGATTAAAAGGGCCGAAATGTATCAAGAATACATGAAACAGATCCAGATCCCAGCACAACGTGGTTCTGTAATACCATTTACAACATGGATGGGTTTAGGCAAATCTATAAAGCAGCTTTATGGTCAGCCTTTGCATTACTTGACTAACATTCTACTCAAACAGTGGGATCAATTAAGGTTCGGTAGTGTGGATGAATATAAGCCATTGGATACCGTAATTCATCCTAGTAAAGCTGAAGCAACTGTATGGCTGGTTGAAGAGATTCATAGGCGCACCTCGTCGCATCATCATGTTGCTAAACTGTGGTTATCAGACCCGATGCACGAAGCTTACGTTGACTCCATTTTCCCCCAACTTTGAAAGCTGCTTTCTGTTACGTTCGGGTCTGTGTCGATACTAAAACATATTTCTAGAAGGCTAACATGTTGATGACAATGTGAATTGTAATAGAAACAGCATAGTTCTTCAGTCACATTGCACTTTAATGTGTAGGTTTTTTTATATAATCCCATTGGGTTTCGTTGTATGCTCTTTGTAATATTATAGAGCTTCTTCAAACTTACATCCACGGCTTACATGCAACCATAATGAACAATCTTTGGGGAGATTCCTAGTTGATTCATTGACTGACTCCTCCTGTATGTGCTGCCCTTGTTTCACAGAATCACCATGGCCGCAAGCTGTTAATATGTTTACAAAAACTGTTTGCTATGGTTTCAACTCTTGCCATAGCATCTCATTGTAAGATTCTGTAGCTCGTTTGCCATTCCCATTGCTGTTGTCAATCGAGGCATCTTTTCTATCCATATCGTCGAACACTTTCATCATGCTATGAGGGTCACTACGCCTAGCAAACGTATCAACTAATGCTGTCTCGAGTAACATATCACAGTAGATGTTCCTTACAATATAGGCATATCTCTTGGACAAGTTTAATTACTTTCTCAAACATTATGTAACAATAGTAGACATTGTCGTTTTTTAGCTCTCTTTTGAGAGTCCCCTAGATTCCCCACAAGATTTTTAGAATACTGTCTCCTCTTCGATCAATATGAGATCTCACACGTACACTCGTAAACAAAAGCATTTACCATTGTGTTGTGTTGATCCTTTTCAAGCATCTCATTAAATATCTTCCTAGCTTACTCTCAAATTGCATCATGGCACGCAAAATTGTCGAAAACAATGAAAACTCGGGACATATCTATTAAGACAGCAAGTACCTTGTTCAGCATACCATGGCACGCAAAGTTTGACATGATTGTGTCACATAAAACCAATTCTTATCCACACATTCATCATATAGTCGCTTTGCAGCACCAGCTTCTCCACATTGCTTGTAGATATCCACAAGAACATTGACCATACGAGTATTAAGCCTCGTTTCTGTCTCATCAATGTAACCATGAATTCTCTTGGCCAGTTTAAGATCTTTCAACTTGGCACAAGCCGATATCCCACACACCATTGTGACAGATTCGGGTTTAACACCTGCCTCGATCATTTGGAGAAACAAAGCCACAGCTTCCCAGGAAGATTCTGTCCAAGGATAACCACAAATCAAGGAGGTCCACGAAACAACACTTCTCTCAAGCATTCCATCAAACACCTTTCGAGGAAACAGATGTATTAGAGCAATAGTACCAACACATCTCTCTCTAAACCAATCTTCATAAGAGCTCCATGGAGCCGAACCCCTTCAACAAAACGCAGCAGTTATAGCACACACAATTAACACAAATAGAAACGTGAAGCTTTCTGGTATGCTTTGAGTCATTCTCAGCAGTGGGTATGATGAAGTTCAGTCTGATGGAGATGGTTGGATTATACCATAATAAAATCTAAACGACAGAGTTCTTAAAAGGCACAACAACACAAATCGAAAAGGAAATCTTCATTGAAAAATTTTGAAACAAAGACAGATTGGTAACTGCAGTCACAATATGAGAGCAAACTTCAGCAGTTACTAAGAAATATCATGACATGACAACACAAGACGCAAAAGAAACAAAAACCATCGTAGTTTTGACTCTCCTTATTTCTACATCATCAAATGATAAGAGCATAAATGAATTATGGACCACGGAGCCTGTGGAAAGGCCTGAAACAGAAGCAACCAAAGAAGTACTCACGAGTAATCATCCCCCCTCCTTTACTTGTATCAATAGCTTCCAACATTTTCACAACCTCATGCATTTCAGGGCGCTTGGATGGATTGCTATCCCAGCATTTCCTCATCACATTTGCCAGAGAATTTGGGCAACATTTCGGAATACTGGGCCGCAGATTCTGCCAAAACAAAATGCTTATGCTTCAGTTCTTCTTCATGAACTAATTAGATATCATTTCCAAGTTCTACCCCTTCTGGTGCCAACAAATATAAGAACAATGGCATTGAACAAGAGACATAAAGAGACATGAATTTCCATACCTGTCGAACAACTGCAGATGACACATCAACGAAACTAAGATCGGGGTATGGCATGTCGCAGCAGTAAATTTCCCACAAGCAGATGCCAAAGCTATAGACATCACATCTTCTATTGTATGGCTTCCCTTCAAGAACCTATAAATGTAATAGAATATTGGCATATTAACGCAGACTATACAAATACTCAGACATGATATATGATTCATATATGATTCAAAACGAATGTGCATAATCATCAAGACATGGTTCTAATTGCTAGTGCGTAATAATCGCATGTATTAAGAACAGAATGAAAAGGTTACCTCTGGGGCCATGTATCCAAGGGTACCAGTTTCCCCAGTCATGTCTCTTGGATTCTGAGCTTCAACACGGGCAACCCCAAAGTCAGCAATTTTGAGAGATCTATGAGCACCTATCAACATATTTTCAGTTTTGACATCACGATGCACAATCTTCTTGGAGTGAAGATAGCTAAGCCTGTAAAATTAGTATAATCCTGATCAGCAAATCTTCTTCTTTAGAAAAGATGATGTACAACATTGTTAGAGAAAGAGTTACCCTCTGGAGAGATCCAAAGCTAACTGAACCACATCCTTAAAGGGAAGTTTCCTTTTCTTGTGCCTTATCAATAATTGTTTTAATGTTCCACAAGGAATATACTCAACAACCACACAACAGGCCCTAGATGGAAGTGAATTTTGATCCTCAGTTGAAGGAATCTTAAGATTTGTAGCACCCATTGAAGCTCCAACAAACTGTTATGAAAGATATAACCACTCAAATCCAGAGTTAAAAGAACATAAAACTCACATACAGAAAAATATAGCCAAAAAAATTGTCATATAATTCAATGTTTCATCAACCATTCACTATAAGAACATGAAGAAGAAGTTAGTACTTTTGTAACATTAGGATGTTCAAGCTTGTGCCAAACAGCAACCTCTTGCCGAAACGATGCCCGCAGAGCAGCAGTTTCAGCAGTAGTGGCAAGACCATCCTCCCCCCAGTCCAACAGTTTCACTATAACACAGAGAAGTACAGTTCAGGTAATATAGAAATGTACTCAGTTCAGCTGCATTTTCACATCATCAAAAATAAGATGTTTACCTGCAACCT
Organism: Cucurbita pepo subsp. pepo; assembly: GCF_002806865.2. Lineage (NCBI taxonomy): Eukaryota > Viridiplantae > Streptophyta > Magnoliopsida > Cucurbitales > Cucurbitaceae > Cucurbita > Cucurbita pepo. Next base: position 11,596,126 of record NC_036640.1, read on the forward strand.
TTTTGTTGTCATATGCACCCTTATATACTGTTCCGTAAGTCCCATGAGCAATAACTTTTTGAATGTCAAGCTTAGACAAATCAATCTCCCACTCCTCCTTTGGCCTTTGATTCTGGGTCATTGACCAAACACGGCTAAAGTGTTTCTCCAGCTGCATATCTAGGGTTTTCAAATCTATCATATCTGCTCTGAATACCATATCTTTGCTGCTAATGCTTCCCATACCAGCCACCTTTGAGTTCGGAGTTCTATCCTGGTTCTGTGTCTCCTTTGGGATCGTAGTGCCCCCCATATCATTTCCTTTCGAACCCATTGCTAAGATCGACACAGATAACCCGAATAGAACACCTTGAACACAAGGATTTCAAACCTGAGAGATCAAACAGCATGAAGGATGATGCATTCCGGTAAAGTAAGAACTATACAGCATTTTGTTGTCTTTCATAATTCCCATTATTGGAGATAATCCTTCAACCTATTAAAATGTAAAAATAAAGAAACCAATGAAGGAACAAATTCAAATTTCTCCCAAACTCATTAGGAATCACAACACTCCATATATCGGTATTGTCTACCAACAATCCTCAACAATCATCTCCTCAAACAAAGTACACTATAGAGCCTCTCATGAGGCCTATAGAGCCCTTGAACAGCCTCCCATTAATCAAGGCTCGACTCCTCTAGAGTCCTCGAACAAAGTACACCATTTGTTCGACACTTGAGTCACTTTTGACTACACCTTCGAGGCTCACAACTAATTTGTTCACATGGTTAAGTTAAGAGCATGACTTTAATACCATGTTAGGAATCACGACACTCCACAATGGTAAGATATTGTCCAAGCTCTCATGGTTTTGCTCTGGACTCCCCGAAAGGCCTCATACTAATGGAGATGTATTCCTTACTTATAAGCCTCCCACGTGAGACTCCCTCCCAACAATCCTCCAAATCCTAATGTTGGAGTTCAACTTACACAGCTTTCAATTTGTAATACAATAGAACTCAAATTATAGAAATAAAAGTAAACCTTCAGAAAACGTCCCAAATTATGATCGCCGAAAGGTCAATACGAAGCGCCTAGAAATCTAAAATAAGGTAAAACATGAGGGGAGGGGAGGGGTGGGGGGAAGGAAGTAAAGAAGTCAATAATAGTAATTACCTCTCACCAAAATCGACCCGCAGAAGGAGCCCAGACGAAGCAAGAACGCATGCCCTAAAAGGAGCCCTTGCCGGAAAGAGGAAGAGTTGAAGATCGAGCGGGTAAATGTTGATGAAAGACGACCATGAAACAGCCGGTAAGGAGGCGAAGGCGACGAAGTAGAACGAAAATCATAGAAGCGCCATTGGCGCTATCATGAAAATCAGAGAATTCAAAAACACGATTCTAATTGTTTTCGTCCCAATGGGTTCGCTGCGGCAAACCCACTGGACGTGAAAAGGGTTATGGAAGAACAGAGAATCGCAAGGCAACCAAAAATCGAAAACCTGATTTTCTAAAAAAAGAAGAAACCGGCTATGCGGATCGAAGCACCACACGAACTTCGTAACGATCAACAGAAAAGCGCGGGTTGATTTGCATATATTATAGCCTTCGGAATCGACACTGACTCTTTCAAATTCAATTTATACTGAAATTAGCAAAATATAAAACAGAGGGCGGAGGTCAAATTCTATTTCAACTGAATTACCGGTAAGTATTGTACGGATGAAGATTGAAAGGCTTTTTATATTTTTTTTATAAATATTCTATGAAGTTTTTAATAAATAATTTCTATTTTTTAATATTAATTCTATTAAAAAGGTAAAAGATTTTAATAAATTCAATATGTTATATAATATAAAATAAATTAGGTGACATTTGTTCTAGTCTAACAAACAAGTTAACCGTGCAAGCCAATGGCTTAGCTTCTTTATAACAGTATGATGCTGTATTTTGAAGATAGTTCTTGTGTCATTTCTTTTAGTTTTTCCAAAATGCCTCATATTAGAGATAATATTCGTTTACTTATAAACTCACGATCTTCTTCTTACTTAGTCAATATGGACTACTCTCAATAATCCTCAACAATCCTCTTCTCTAACAAAATACACGAGAGCGACCCCTTGACGTCTCCTTCTCTTGAGCTCTCATACAAAATGCACAATTTGTTTAACCTTCTCTTAAGCTCTCAAACAAAATACGTTATTTGTTGGGCACTTGAGTCACTTTTGACTATACCTTTGAAACTCACAATTTTTTTTTCGACATTTGAAGATTCTATTGACATGACTTTGATATCATGCTAGGAATCACGACCCTTCACAATGATACAATATTGTCCACTTCGAGCATAAACTTTCACGACTTTTCTTTTGGCTTCTCTAAAAAACCTGAAACAGACGGTATTCTTTGCTTATAAACTCATAATTTTCATCTTAATTAGCCCATGTTGGACTACTCCTCTCAATAATCTTCAAAACATTCTATTTGCTCCGATGAAAATTTCATCAAGGAACAAACACTTAGAAGGCAAAAATCAAAACAAATAAGAAGAGAACACTTAGATTGACATAGTCTGAAACAAAGACAGATTGATAACTGCAATCAACACGTGAGAGCAAATTTCACACCACAAAGCACAAAAGAAACACAAACCAGCATAGTTTTGGCTCTCCTTTATTTCTACATCATAAAGTGATGAGAGTACAAATCATGAAACTACGGACCAGGAGACGAGCCAGAAGGCCTAAAACAGAAGCTGCGAGGAACATGGTCAGGAGAAACCATTCCCCCTCCCTGACTTGTATCAATAGCTTCCAACATTTGGACAACCTCATGCATTGCAGGGCGTTCGGATGGGTTGCCATCCCAGCATTTCCTCATCACGTTTGCCAGAGAAGTTGGGCAGCATGCCGGAATATTGGGTCGCAGATTCTGCCAAAACATACAACTCATAATTCTAGTACAGAAATGGAAAAGGGCATTGTGTAGGCAATGAACAAGAGACGTGTTGTGTGTGTTTGAGCCTCCCAAGTACCGTACCTGATTAACAACTCCAGATGATATTTCAGCACAACTACGATTGGGGTATGGCATCTCGCAGCAGTAAATTTCCCACGAGCAAATTCCGAAGCTATAGACATCACTTTTTATATCGTACGGATTCCCTTCAAAAACCTACAAACGTAGAAGAATTGATAGAAATAACGACTCTCCACAATAATATGATATTGACCACTTTGAGCATAAGCTCTCGTGGCTTTGCTTTGGACTTCCCCAAAAAGGCTCAGGCCAATAGGAATAGTATTCCTCACTTATAAATCCATGATCCATGTGGGGCTCACTCCCAATAATCCTCACTGTACACATAGACGATCATTATCCATAATTATTCATATTGAACCAAAGCTTTGAACATGTTTGAGCAACCACTCATTCAGAATGCATTATCATCGTGTTTTTGTCCCATATTTCCATCATTTGAGGTATTAAGAACAAACGAAACCATTGTGAGGAATGCAAATGTAGATGCAGCTACCAAGTAGTTTGTAACACTCCAAGGGCACCACTTTGGCCCATTATATATAGTAAGAGTCTCACGATTTTAAAAGGAAGAGGTTTCCACACCCTTATAAAGAATGTTTCGTTTCCCATTTTAACCGATCTGTGATCTCACAATCTATCTCATGCGGGCTAGTGTCACAACCTAACTATGAAGAGAGTAGGTTATGACACTCACGTTGCGACAAGAGAAGCAACGACCCTCAAGTGGCGTCCATCCGGCCACACAAGAACCTAGGAGAGTGCCATGATGCAACCAAGGAGGATGATGCATCATCTAACACTACACAGAGTGGGCATTAAAGACAAGTCGAGACATAAGCAAGATAGAGACATCGAATAGACAAGAGTGGCAAAGATAGGCTTGTTGAAGGGCTGGGTAGGGTCCTGAACCTTAACCTTGAAAGTCGGGGTTCCGAAAGAAATTTAGGCATGCGGTTCTGGAGTTAAGTCCTTCCATATGAAATATGAATGCTCGCCAAATTTAGTGTCAATCGGACACCGGACGGACGCTCTATGATACCGTATGCCTGTTCCCAAAAATCATGTCTATGCCTGAAAAATTGAAAATGACTCAAAATGTATAGTGGGTTCCATGCTGTCAGCTCTCCACTACCCTTGGGTCATGTGGCCTACGCGAGCTACCCTGTGGCACATACGTGTGTCATAGCGTGGGCGAGCATGCCAAGACGAGTGTCTCGGGCGACTTCCTTTGAAATTAGTTTTTCAAGGACAGTATCGGGCGGCACAGGTGTGCCGGTATTGCGTCCCAGCCCGCGTGTCAGAGGTTCCTACATACACCCGCTATCCAGTACGATATACATAAATGACATGGCACGTGCACGAGAGGGCCAATACCTCAATAGAATCCGAATGGATGGATGTTCGGGACGTCCCGATGAGATGAGTGACACGTGGGCCCGTTCTCGATGGCATGACCAAGTGTGATAGCAGATGATACCCCGAGACTCGGGATGGCGTCAAGACATATGGGCCATGTCAATGGAGATCGAGATGACAAGATGAGACGCGATGGTGCATTGAGAGACCTTGGCCCCGAGCAGAGGCAAGGTCGAGCCGAATGACTTGGCCTAGTGTAGAGGCAAGTCGGTTGTGTCGCAGACGATTGAGCATGCACGCGCAGGCGACGTGTGTGGTCGAACAAGCTTGGATTCCACACAAGCGATGGTCGATTGGCGAAAATAAATCTTGCCTAAGGTCTGATGAAGCCATAAAGCTATGGCGAAAAATATATATGGGGCTTAATTCCCCTTAAGGCTGGTCATGAGCGTGTCAAGATCACGACGCCGCGCGGTTGAAAAAGAAGGACCATGACACCCAGCGTCCTCGCTAGCACACCGTTTGGTGTCTGGCTCTAATACCATTTGTAATAGTCCAAGTTCACTACTAATAAATATTGTCCGTTTTGACCCGTTATGTATTGCAGTCAACCTTATGGTTTTAAAATGCGTCTACTAGGGAGAGGTTTCCACACTCTTATAAGGAATGATTCATTCCTCACTCTAACTGAGGTGGGATCTCACAATCCACCCGTATGGGCCCAACATCCTCGCTAGCACATCGCCTGGTGTTTGACTCTGGTACCATTTGTAACAGCCCAAGTCTACTACGAGCAAATATTATCCACTTTGACTCATTACATTTTGTTGTCAACCTCACAGTTTTAAAACATGTCTATGAGGGAGAAGTTTCCACACTCTTGTAAGGAATGCTTCGTTTTCCTCTCCAACTCACGTGGGATCTCAGATCGATTTTCAGACTATGTTCATAAAGGGAAACAAGAGAAGAACGTAATACATCTATAGTTGGAGAATGTGTACATGCAGTTGTAATTGCAATTACACATGATAAAACAACATTGCTAGAGCCTAATAATCACATGTATTAGTAACAGAAAAAGAAGGTTACCTCTGGGGCCATGTATTCAAGGGTGCCAGTTTTCTCAATTGTATCTTTTGGATTCCGAGCTTTAACACGAGCAGCTCCAATATCAGCAATTTTAAGAGTTTTGTGAGTATCTATCAACATATTTTCAGGTTTGACATCTTGATGCACAATGTTGTTGGAGTGTAGATAGCTAAGCCTGTAGTAATAATTGTTTTACTTTAGAAAAGATGATATCCAACATTGGTAAACAGAAAGAGAGAGAGTTACCCTTTAGAGAGATCCAAAGCTAAGTGAATGGCATCCTTAAAGGGAAGTTTCCTTTTCTTCTTCATCATCACCAGTTCTTTTAATGTCCCACCAGGAACATACTCAACAACAACACAACAAGCCGTAGGTGAAATGGAGTCGTTTTGATGATCCATTGAAGAGACTTTTGATTTTGAAGGAATCTGAAGACTTACAGCTTTTGTTGAAGCCCCAACAAACTGTTATGAAAGATAAAAAGGATAATCATTAGCCACCCACCACCTCAAAACCAGAGTTGAAGAAAACAAAATTCATATACAGAAAAATATATGATCCCATGAACATCAACCATTCACTATAAGAACTTAGAACAAGAAGAAGTTGGTACTTTCGTAACATTAGGATGGTGAAGCTTGTGCCAAGCATCAACTTTTTGCCGAAATGATTCCCTCAAAACAGGGCCATCCCCCCACTCCAATATCTTCACTGTAATATGGAAAAAGTAGGGTTCAGCTACAATTTGACATCAACAAAAATTCTTACACCAATGTGTTCGCAAATAAAAATATAATACAGTCTTAGGAATTAAAACATTCCCCATTCATAAACCATGTAAAAAGCTTTAAATTATGAATGTCAGCCAGTTGCCAATAGATTCCCTCACCTGTCGGAATGTAAGCAGCAGAAGCAAAATCAAAAGCGAAAAGGATGTTTATCTGCGACATCTTGGTTGTCATATGTTCCTCTGAATACAGTTCTATAAGTCCCGTGAGCAACAACTTTCTGGATATCGAGTTTAGAAAAATCAATCTTCCACTCCTCCGTCCAAGGGCATTCTTTGCTCCCCTTCATCGAGCTCATACTATCCACATCTTCCCACTCCTCCGACCAACGACATGACCCCGGCCAACGTGGTATGTATACATCTTTCCCCTCTTTCGACCTTTTTTGTGGTGGTACCCGTTTCCAGCTTCCCCTACTATCCGGGCTCTGCGTCTCTTCAGGGATTCTAGTACCCTCCTTCACGTCATTTAATCACACAAAGATATCTTTGGGTTGAATGATTGAAGTCCCACGTCCCCTCATTTGTGATCATGTGTTTATAAGTGAGAAATACTAACTACATTGTTATGAGGCGGGAAAGCCAAAGCAAAGTCATGAGAGCTTATGCTTAAGATGGACAATATCATACCATCGTAGACAGTTTCGTCTAACATCTTGAACACAAGAGAACAGAATTCTTAAGATGAAAATATAGAAATATCAACGTATTTTAAAACGAATATTTCAATGTTGTATATTTTATTGTAGGTCAAAGTAAGATTAAACATCAACATCTTTTGAATGGTTCAAATAAAATTATGTTTTATTATATGATTTTAGATCATACTTTTCAATAATGTGACTCTTCAAACGTTTTAAGTCATTCAAATAAGACGTTATATTACCAAATTAATACGAATAGTTAACCGGACGACTCCACTTTTATAAATTATTAAATCATAGAAATGTTTATTCTAATATATCACGTAAGTTAAAGCTTTGTTTCTCTTATATCCATCATGATTCTTCAATTTAATCGTTAATGACGTTGATGATATTTAATTTTGAATCTCAGTTTACGGGCTTTCGAATGATGGTTGAACGTAGTCTCAAACGCGAGCCAAACGTCACTTGTAGTGGAGAGACGAACGACGACAACAATGACTTCCTCGGTGAGAGAGAAGAGTAGTAGATAGATAAGTCTATGATCGACTGCTTTTTCACGTCAAAGTGTTTGGTGCTCGGTGTTGAAGAGGTTTGTGATTCAAAGGGAGGTGGTGAAACAAGACTTCCATCAACGTAGCCCAACATGTCTTCACTATCGAGAAGGGGGAGAAGTTGGTTTTTTCAAGCAAGATAATTGGAAGAAAGCTCGATGGTGATAGTGTTGAAGGGAAGAAAATGAGAGGAGGATTGGAAAGTCTAAGTCCAAGTCCTCGAGAAAAAAATGATCAGAGTTCTGATACCATAATAATATTTGCTAAAGCCACTGCATCTATGATGGTGAACATTGTTTGTGTATAACCATTTACATAACCAAATAAATTACAAAACAAATAGAAGAACAATAAATTGATATATGAGACTTTAATCAAGGGTCATATATGACAGTAAACGACAATGAAAAGATAAATATCTTCCATCATACAAAATATTAATATATAATCCAGAGTTACATATAATACATATAGTAACCTGTAATTCAAGGTTAAATAAATATATTCAATATATGCAAAAACCATTTATTCATATGAACTCTTCATTGAAATAACTGGTTTGATGGTTGGTCGAACTATAGTAAAGCTACTCAGTAAGACTATATTATACTAATTTTATAAAATATAACTTTTCGAATAATTATCTTTGTCGGTACAAAATTAACTGTAAAATTATATTCTAAATATATATTAATGTTTTTGAAAGTAAAATGTGTATGTATATATATCTCTTAATAATCAATTTTGTCTTCGTTCAAAAAAGATTTAAATTTTAAAGAAACCTTTTTAGCCATCACCGGGTGAGATGATGATGTGAAAATTTTTAATGCTTTTAACAATAATCATAATGCCTTTCGAAACTATAAAAAATATATATATATATATATATATATAATATTTGAAGAATATATTATAATAATTAATTATAAAATATATTTTAGATATTAGTAATCGGTTAATATTTTATGTTAGGATATGATATAATTAACAGGGATTAACCGTATATTTTATCTTATTATTTAGTTAAGATTTGTTTAACCGTATATTTTATTTTATTCGGAAGATTTAGTTAACTTATATTTTTAGTAGCTTGTATCCTATTTAAACCACCGCAGAGAATAACAATTTTTTATTGGACTCCTATTTCTTGTTGTTGCCAAAATCAGTAGAGAGAAGCGGGAAAATCGAGACCCAGGAAAGCATTCAACTACCGTTACTTTTTAGGAATAGTTTAGTAGATAACTGTGGATTACTGGAAAGAAGATTGCGAAAGAAAAAGGAAGGAAAAAATTTGAAAATTTAGTGTGTAAAAGCCAAGGAGGGACAATTTTATTTTGATTAACGCATCGACAGCTGTGAAGAGGTGAGTGTGAGAGACTGTGGTGGGACTCAGCGGTAGGGTCTGGGTTATCCCCACGACACAATCTTACTCTCCCGCCTTCCCGCTCTTTTGAATCTCATCCGCGACACCCCATTTTCCTAAGCTAGGTTAAGTGGGAGGAGCGAGTGGTGGAAGTAGCTAATTAGTTGTGATTGTGTGGTTTTTTTTGCTTTTGAGTGGCCCTTTGAGGTATATGCTTGAAGAACCCATTTAGCTTGCCGACATGGACACTCCGGAGAGGAATCAGATCGGCACGACGGCGGCCCCTAAATTTGAGGTGATGGGATGACCCTTTTGCTGTTTGATTGTTTTTGTGGCTGCTTTGGGACTTTTTGCCATCTGGGTTGGGATTGGTTTCTCGTTCTTGTGCATGTTCTTTGATTTCATCTTCGTTGACTGTTGGTCGATCCCGTTTCTGCTCTGGATTTGTCTTATGAATTCCTTTATATGTTTTCTTTCTGGGTTTTGGTTGGTTTTAAATTCAAGCTCCAGATCTCCAATTTGAGCAATATTTGCTGTTCATAATGGCCATGGTTCTGTTTCTGCAGTTGGGTCTTTTGTTACTGTTACTTTGAAATTTGGTGCGTTTAAATTTGTTGTGCTACACCGAAGTTTAGAACAGATATCTATCTTGGTTTTGGTTAGTAGCAGCATATGCTTAGATACAATGGTTATTCTTATTGATGGTGCAGGATTCCCCAGTTTTCAACTACATCAATAATCTTTCTCCGATTCAACCTGTCAAGTCCATACATACTGCACAGACCTTCAACTCTCTTAGTTTTTCATCCCTTCCATCGGTTTTTACTTCGCCGCATACCAGTTCTTACAAGGAATCTAGATTCTTAAGAAGGTACTGTACAGACCTCTTTCAAGATGTTTTTTCAAAAGATTACTTGCGAGGAATCACTGTTTATAATTGGAACTTTATTTGTCAACAGGCGCTGTTATTCAGATCTATCAAAACCAGACTTTTCTTCTGAAAATGGGAATAAAGGTGTTACAGGGAATGTGGATGAACTGCAGGTTAACTCTAGTGCACCAGATGACAAATCTGAATCGTCTACCAAGCTGTCTTCTGAGCCACAAGCGTTGAAGAGCCATTCTTCTCGTCCAGATTGTGACCGACCGCTACCTGATAGTGACGACCGAGCTGTAAGTGACCCTTGTGTTGAAAATAACTCCGGAAGTGGATCATCTGAAGCTGAAGGGAATAGGCTGGTGGTCAGCCAAACTGAAGAAAAAGAGGGGACAAGTTATGACTGGGAAAGTTTAATTACTGAAGGCGCTGATATTTTGATATTCAGCTCCCCCAATGGCTCAGAGGCTATCAGACTTGTTCAGAAACCATCAAGCACCTTGGCTCAGATGATGGAAAATGACAATGCCAATCTGTCAAGGATGAGAATTGCTGATCCAATAGAATCTAGTGGTGGACAGCATGAAATAGAGTTTTCGTCGTCTCGAGCTGGAGAGGGTTGTGAACTAAAAGATATGGACCAGGCAATAGATGATGGCATTTCCTTTCCAATTTCAAGTGACTCTATGAGTAGGGAAATAACAGATGAAGAGGTGGCTAGATATATAGCAGATGATTGTATGGTATTAATGTTCTTCATAACCTCTCATTTATTTCTTCTAAACTAAACTTTCCATTGTAACTACACTGCTTAACAACATTCAAAGGTATTAATGTTTGATTGTTTGTTTGCTTACAGCCGGTATCTAATTTGCATCGGGGTATGCGCCGCTGTCTGGACTTCGAGGCTGTAGTCAATCGAAGAAAAAACATGGAAGATGGTTCAAATGGTTGTTCTGTGTCGACGCATCCAGAAGAGAAGACGACATCCATGGATAAACAACTTGTTCCTTATAAATCTGGTGGTGTTGTTACTCGATACGTTTTAACTGGAATAGGCTTACACTTGAATGCTTTGGCAACAACTTCAAAGGATGCCAAAAATCTCAATCATGAAAGGTTCTCATCTGAGAGGCAACTGAACTTGCCTAATTCAGGTGGTTCGTGTCATTCGTCTTCAACTGGTCTGGATCCGCTCTCGACTTCGATTGTTACCGAACAAGACATGGATCCTTCAGGGAGTGGGGTTCAAAGTGAGGAAGATGCTGCTATGGCTTCTGCATATGTACTTGCTGATGATTTCAATCAAAATAGTCCCAGAAGGAAGAGGCAAGCTAAATTCTCTCAATGAAATGACTATTGCATCTCCTTGTTATCTAATAAAAGGCTAATGGTTTTGCAGGCGTAGGTTGGAACACGCTGGAGAAACTGAGTTATCATGCAAACGCTGTAATTGTAAAAAGTCTAAGTGTTTAAAACTGTGAGTTCCAACTCCAATAGTCTGACTGAATTGTCTTCCGTTTGTATCTGACTTGTTGTCATCTATGTGCAGTTACTGTGAATGCTTTGCAGCAGGAGTCTACTGCATTGAGCCATGTTCATGTCAAGATTGCTTTAACAAACCTATTCATGAAGATACTGTTCTTGCAACTCGTAAGCAGATTGAATCTCGCAATCCGCTCGCATTTGCTCCCAAAGTGATCAGGAACTCGGATTCTCTTCCAGAACCCGGGGTATGAAAATCTCTGTCTATATTTTTCTAAGTGTGGGAGTGCAAGATCATAATTTGAGCAATTTGTTTGTTTCAGGATGAATCTAACAAAACCCCAGCATCTGCACGCCATAAAAGAGGATGCAACTGCAAGAAATCAAACTGCCTTAAGAGATATTGTGAATGCTATCAGGTTTTACCCCCTTAGAAAACCATGTGTTTGTTAAGTTCTTTATTTCTTCTTCTTCTTCCCTTCTTGGTATCTTATTTAAACCACTTGTCTTTCTCAAAGGGTGGTGTTGGATGCTCCATCAGTTGCAGATGTGAGGGGTGTAAAAATGCATTTGGAATAAAGGATGGTGAGCTTTTCTACTTGATTATGTTAAATGACGTTGTTCAGTGCGAGATCTCACACCGGTTGGAGTTGGAGAGGGGAACGAAGCATTCCTTATAAGAGTGTGGAAACCTCTCCTATAGATGCGTTTTAAAACCGTGAGGCTGACGGCGATACGAAACATTCCCTGAATATATATTGTTTTTGTTTCAGGGTCTTCTCTTTTGGGATTAGAAACTGGACTAGAAGAAGAAGAAACAGAAGCAAACCAAATGAGTGTAATGGACAAAGCCTTGCAAGGCCCTGAAATCCAAAACAATGAAGAGCAGAACCCAGGTTCTGCTATTCCCTCAACTCCATTACAACTTCCCAGGTACCTCTCTTAACTTTACAGCTAAACAATAACGTTAACATTCATCGTTGTTGAAACATTGACAATCTGTACATCTGCAGGCAATTGGTTCCCCTGCCATTCTCTGCTAGGAGCAACCCACTGCGTTCTTCTTTTCTAAACGTCGGATCCTCATCAGGATTTTATGCTGGCTACAAACATGAAAAGCCAAACACTACGCCCGTTTCGGACGATGCAATACCGAACATTCTTCGTGGCGATGGCTCTCCTGGTGCAGGCGTGAAGACTGATTCCCCCAACAGTATGAGGATATCTCCTCCTCAGAGTGACTTCGGCTTATCGCCATTGCCACGAACAGGTCGGAAACTGATATTGCAGTCTATTCCATCTTTCCCTTCGCTCACCCCTCAACACTGAAAAGGGTAATCTTTTCAAGCAGAGTCTGCTTCATTTTGGCAATTAGTTGAGACATATGATGCTGAGTGGTACTCTGTTTGAGCTTTGTATGATAAATAGTGTCCCTAAGCCCAATGGCAACACCTGTAGAAATGATGGTTGAACTGTTGATTTATATAGATCTGTAATTAATTTGGTTCATTTCAATCTTTGTTCTCATCGAAGTCTAGTGAAAACCATGTGTTTTCGATTCTTGCTGGGAGATCTTAATGAAGGAACAAACCCACTAGTAGACACATTGAGCCCATTAGACCACTACACTCCATTTTCAGCTGAAGTCATCATCCCCTGAGCTTGAATTGGACCAAGTGAGCTTAATCTATGGCTTCCTCTAGGTCCAACTTTCATCCTCGGCCCAACCCATTTTTTTGAGTCGTTTTTGAACATAACTCAAGTAGCTAAACCTAGTTCTTAAACTTTATAATGGCAGGAGTAGATAAGACCATTGACTTTCCGTCATAAAAATTTTACTAAAATTGGAAAGAGCAATTATTTAATTATAAATAAGACAAGAAGCATGAACAACTCATTGCCCATGCAACAACTGGACCAATAACCCAACGAGTCAAAATAACTGACCCATGTGAACATCATTTCATTGACCGTTCAAAGTATCGACTAATGATTATTTTTAGACTTTCCATTTGCATCGGGTAGGAGTTATTTTAACTTTAAAAATATCTAATAAATTTTTAAATTTTCAATTTTGGGTGTGATATCTCCAATTCACAATTACTAAATTAAATTGTTTTTAGTTGGTAAATGGAGAATTGAGTCATGGAATCAATGCTAAAAGGCATTATTGGCTTTTGCAATATGATTATTCAAAAGAACTGTAATTAATAATGGAGGAAACTTTATAAAAAATAGTGGCTATTAATTTTTTGTCACATTTTCACACATGGTGATATATAAAAATGGGTTTAAAATACTTTAATAATTATATTACTAGCATGTGCATGAATCAAGTTCTCGATAATAAAAAGTCGATCGACTTAAAAATTAAGGTAGGTAATACGCGCACTAAAACTATAATAAATATATTAATTACTAACAAAAAAAAATATATTCTTGCAATTTGAATACTCGATTATATTTTAAAAATAAAAATAATAAAAATAACGAGGTAAACCTTTTGCATTTATTCTCGAAATAAAATTAAAAAGAATATTCCTTCTCTAAGGTGAGGATCTCCACAATATATTTCCAACTTTAATTATTCGGGTTTTTGTTGACTTTTGCATCATTGACTTATATTATTCCTAAATTTCATTTAATTATCAAAAATGTGATTTAAATGGTTTATATGATATGGTATATTAATATGAACACCCTACCTTATTATTATTATTATTATTTATTATTATTATTTTTTTTTGGATTTAACAATTGAAAGTAATTAATATTTTGATTAACTGAATCTATATATATAGTGTTTTTAAATTAAGGTAAACAAAAGAGGAAAAGTGGGTAGCTATTTAAAATTTGTGATAACGTTTAAAATTTTTCTAAAAATTCAATCAAATTCTGTTTAATTTTATTAATTACGATTTATTAAATCAATTTGATGAGTATAATCCTATGAAGAAAAGATTATATATTCTAAATAACCAAAATTAAAGAAATTCTGTTTGATTTGATCATATATTTAAAAAAGGAGAAAAAAAAAATCTAGGAACTCCATGAAGAACAGCTTGAAGAACAGCGTAACCACAAGCAAACGTGCAGAAGGGAAGAAAATTAAAATAATAAACTCGAAAGAATATGACAGTTTTTCTGTTCAAGGGTTTAATTAACTCTAACAATAATTATAATTTCAAGATTTGTTTTTGAGGTAATTTTGGTGTTGGGTTTGTGTATTTATACTAATTACATACGTTAGTTTAATTTTTGTGTTAATGGCTTAATTGCTTGCTTAACCCTTTTGCCTAATTCACTTCTTTTGCTTGATCTCCGTGCTGTCAGTTACGGTGCTCGTGGTAGAGGCATTCTTGAACGGCGCAGTACAGAACCCAAAAATATAATGCGAATATGATCTTCACTCTTCAGCGATGGGGAATAGCCGGGAGACGAGGAATGAGTATCAGCCTGAGTCAAGAGACAGCCACAGAAAAACATGGGTGAAGAAGCTGATTGGTTAGTGGGGTTTTTTTTTTTTTCTTTTTCTTGTGGGTTTCATTTGATCGAAATGTTTTATGAGAAGAGTATGCTTTTTCGCCGCTTTTTGGGGTGACCCATTTGCTTGAACATTGATTTTGTGTTCTTTTTGAACTGTAGATTTGGTTGGATGATTGGAAACAAGCAGCTGTTTCAGCTGTTCTGGTGATTTTTGATCCCCTGTGCTCAGCACAGGTAAGCTTTTGAACAAATGGCTTCTTCCTTTTGATTATACTGCACATCCTATACAATCCTTTGAGGAAGTTCTATGTGGTTGAGGATCTGGATTCCTTTTGTTTAAAGGGCTAATATGAACACATTTTCATTTGATTTATAATCCATTTGCTGTTCCTATGAAGGTGTAGTAATTGACAAGGAGCTGGAAAGGCTCGTGAAGAATTAAGTAAGTGGTGAAGTTCAAACTACCAAGCTGGCTTGGAAACGTTACCTGGACTATAACTGGTACAAGGACCAGGCTATTCCAAGGTCTAAACCCTTTGTTCGGTTGTTGTTTGCCGGAGTCATGGCAACCTTGTTGCATTCTGAATCTCGGCGCTTATATTCTTGGTGGTGGGATAGCCATATTAGCCCCAAGAACTCAAAATGGCTACAGGAGAATCTTACAGGTTATGCTTCTTATTATCATGTTCAATCTTTTATGGTACTACCTTGCTTCCTCTTCAATAGAAGTTTAGCCTTTCATTTGCGGAGCTTCATGTTCATATCCCAAACATCTGAGTTTGGGATGAATTGGTATTGGAGGTTAGAGTTGAAAGAAGTGAGAAGAATGATAATTTATGTGTAATGAGGGAGGTGGAAGGTTTGTAGCTGAAACTCACTTTTCTTGAGCTAATCATACTTTGTCTCTTGGAGATGGCTTTTGGGATGGGCACAAGATGGGGGTGTCCTTTTGAATATCTTGACTTCGTCATTTATGAAAGTTAATGTTGTGTAGCGTAAATGTGAGATCCCACATCAGTTGGAGAGAGGAACGAAGCATTCCTTATAAGGGTGTGGAAACCTCTCCCTAATAGACGCATTTTAAAACTATGAGGCTGACGGCAATACGTAACGGGTCAAAGCGGACAATATCTGCTAGCGGTGAGCTTGGGATGCTACAAATGGTATCAGAGCCGGACACTGCCCCCAAGGGGGTGGATTGTAAGATCCCACATCGGTTGGGGAGGGGAACGAAGCATTCCTTATAAGGGTGTGGAAGCTTCTCCCTAGTAGACGCGTTTTAAAACTGTGAGGCTAACGACGATACATAATGGTTCAAAGCGAACAATATCTGTTAGCGGTGGAACGTGTCTGAATTGGCCTTTGCATTCTCAAGATTCTTTGTTCTCCGGATGCCCTCATGTATAAACATATGGATGCTAGCTTAAATTTGAATTTAATGAAATTATATCATTGTCGTGGTCTCTTTTGCAACGGTGGATAACCAACTAGATATACTAACAAAGACATGGTCACTTTTTCTTCAGACATGGATGCCAATGTAAAAGCAATGATCAGACTCATTGAAGAAGATGCAGACTCCTTTTCAAGAAGAGCAGAAATGTACTATAACAAACGTCCAGAGGTTATAAAAGTAGTTGAGGAGTTCAACCGAGCCTACCGTGCTTTAGCTGAACGATATGTCCCTGCAACTGCAGAGCTTGATGATGCACATGAAACCATGCCCCAAGCAATGCCTCCTTCTGATGCTGAAGCCCACACACCAGCAGTCCACCTCCCAAATCATGCACCGCATGACAAAGGTGACTTGCACAAGGAGTTGGGGAGTTCGTCATCAACGAATCGACTTCCATTAAGAATGACGGGAAATAACGATGGGGAAACTAATACTCGTGTAAGTAAAGCGGGTTTGAAAGAGCTCAATGAGATGTTTGCATCAGAGGGAAGCACTGAACTGCAAGTAGTTCGTCGTGAAGGTGAATTCGATGGCCATAACTTGCATAGAGTGCCCTTTCAGTTAATAAGGAACATTTGTGTTCTCAAACCTCCAATTCTGTGGTTGTCTGAAAGAGATGAAAAATTGGATTCTGAACTTCAAAGTTTAAGAAAAAGACTGAATGAGATGGAAGCTGAAAAGGAAGCTTTCTTTGTTAAATATCAGAATTCTTTGGAAAAGCTATCCAGCCTAGAGAAAGAACTTAGTTCTACTCAAAAAGATGCCAGTGGACTCGACGAACGAGCGAGCAAAGCTGAAATCGAAATAAAAATATTGAAGGAAGCCCTTCAAGATTTGAAAGCAGAGAAGAATGCAGGCCTTCTACAATATAATCAATGTTTGCAAAACATATCTAGCCTAGAAAAGCTATTATCTGACTCCCAACAAGATGCTGAAGGACATAAAGAGAGAACCGCTAAGGCCGAAATTGAAGCTCACAACCTTGAGCAACAACTTTCCAGATTAGCAGCTGAAAAGGAAGTCAGTCTTGTTCAGTATGAGCAATGCCTAAAGAAGATATCTGCTTTAGAGAATAAAATCTCTGTTTCTGAAGATTATGCAAGAACGCTCGATGAACGAATGAATCGTTCAGAGACTGAAGTGAAAATACTGAAGAGAGCTCTCGACGCTCTGAATGAAGAGAAGGAAATAGCATCTCGCCAGTATGAGCAGTGCTTGGAGAAAATTGCCAAGATGGAAACTGAAATATCTCATGCTCAAGATGAACTTGTGATGGCTAATGCAAAACTGGAGACAACAGAAGAAAGGTGTGGTCATTTGGAGCAGTCAAACCATTCACTGCAGTTTGAAGCAGACAACCTTGTACACATGATTGTTATTAAGGATCAAGAGCTTGCAGAAACACGAGATGAGCTGAAGAAACTGCAGACTCTAATGAATGAACTGACTTTTTCTTCCAATACTTCAATGAAGAATTTGGAGGATCAATTATCTGGCTTGATGGAGATGAAAGAGAAGCTTGAAGAGGTTGTTTCTAAAAAAGAAGAGCAGAGAAAGTTGCTCGAGAAAGAGATCGATCATTTGAGAGACGAAATTAACGAATCGAGTGTAAGATACCAGCGCATAATGAGACAATTGGAAGAGGAGAATGCCAAGCTGAGGGAGGCCTGTGAAAAGAACAGGAACGAGATAGAAGCACTTCATGAAAAACTCAGTTATATGGATAAACTTGAAAAGGAAAATTTGTCTTTCCTTATTGAATGTGAACAATATGAAGAAGCATCCAAGTTATCAGATAAAGTTATTGCTGAATTGGAAGGCGAAAATATGGAGCAACAAGTTGAAGTAGAATTTATGTACAATGAAATCAATAAATTAAGAGGAGGAATCCGTAAGGTATTAATGGCTCTTCAAATTGACCAAGTTGAAGAGAGGATTCTGATAGTGGATATTTTGGCCAGAATTGAGGATTTGAAAACGTCCGTGTTCAAAAACAAGGACGAGAAGCAGCGACTGCTCGTTCAGAACTCGGTTTTATTAACTCTTCTCAAGCAACTGAGTTTAGAGAGTGAAGAACTGAAAGAAAACTTTATGCAGGATCAACTAGCAATGCATGAACAAGACAAGCAGAATTTAATCATTCAGGAAACAATTGCTTTCAACATCCTATCGTCGATTTTCGAAAGCTTCAAAACCGAGAAATTCTTGGAAATCGAAAGGCTTGTTCAAGACATCTGTCATCTCCAAGTGGTTAATTCTGAGACAAGAGAAGAAGTTGTGAAGTTGGCAGAGAAATCTCAGTCGAAGGACGTTGAAAATTTGCGTTTAAACGGATCCGTAGAGAAATTGGCTAAGGAGTTACATGAAACAAAAGCTTTGAATGATGAACTCAACCATCAAATTTTACTTGGAAATGATTTACTGAGGTTGGAGGCTCAAAAGCTGTCTGAAACAGAGGAGGAGCTTAAAAATTCACAAAACTTCAACATGAAACTGTCTGATACTGTTGAGGAGCTCAAGATGGAAGGTGAAGAAACAATGATGATCAAACAGAATCTAGAGAATGAGAATCTTGAACTTAAAGAAAAGTGCTTAAGCCAGGAGAATCGGATTCAATGCCTCGGTGAAGTAAATGAAAATTTGAAATCTGAAGTTGATTTATTGAACAAGGAGATAGAGAAATGCAAGATTAGAGAGGAGTGTCTGAGTCTAGAGCTACAGGAGAGAAGAGATGAGTTTGAGCTCTGGGAAGCTGAAGCCACGGCATTTTACTTTGATAATCAAATCTCGTCGATACGGGAGGTTTTATACGAGAATAAGGTACACGAACTTGTCCATGCTTGTGAAAATGCTCGGGATGAGGACGCTGAAAAAGATATGGAGATTGAAAAACTCAGAGAAAGAGTAAGTTTCCTGGAAATTGAAGTCGGAGAAATGGAGGCAGAGTTGTCTGCATATAAGCCAGCCATAGCTGCTCTGAGGGAGGATGTAGAATCACTCAAGCATATTGTTCTTCCTCAGGTAAAACTTTTTTCTTATTAATTATATGCTACAATATGGAAAATGTGACTGAAATCTATGCTGATTTACGTTTGTGTGTTGCCAGGGCGAGGAAACCACAGCTCATGTTCATCAGAGGAGCTGTAATGTCTACAAAGATGAGATATTGGATTTGCAGGAGATTGGGGCCATGATAAAAGTAGTGGAGAAGGCTGTGATCGAGGAAAAGAAAAAACTTCACAAAGAAGCTGCTGAAGTACATGTCGAAGACCTCAGATCAGAAGGAACGTCGCGTCGAGAAGCGACAACGGAGGATGGAATTACTGATAATCCTAAGGCAAGAAAGAACAAACCTGAGAATGAAATGGTAATGAAAGATATTCCACTGGATCGTGAATCAGATAGTTCTTTCCAGAGAAGAAGCAGAAGGGAAAGTAGTGAGACCAATGAGCAAATGCTTAAGTTGTGGGAAATTGCTGCGCAGAATTGTGACCAGAATTTGATTGATAGCTCGCCACAAAGCCCCTCAGACCCACAAGTTGAGTACCCACAGTTGGAGCAATCCCCCAGCAGCAGCATTAGAGAACGAATCCGAAGAGGCCGAAAAGGAAAGATCTTAGAGAGAATTGATTCATATGTCGATCAGTTGACAGGTCTTCTAACAAGTGTTCGAGATTTGAAAAAGAGAATTGAAGTGAACATCTTCGAAATGGCTCCAAACAATGAATACGACACGGTTGAGAAACACGTAAAAGAAGTCGAGGAAGACATATTTCAGCAAATGAATATCAATGATCAACTGAAGCAGAATTTGGAACGCAGTCCCTCGTTTTTCGAGCGAATGCCATCAATAGAAATCGAGGCCACTGGAAACATCCCCTTGAGCAAACTAAGAGAGCAGGCACGAAGAGGATCTGTAAAGATACAACAACTCCAGTTCGAGGTAGAGAGCATTCAGCGCGTTGTGCTGAAACTCGAAGCCGAGAAGAAACCAAAAGGGAAGAGCACATTACCGGGGAGTAGTAAACCTCGGGTTATTCTGAGTGATTTCATCTGCAGAAGCCGAAAACGGAGGGAAAGATGGAAGAAACCATGTTCTTGTGGATGTATGAGACCTTCTACGCATGGAGACTGAATCTCCTGATAGATACTCCGGCTGTACAGTAGTAGAAGATTATAGAGACAGCAGCTAGCTATCCATCCCTTTGTAAGTTGTAATAATTGTAGATCATCATCTCTGGATCTATCTAATGATGATGAACTATAACAAGACAGATTCTTGTCTTGCGCTAGCTTGATTGATTATGATGATTAAAGTCCAGAAATAAAATGTTCACATTTTTCAATGCTCTGTTTCCAGAATTGCGATCTTCCTTTCTTCTTACCCCGTCGCCGCAGCCGCCGCCGCCATTCTTCTTACTGCGTGGTGGAGGCGCCGCCGGAGTTGGTGGAAGGAGCATCAGAGCAAGGGGGAAAGATAACACAACTTGGAGAGGGAAGAGGAAAGGATGGAACCACAGAGGGTGGCATTTAAATTTTGTTAAATAAATCCTTAAAAAATAATTGGTATTTTATCCTATTTAATAAAATTCACAAAAATTTAGAAATATCTTTAATATTTTGAAATTTAGAAACGTATTAAACCCAAAATAAAATTTTCATGATAATATTAAAATTTGGGATCAAATAGACATAAAAATGAACCATCTCATTTTTACTTTATTTTATGGATATGGCAACAAGCTCACAATTCACTATATAAAAGCCAAGTAGAGGTGCTGATTCTTTACCATATAATGAACCATAACGAACCATAACGAACAAAGTTGCGTGTCGAGCAAGTCAGGAAAAAAGTGCAATTTGTGAAATTAATTCAATGAAGGCATTCTTTGACTAATAGCACAAAATTGCGATCCTCAAAACCTACTCTTCTCACTAGACCAATAAGCGGGCTAAAACTAAGTTTGTAGCAAACGAGGGCAAAAAAATAAACAAAACAGATTAAACCAACTCGGAATGAAATTTAACATTACTGAACTCAAGCTCCAACAACTTCAGTAGCCTCCTCTGCCGCCGCTTCGTCGGCCGGTCTCTCAACCTTCACGCCAACGTCTTCTGAGTAGTCGCCGTGAACCTGCAAGCATAATCAGCAAAAGCGATTAATGGAATGACAATAGAATTTTTCCCTTCTAATACAAATATCACGGAGGAAACATAAAACTCTGAAATACTTCGTGAAATAAACCAGATATATACCTCCATTAACTTCCCAAGATCGAATTTGGGAGCTTTCAAAATTTTAACTTTCCGGATAAACACATTTTGAAGAGGGTAGATACTTGATGTTGCCTTTTCGATCTCCTTGCCAATTGACTCTGGAATGAACTTGCGAACCAATTCCTTCAAATCACAAGAGGCCGCCTGGTTTACCATGATCTCTCTCATTTTCCGGCGGATCTGACATGGATTAGAGATATCGGCATTGTTTAAAGAATTTTTTTGCAAAATCCACAAGTGCGTGCCAATGACTATGGAACTACTTTCAAAAATGAAATACCATAAGCAAAATAACAGGCCGAAGTAAACTTAGTATAAAAAATATTACTCAATTTTTACTACAAAATACTCACAGAAGTCCTATGAACTAACCTGCCTGATCTGGCTGGATTGCGCATAACAGGTTCTTTTCACCTGGTTTGGCCTTCTCTTAGTGAATCCAATGCAAAACATTCGAAGGGTGTAATTGTCTGTGGTTTTGACATCCACATGAGCTTCAATCAAAGTATGCCACTTGCGTACTAAAGACCTCAATTTGTCAGTAGTGAAGTTCATTCCCTGAACATTTTTACAATGAAGAATAAAGATGATCAAAAGGAAGGCTACAAAATATGATGTGAATAAATCTACATAATTAAATGCAAAATCCATCTAACCCAGAAATTTGTCAGGACATTCCTCCCTTGAACATCTTCTGCTCTCAATCGAATCTTCCTGTAAGCATGCTCCTCATCATCCTGAAGATCAGCCAACGAGACCTCGAAGACTCTATGTTTGAGTCCTTCAGATGCAATCTATTGAGAGCAACAAAGAAAACTTTCACATTCACATTGTATGAACTAAGACCTACAATAACATACAAATCACGGCAGAAAAACAGGGGTCTTAAAGCTAAAGTGATATAATATGACTTGAGAAAACTCTAAAGAAGTTAACATCGTATCCAATGCAAATGACCTTGCAATTAGTATTGCAAGTCATCTAGAAAATATAAAATCCAATCTTTAGTTCTCAGATACCAAATATTCCAGTCAAAAAAATGCATCAATACAAAACCATAAACAGTAGAATATCCCAACCTCTCTAATGCTAGAAGCCCATCAGATTAAACTCGGTACACTAATCAAATTCAAAAATCCCTCTTAAGATTATACAAACATAATATAATTTCCCTCACTCTACACTCTCAGCTCTCATATAAAGTATAAACAGAAAAGTAAAAGCAATCAGAACAGTGTCGATTTACCTTGGTACCCTGCGTGCGCGTAACAAGAGTCTTTCCAACATTCTTAACAGTGAAAACTGAAGGAGCCTTGATATCATACCAATCCTTCTTGGCAAATGGATCGGTGCTGAAGGACAAGCAAATAACAGATACATAAAGGCACGCCAAAACTAATACAAAGATCTGAGAAACTAAAGAAGCAAATAGATATACTCACGCTTTCTTCTTGCCTCCCTTCTTTCCCTTCGAAATCCGCTTGTTCTTGCTGATCCAACAGAAATCGAGTGTGAGAGATAAAAACCAAAATGCAGCATAAAATCGTAAACAATCGGAATGAGAGAATGAGAGATAGTACCCGACGGCCATGGTTGAAGGAGGTGAGTTGCCCTGACTCTGCAGATGTTTTGCTGCCCGGCAGAGAAAGTTCGAGAGCCGCCATAAACCCTAAATCTCTGTTTATANTTTTTTTTTTTTTTTTTTTTTTTTAATTTTTTTTTTAGATTTATTACTTTATTATTATTTTTATATCGTTGATTTGATACTTTTGCGACCTCGACTTTAACGAAGAGTCTACAACAATATCAAAATTTTACCATGTTTGTAATTACAGTAAAAAATAATTGTGAGAATACCATTTTCAAAAGTAATAAGAGCAATTTTTTTTCTATCATAATACATTTTTTTCGTAATTTTCTAAGATAATACCCTTTTTTTTAAATAGCTAAAATTACTTTTCCATTAAAGAAAATAGATAGAGTATTTGTAAATGCCATGTAAATAAATAAATAAATAAATATATATATATATATATATATATATGTTAAAATTGTTTAGACCAAAAGTTCACAATTTTAAAATTTTTCCATATTTATTAAATTTGTTAATTTAAACGAAGATTTTTTATTATTTCAGAGTTAAATTATAATAATTTCAAATATATTAGAATATTTGCACACGTCACTAACTCGTGAAAGAACGTAAGATCAAGCATTTAATCGTGGTTTTATTATAATNTTTTTTTTTTTTTTTGTTTTTTTTTTTTTTTTTTTGTTAATAAATTTTGTCTGGGCTAATTTCTTGTTTCATGTGTGTTTGGCTTAATTTGGTCACCATAAACGAGCCTTAAATCGATTATTGTCAAACGATTTTCTTCTTCTATTCATAACCATTCTTCAAAGTTTTCCTTTTTCACCACCTATTTTTGCATGGGAAGGAGACCCGCTTGAGTTGTAGGGAGTTTGAATAGGAATATGCGTGTCCAAGTTCACTACAAAAATTAAAAATTTTATATTTTTTGTTTGTCCGATCAAGTGGTAGATATAATGTCGGGATATGTAATGTCATTTTATGAAGTTATAGTCAATTGAGACTTTTAGGAAATCTTTGACTTATCCTCTAGCAGTAAATTTGTCCAAATTGACAAGGGTCTACATGAGTATCGTAGTAGTTGTTAGGCATAAGGGTTGGTCGCTCGTGATTATGAGTATTGTACTATACAAGAACTGTAATAGAGTATTCAACCAATTTCTAGTAGTGAACTATTTAGATTGACATGGTTCATATAAGTGTCTAGCAAGAACGATTATGAGGTCACACCTTATGATCTTACACGATGTCAAAGAATCATAAAAAAATATACATAGATTATTTAAATTTAGAGATAGAGCTCAAACAAGTTAAAAAATTTGAAGTAAGATTCTCGTGATAAGCTTGAATTTTTTTCGACCAGTCAAATATGTATTTGTTCATCGGTTTGTTTTACTTCAAAATTTACACACAGATCACATCACTAATCACTAATTAAGAAAATTAGTAAAACCATAATCCAAAACCAATCTGGGTTCCCTTTTCACCAACCATATCCACGAGAAGAATTTCCGATTCAATGAACCCTTTCGCAAAAAAAATATCCATAGCAGAACGACAATCACTATGGATACTGATAATACGGTGGTGGCGGTGGCGGCGGCGGAGGTGGAGGTGGCGGTGGCGGAGGTGGAGGCGGAGGCGGGGGCGGAGGAGGAGGAGGTGGCGGCGGGGGCGGCCGATGAGTACAACCAAAGACGCCGCAGTCAACAGAGTAAGAGTAGAAAGCTTTACATTCCTCCGGCGAACGTTGCAGTGGCCTTTCCGGCAAACAATTTTTCTGGTCATCGCTGGCCTGAAGTTTCAGGCACACTGACGGCTCACCGCAGAAGAAATTATACGAGTACGTGAAATTCTGCAATTTTGGCAACGAGCAAATACTTGCCGGAATTTCACCGGATAATTGGTTATGTGCGACATTTAGCTGCTCCAATTTCTTCATTCCGGCCATCGTCTCCGGCAGTGGTCCGACAAGATTGTTGTCACTGACATCGAAGACGACGAGATTGCTCAACGACCCAAATTCCGGCGGCAAACACCCATTCAACCCACTATTCGTGATTATAATTTCATTGAGTGTATTGTTCATGTTGGATAAACTGGAAGGGAGGCAGCCATTGATGTTGTTATTAGCAAAAACCAGAACAGAAACAGGGGAATTGCCGATGTTTTCCGGTAAGGAGAATTTGAAATCGTTATTATTGATGAACAGAGCATCGAGTTTCATGTCAAACAGGGGAGAAGGGAGATCCCCATGGAATTTGTTGAATCGAATATCGAGGAATTTGAGAGCAGCAAGAGAGAGAATTGCAGAAGGGAATTCGCCGGAGAAGCCATTGTTGCTGAGATCGAGCTCGAATAGGCGAGTGAGGCACCGGAAGGACTCGGGGACAGTACCGCAGAAGCGATTGGAGTTGATGTGGAACAGAGCAAGGTCGGTCAGGAGGCCGAGGTCGTCGGGTAGGGTGCCCGACAGGTTGGCATGGTTGAGGTCGATCCCGGCGACGGTGAGGATATAGGGGTCGTCGGGAGCGGAGGCACAGAAAATGCCGGAGTAGTTGCATACGTTGGGGCCGTACCAGTCAGCGGTGAAGTTGTTTGGGTCGGCAGTGATGGCATGTTTCCAAGCTTGGAGAGCAGTGTAGGCCTTGAGAAGCCTCGGGTTGGGGAGAAATGGCGGCGGCGGCGGCGATGGCGGCGGGGGAGTCGCTTGATATGAAGGGTTGGAGAGGAGGGTGAGAATGGAGATGAGGAGGAGAGATTTTGGGAGAGGGAAGCTTGAGGTTTTCATTTCGGAAGAGGTTTAATGAGGCATGGTACTCACAATACCTATAAGATTGCGTTATGATATATATATATATATATATATATAAATTCATATATTATTGTTTTCATACATTTTTTTGGTTGGTCAACTCAACCTAACTCGATAATAGAGTCCCAATCCAACCTTACCTTACTTTTAAAAATATTATAATATTTAATTTTTGTGACCGATATTAATGATGGATTTTAAATTGTAAATGTTTGACGTGTATTATAGATATATATGATTTTTTTAAATAATTAAAAAGGCAATTCGACAATTCCCAACTCAACTCGAAAATAGAGAGTTAGATTAGGTTGATTTTTGAATTTTGTTCGGGTTGTTTAGATCTCTACCATGAAACAATCAAAGTTCACTGCTAGTAGATATTGTCTGTTTTGACCTGTTACATATTACTGTCAACCTCACCGTTTTAAAACGTATATATTAGAGAGATGTTTTCACACCCTTTCAAAGAATGACTCGGACTCGTTCCCCTCTTTAACCAATGTATTTGAGACATTATTTTTAAAAAATGTAAGAGAAAATAGGATTTAAAAAATAATTGACTACTTCTTAGCAATATCAATCTTACCTGCCAATGGAGAGAGAGATTTTGAAAATATGAAAAGGATAGGGCAAGCGGATCACTTTGGTATTTTTAAAATATTTTATTTTTAAATGTTCAACGGATGAAGTGGGTATTATGTTTAATAAAAATATATATTTGATTAATTAAAGAAATTTAATATCATAATTCTTACCCCACCAAAAACGCGGTTTTAATCAACTTTGGCTGCTTTTAATTTTAATATTCTACACATTTACTTTTATAATAAAAAATAATTAACGACCATTTATTTCAACTTTAGATTTTAATAATTATTTATAAATACCGAGGTTTTAACCAAAACATTAGAAATTCAAATCTCACTTATTTTTACGACGGATTAAAAAAAAAGAAAATTTATTGATTTTTATATATTCAAGAATTAACACTGCATCTTGGACTATCGATAATTATTTATGTTTATGGTTGGTTCGGTGGTTCCATCGTTGGCTTCATGTACAACAATGTGTTGAACTACTTTAGAGAGAATTATTATATTTCTAGGAACAAACTTTAGGCAAATATGAAGCGGATGACATATATCACTACACTTCTACTAGATACCTATTGCAATAATAAACGTCGTATATTACTGGAGGTAGAAATAAAGCATTGGGCTGAACTCTTATTTGGTGTCAGAGGTAATAGCTACGAATAGTGAGTTCTCAGTCGTGAGCACTATAGTCACATTGGTAATTACAATCAGTTTTTTTATCCGTGTTTATATTTTGTACATGAATTGTTTATTTTTTATGCTACAGATTTATTAATCTTTCGTGGACTACATGAACCCTAAATTTTTTAATAGCACCGTGATGGTCAACTACTCTTACAAACCGACATAATTTAGGAATCGACATGATTTGAGGATTTGCATGGGAAAAGCATAAGGTAGAATGTTGTTAGGTCATTGAAATTCTCAACAAGAAAACAACTCATTAACCTAATGATTTAGACAACCTACTTATCCAACACATTTCATATGGATATTGCATCCCTTAAATCATGGATCGGTCTATATCAAATGACACATATCTTTTATTCGAGAGGTTAATTAAGATTCTTAGAATTTTCAACTGGGTCGATCAAATGTATAACTATATCATCTCTACAAAAAAAAAAATGAAAAAAAAAATGTGACTAATGTGATCACTTCAGCCAATAGTAATAACTCCGCCCGTCTGAACATCACTCGGTGGATCTGACACCGACTACCATCTCAATGCTCAAACATCTCGAGCTCGATGAAAAAAGTACTAATACTAACAAGAGTAGTTTGAAGGACATTGGAGAGGGAAAGTGAAATGGTCTCACCAAACAAACAGAATGAGAGTTAAAAGTTGAGCTAAAATGGAGTGTTAGCTCAACCTACAGATAAACCAATGAGAAAGGCATAAATAGATTAGAACAGAGACAGGAGACAGGAACAGAGTTGCATGGTCTTTGTCAAAGGCTGTTGTTTGCTTGTGATGTGGAATTTTGGGTTACCTTACCACTTGCAGCCTCAAACATGCTGACAGTATTATGTTCATATTTAACAAAAAGTCAAAAAGGCAGACATTTTGCTTATGGAGAAAGAAACATTCAAGACAACAACAAAAAAAAGTCTCACGATTTGAATTATTTATAAATCTTGAAGAGTATATTGTACAATAATTCACATAGTATATGGTTTATGATCGGTTTCTTTTCTAGAAGGATGGGGTAACACTTCAAAAGCCTTACCAAAAGCAATTTGACCATGGGGACTTGGTGGGCGGACCCCATCACCCAAATTGATCTCCTTCTGCTTGGAGTAATTTTGCAGGCTACACAGTTGAATCTAATTCAGCACCAACATGATTTGCCTTGCAAGTGTGGAGCTTGAGATTGCAGGCTGTTACAGCCTCTCCCACTGTGAGATAGAACCGTTCATGTCCGATCGCCTCGATGAACTTCGACACGTTTAATTTTTTGATCACTTCGCTTCTTGGATTTGCAAGCAAAAGCTACAACAATCACATAACATCACAGAAAAGAATATTATCATAGCGTGCCATTTTGGGTTTTTGGTACCGGAGATCAAACAGCATTCTATTTCTAGGGAGTTTAAGATGAATAATGAGTTGGAAATACGTACTGTGAGACCTCTTTTTTCAGTACTCTTGTTAACCTCTTCAAGCATGCTGATCCCACTTGAGTCAATGCTGCTTACGCCTGTGTTTAAATTTCAAATCAGTATATGAGATAAAAGAGAGATCAGGTCGTTTGTTCGTTGAAGTACTTACCGGAAACGTCTAGAATTATGTACTGCAAGCTGGTTAGGCCTGATGATTTTATCCTTTTTTCTTCGTCTGTGATCCACCTTGAAAGCCTGGGACAGGAGAAATACAAATGAGGATCAGCATCTTCATTCTCATCTTTATGCATATAATGTAGATCATTATGTCATCTACCGTTAGAGTGTGAGATCCCACATTGGTTGGGGAAGAGAACGAAACATCCTTTAGAAAAACGTGGAAATCTCTCCCTATTAGACCCATTTTAAAAACCTTGAAGGGATGGGAAAGCCCAAAGAAAACAATATTGCCGGTGGTGGAATTTGGCTGTTACAAATGGTATTAGAGCCAGGTTTCGGGCGATGTGTCAACGAGGAGGTTGAACACCGAAGGGGGTGGACATGAGACGGTGTGCCACAAGGACGTTGGGTCCAGAAGGGGGGTGAATTTGGAGGGTTCCATATCAATTGGAGAAGGGAATGAGTGCTAGCAAGGACCAGCGAGGATGCTGAGCCCCGAAGGGAAGTGAATTATTGTGAGATGGCCTCGAAGGAGGATGAATTGTGAGATCCTACGTCGGTTGGGGACGAGAACAAAACATTATTTATAAGGGTGTGGAAACCTATCTTTAGCATAAGCGTTTTAAAAACTTTGAGGGAAAGCTTAGCAGGGAAAGCCCAAAAAACAATTTTTTGTAAGTGTGTAAATCTCTCCCTAGCAGACGTGTTTTAAACACTTTGAGGGAAAACTCGGAAGGAAAAGCCCAAAAATGACATGTTACATACTGGTTGGTTGCAGAAATGTTACCTCTCTCTCACGTAGTTTGAGTTGGCAAAATAGATTGGGGCCTCCAATTGAAGGATGAGAGCTCCAGGCACACGGTTGGCTGTTGGGTATTGATCAATGCTTCTGTAAATTGTGGAGTTAGGAATGTTGCCTAATATTGAAGTTCTTGGCCTTGCGGTGACGAGAAGCACCCTTAACAAAGAGATTGTAATCTGAATAACAATGCCAATTGATACAAATGAGAAACATAAACGTAGATTTGATTTATAATATAAACATGAACTCATTCTATCAATTTTCTCACTGCAACGATCAAGCCTGTTTCAATACTGCCAAAGACGACACCGATGTATGCACCGACGCAGACGACAAAGTCGAATTTGTCGATTTTCCAAAGGTGGATGACCTCTTCATAGTTGATTAGGCCAATCACAGCCGTGATGATTATGGAGGAAAGCACCGCCAGGGGTGTGTAACGAAAAAATGGCGTCAAAAACAACAGAGTGAGCATCAAAGACATTGCCATGACAATATTGGAGACCGCAGTTTTACATCCTGCATTGAAATTCACTGCAGTCCTCGAAAATGGCCCTGCAATTTTCAAAAATCAAATGATTATCATCATATGGGCCTTGCGGATATCTAATAATTGATGGACCAAAACTTAAGCTCCTCCATTGACTTCACAGCTTACCTGCAGTAAGGTAGCAAGAAGTGCAAGAACCAACAATGTTCATCATCCCAAATGCAATCATCTCCTTGTTTCCATCAATGTGGTAGTTCTTAAGTGTAGCAAAACTTCTCCCCACGGCAACTCCTTCCTACATTATACAATGAATTCATCGAAATGAAGATGGTTCACTTGTAGATTACACAGTTCACTATTTTTTTTTCTTTGGGACATTTCATCAAACACCTGGTAGTCATATTTCTAAGCACACCCATATAACAGAAGAAACTTACAGCGAGGCCTATGATTCCGATGATGATCCCTGTTTTGATGGCAATGGGAAGATGAGGGGGCCCAAATACTAAATCAGATACAGATAAGGGATTCAACCCTTTCTTCAAAAGCCCAATCTAAATTGAAACAAAAACAGAGAGACCCAATAAAGATTCAGACATGTGTTTGATCTTAAAAGCAAAAGAAACAGAGACGGCAATGGGGATTCAGTGAGTTACCACTTGAACTCCATGGCGTTCAGCGTGGGTGAAGTAGACGAGAAGACTTCCCAAGATGATGGAAAGCAAAGGCGCCAATGCATTTATCCAAAAGAAGATTGGTTTCTTCTTGCTCTGCAATTCGTTAAAATTTGTGCTAATCGTGGTATCAAAACTAATAATGAATAATTGAATAAGAGATAAGAACATAATTTATTATTTTTCATTTTCAATTTTGAAAATTGGGTTTAGAATTTAATCTTAGTAAACATAATTTAAAGAATAAAATTGAGAAGCTTACCAAGTATCTGGTGAGGAGGAGAAAGAAGAGAAAACTGCAACCCAACACTACGCTTTGCCATCTCCACTGTCAAAAGGGGACACAAAAATGAAAACTAGCAGAAGAGAGAGAAAGCTTTGAAGTGACAAAAATGGCGGCGGCGGCGGCGGCGGCGAGGCAGAAAGTAAACCTGATGAATTTGGGAGAAAAGAGAGCGCGTGACGGATACGACATCAGTCTCATGCGTGAAATGAACCAATCCCATTATGCCTTTAAGCTGCTGAAGACAAACCACCGTCGCTGCACCACCCATGAACCCCACAATCGCTGCATGCGACAGAAAGTCCACAATAACCCCTAGTCTGCACTTTTCCAACATCAAATCGTTAAATATACGAGTCAACACTGGAACCAAGTCCGATATTGGCTAAATTAGGGAATGATCATGAGTTTAATTATTATATTTCATTTGTGCGAGGCATTTGAGAAGTTCGAAACAAAACCATTTAAAGTGAACAATATCATACCATTGTAAAAAACCAAGATTTCTAACTTGTTATCAGAGTCATTCCCTAAACTTAGCTTAAAATCCTCAAAGGTCTAATAAAGAATTGTGAACTTAACATGGTATTAGAGTCACGCCTTAAATGTAGCGTCAATAGAATCCTCAAATGTTGAACAAAGATTATGAGCCTCAAAGCGTAGTTAAAAGTGATAGAAGTGTCGAACAAATGATGTACATTGTTCGACGACTCCGGAGAAGGAGTCAAGCCTCGTTTAAAGAGAGGCTGTTCGAGGGCACCATAGGCCTCAAGAGAGGCTCTATGTTGTACTTTATTCGATTGGAAGATTGTAAGATTGTTGAGACAAATAGTATACTTTGTTCGAGGGTTCCAGAAAAGGAGTCTAAGCATCAGGGTAGGCTCTATGTTGTACTTTGTTCGAAGGGAAGATTGTTGATCATTGATAGGAGGGAGTACGACGTCAAGAAAATGATCATGGGTTTATAAGCAAGTAAGGAATACATCTCATAGGAAGTCGTTTGGAGAACCAAAATCAAAGCCACGAGAGCTTATGGTTAAAGAGGACAATATCATATCATTATGGAAAGTCGTGATTTATAAGTGAGTATAAGAACCAAAATGGTTTACCTGAGAAAGCCGAGAGAGGCCTGAAAAGCTCCGGCGAAGAATGTGGCAGTGAAAACCAATTGCACGTATTCGTTCGGATGCTCCACCGGGCTGACTTCCTTCCCCAATAGGGCGGATATGAGAAGCGACACCACCGCAACAGTCCCGACCGCCAAATCTCTGGAGCTTCCAAGCATGGCGTATATCAATGGCGGCACAAAGCTGGAATCTGCATTAAAAAATGATTAATAACCAACATGGTGTTAAACCAAAAGGCATCGTGCAGGAACTTACAAAGGCCAATGATGGGGGGGATGGTGGCAAGATTGGCATAGCTGATGCCCTGAGGGACGGCCAAACTGGCGATGGTGATGCCGGCAACGAGGTCAGCTTTGAAGAAATTGAAGGTGTAACGAGGAGCCCATTCGAGGAAGGGAATGAAGTATTTAAGCCAGAGAAGAATCTGGGCTCCTATGGGCTGGTTTTTGAACTGTTTGAAAGGGTCATCGGGGAAGAAGGTTTCTTTGAGGTTGGCGCCTAAGGACACCAAGAACGGCTTGGTCGGAGGAATGGCCACACGGTGAGGGCTTTCAATCTCTTCAATACCCATAATTCCAACTTTAATGGATGAGTTTTACTTGGAGATTTGGGTTTGTGCGTCGGATATATAATGTGCTGATTATGCAGTTGGGCCTCGGGGATCTTCTCCAGAGTGGATTCGCGGACCCATTTTTTCTGGACACGTGGCAAGTCAACTGCCGTTTGACCATTGGAAATCGATGAGGCACCAGATCTGACTCAGAAATGGATAATTTTGATAAAAATAACATAATTTTCAAAAACTAATTATGAAACCATTTTTGTTTTTAGTCTTTTTTAAACAAATTAACCTCTTAAATACTTTTTTTTTTTTATCTATTTTTAAAATTATTTTCAAAACCCATTCGAAATTTTGAAAGCTAAACAAAAAAATAATAATATATATATANAAATAGAGTTTGAACTTAATTTCTTTATTTTTAGGTTTTTTTTTTATCGTTTTTTTTTGAATTAATTGTTCTCTAAAATGTGAAAATATAAAATTATTTTTAAAAATTACCAATTTAATTAATTTCTCACATTTTAGGTAGATTTTTTGTTTTAATTTATAATAAATAATGATTGCTTAAATCATAATGTCATGTTGATAAGATTAAAAAGGGTGATTTGGCATGGCGTATAAAAAATGAATATCCAATTATTTATTAATTGCATCGATATTATTTTATTACTATATTAAGAATATTATTAACATGAATGTTTATTTAAAAATAAAATTAGTTGTCAAGGTTGCATCAAATTTTGTTACCACATTGGTAACATTGTTACCTTACAGGCTTAGATTAAAATAAAAAGTATAGAAAAGTAAATTAGTAGGTAAATTTACAAAATAAGAAAATTTATCGCGGGTAATCTCCGCTTCCATTCCCGTAAAAAGAAATGAAAATTTTTGTACGGATGAAAAATAAAATAGGTAGTTGTGATGGGGATGGAGATGACTTCTCTGACCCTCCCCCGCCCCATCAACATCTCTACACTTATCTATCTACTAAAATCGGCTAATTTAGACGAGAATCTTAATTAATAAATTAATCACTCAAAACTCATTAAGAAATATAATATTAGGTCTAGCGTGTGTTTTCGAGTGAATTCTCTTATAACACTAAATCAAATTTGAAGCCCAATAAGGTAGTTTGTGGTCCAATTTGAAGCCCAACACGCTTCACAAGTCAATATACGATTGGTTTAGAGATGTTCATTTAAGTCTTATGTGAGCCCAACACGCTTCACAAGTCAATATACGATCAGTTTAGAGATGTTCATTTAAGTCTTATGTGAGCCCGACTTGCATAGGATAAAGAATAGAGTAGTAAAAGGGAATGGAGAGAGATTTATCTTCTTAACTAAATAGTGTCGAATAGGAGAATTATATTCCCCATCCGTGATTCAACCTATGTATAATTCGATCCATGCAAATTTCCAGCTAGAATCTTGTTCCAATCCTAACAAATTTTTTTGGATAGACACCGAGAATGTTTGCTTAATCCACCTCACTTAAATGATGTGAAAGTTATCTTATTTATAATAAAATAAAACAATTTTTTTTGGATAGACACGGATAATGTTTGCTTAATCCACCCACTTAAATGGTGTGAAAGTTATCTTATTTATAATCAAATAAATTACAAAAGAAGTAATAAACGGAAATAACAATAAGATACCTATGAAGATATTTGCCTCGTAATAAAATATCAAAGGGGATATATATGAATGACACAGTATTGAATACTGGTGATAATATTAGCAAAAGAACGTTCTCATCTGCTTCCAGACATGCCGAGCTCCACATATTATTGTACAGTAAATGGAAATTAACTCAAATTTTATCTTTGTAAGATCGTCAATATTGTAAGGAGGGTGTTTTTAGAGTATGTACAGTCAACTATAATTTATTACTAAATATCCTCAACCGACCCAAACAAAAAGATTCACCAACATCAAATATCACTTAATTTTATTAACAAAAGGATCGAAATTTAAAAAAACATTACAAATTATAATTACATTCCATTGAAAACTAAAACAAAACACTCACACACACACATCAAATGGAAAACAAAAGAATCAAAGAAAGGTCANTTTTTTTTTTTTTTTTTTTTTTTTTTTTTTTTGTTTTTGTTTTACAATTATTATTATTGTTATTATTTCATCATCTTCTCTGTTAGTGCCTGTTCCCATAAACCTGCAACAAACAAGAAGAAACAAACAAAATTCCTTCAAAATGGGGTTAAAGAAAAAAAACGTACCAATTTAAATTTGTTCAATACTCACTTCCTGCGATGCCACCGATCGACAATAGTTCAGATTTGTCAGCACCGAGCACGTCGACCCACATTCACTGTCCTTCAGCGACACTGTCGACCGGTCCAGCTTCACCGCCCATGGAGGATACCCGTAGTTCTTCGCGGCGGACCCCAAATGTGACGACGACCGCTGCATTCTCACCGCCCTTGGAATGTTCCTCCCCTCAACTGACGCCCGCCTTCGGCTCGGCTGCCTCTCAAGCGACTCTGGCCTAGCCTTCGGTGCGCTCTGCGACCGCACTTTTGCCTTCGACGATTCGGTGTTCGCCATGTAATTTGGGAACAATGGGTAATCGTAAGACAAAGATTCTGCATATTCCGATCTGGGAAATTCGAATGGGATGCGATTTGGGTCGGATTTCGCCATGGCGGAGAAGCATTGGGGACTACTTTGAGCTGTTCCGTAGGCGTAATCTTCGAAATGGCCGCTGAATGTTCTCGGGCTCATGTCGGTCATCGCTGACGGCGCCGGCGAGAGACGGTAGTTTTCTTGATTCGAATAGGTGTTAAGGCTGTAGCTATTGCGATTCTTTAGGGTTCCACCTAAATCCATCTCCACGATCTTTATATTCTCTTCCATTTCTCTGTCGATCTCCTGCAAAAAAGGGGGAAAAAACAGAGTTGTACCAAATCGTTACAAATATGAAGAAAACAAGATCAAATTTTGATGGGGTTTGAAAATTACTTGATGGGTATGTCTTTGACGGCTTTCTTGGAAAGATTTTCGATGGGATGAGTGCCATGAATGGGCAGTGGGCTGTGAATCTTCAGCCATTTTGATCCTCTGTGTTCGTGCTCTGGCCTGCGCCGTCACTAAAGCTTGCATACACCGCAGAGTTTCGGTGGCTCTTCGTCTCACCAAATGGCCTCTCACCATCGCCTGCAATTTCACCAACCCTTTCAAAGCACACAGCGCCTTTCTCGCCTGCATTTTCAATCACAAACACAATTTCTTCAGATTTCGATTTGGGCGATCGTCAATTCGAGTTTTGTGCATTTACCAGATAAGATCTGAAAACGGATTGGATTTTAATCGCAGCAGCTTCTTCAATTCTACCGTCTTTCCCATTCGACGCTACAGTCAAACGAATCACGACGGCAGCGGCTTGTGCAGCTGCAACTGCCGCCTCCGTCGCAGCAGCCATCGCCATAGCGTGTTTTTCCTGTTCCTTCTCCATATCAAACGTGGTATTCACAGATGAATTAACGGCGACGGCAACGGCGACATTCGATCCCAGCGTGTTCACGTCCTTTGCCGGTGAAGGTCGCCGGAAACTCCATCGCTTCTTCTCTTTGGGAGACGAAACCGGAATCGTTGAATTTCCAGAGGAAACAACAGAAACATGATTGGCGATTTGGGAATGTTCCTTGTCGAACTTCTTGCCGGAGAGGAAATTCTTGAGCCATTTTCCGGCCTTACCCATATCTTCTTGTTCTCTGAATCAACTAAAAATGGAGATCTCTCGCTTCGTTATCAGGTTTTGAGATGAAAATGGCGGCCTTACGTTACATGTCGTGTTGTTTGTCAGTACTCACAAATTTACATGTGTTGAGAAACAGAGTGGTCAGCTCCCAGATTCTGGAATATATCGATGACCTTCTTCTTTTTGTATTTACCTTATCATATTGCTACTTTAATTAAATAATAAATATTAATTAATTAATTAATTATCCATTAATTTATACTATATTTGTGTTAATGTCAGATTTCCACATGCCTCGTTACATTAACATTATCTTCAATAATTTAGTGGCTTTCAAAGAATAAGATAAAAACAAATATATTTAGTATTTTTGTAATTAATTAATTTTATACTAAATTATATCAAATATAACATAAAAGTGGATTTTCACGTAAATTTAAAAAATAAGAAAATAAAATAAGAAGGTTCCTGGGGACCAAAAAGATATGAGTTTAAAAGTATTATATATTTTTACGTAAATAAATAAAATTGTAAACAAAATAGGAAAAAATATATAATATTATTTATTAAATGATTAAACAATAATTAGTTGGCACCCACATGGCCTGTTTGTAATAATAAGTGCTTCCCTTCGTTTCAACTTCCTGTTTTGCTTTTGGGAAGCACTTTGCCTTGTTTCATCTCCCTTATGAATACTCATTAATAATCAAACTATACTTTTAATTTATACAATAAGCTTCTAATACGCGTTACATTTTTATTTATTAAGGGATGGAAAATTAAATTCGGTAGATTATTCATAATATTAATTTTTATTAGAAATGTGAAAAGTAAAACTTAGGAAAAAATAATTGGTGTAGATTTGATTAATACGTTGTCTAAGTATGCTTAGGTGCTCTCCACATGGAGCTCATTTAAAAATTAAGCAAATAAATCTTTCCATGTGCAATATTAAATTAAAGCCATTAATTAGGGAATAGTTTTATTTATTTATTCATTTTATTAGGAGATATGAATACCGATAAGATAAGGAATCAATACAAGGAGAATAAGATTCGGATTACCTTGTTGATCGAATATCTCAAGGCAAGAACGTTGTTTGAGATTTGAATCACTCCACAAGCAAGATCGATCATGTCTATCTTGAATGATTCTTGTTAATGAAATATCTCAACGCAAGAGCACTTGTTTGAGATTAGAATCTTTCCACAAATAAGATTGATTATGTTGAACTTGAATGATTCTACATGCAACCTAAACTATGTAGAATTGCAAAGAAACTTAGTCATTGGCTAAAGAAAAGCACAAATACTTATTTTACTATATTTTTCCAAGTCTTCTTACAAATACAACATACATGACTTTATATAGTCTCAAAATGAAACTATTAGAGACATTTCAAGAGTTGTAACATTCATACTTAATGACCATAATTAACCATTGTGTAATTGTAGTAAATAGAAAGTTTTAAAATACATTAATGAAATACAATAACTCTAAATTGTAATCCACCCAAAATTTATAACATGAAACTTCGTTATTCTTTAACGTGGCATGAATTGAAAAATATTTAATTTCTATTTGGGTTTTAATAATTTAAATTTGATTAATTTTGAAACATGATATATGTAGTTGTCTTACCATTTTGAGACATATAATTTTCAAACATGTTTGGAATATTGAAGTTGATGTTTATATATATATATATATAATTATTATTATTATTGAAAAATGGGACATTTAATTGTTAATTTGTTATAGGATATAGGTAGAAATTGGGAGTGGGAGTTTTGTGGAGACTGTCGCGTCAGCATTGAATTCGATTGCTGTTGACGCTTTATCCTGTCGGATGTCGTTCACGTTCCCGTGTTTTTTCCCACTCGCCGCCCACCGCCACCTCAACCATCCATTTTTTTACTTACTTTCACGGGTTTCCGACCACCTAAACTTTACTTCTTTCTTTTAAATTTTAAATTTNAAAAAAAAAAAAAAAAAAAAAAAAAAAAAAAAAAAAAAAAAAAAAAAAAAAAAAAAAAAAAAAAAAAAAAAGTCTACTCCGTGTATTTGAATGTAAACTTTTATCACATGGTATAAAATTGTGTTAGGAATAACGACTCTTCACAGTGGTATGATATTGTCTACTTTGAACAAATTTTCATGACTTTGCTTTGAGTTTCTCCAAAAGGCCCCGTATCAATAGAGATGTATTCCTTTACTTATAAACCCATGATCATTCCCTAAATTAGCCGACGTCGGACTCACTCCCAACAAATTTAACTTCAAATCGAATAAATTTGTAAATTTGTTTTACACATGGATTAAAATAGTCATTTTTAAGAATTAAAAAATAAAAATATTACTACTTAAAATACGATTTCTACTAAAATAATATAATGAGTAAAACCTAAAAGAATAATAAAAAGTTCTGAATTTTTATTTTTGGCTATTTTTTGAGTTTGGGCCTCGATTATGTAAATATATTGGGCCTGGGCCCATAATGGAGAAGGCTGCATTTTGGGCCGTAAGAATTCGGCCAGAAGGCCCAAATAAAAGAAACGTCCCTAGTATCTAAATTTGCGGCAAAAAGAGTTGTTTGGTTTGAACGAAAGGATTAAAAGAAAATATATTTTATAATTTTAAATACTAAAGAAAGAAAATTATATAAAATAGTTTTCTTTTTTGTAAAATTTGAATTTAGTCCTTCGTAAGATTAAGATTATTATATAAATGGGTAAAATTGATAATAGGGGAAAGTTAGGGACCATTTCCATAAATTGAGAAAGTAAAAGGAAGTGCAGAATATGTTAGATTGTTTTGTTGGTTTAAGCTCCGGAAGCTTAAGATTAAAGCAAAAGAAACAAGAAAGTGGCACACAACAGACACACTAAAGACACACAGCAAAGACATAACATTTCTCCTTAAATTTCCCCAAAAACCTTAACCAACACTCAATCCGTTTAATTTCCTGTCTTTTATTTTCTCTCCCTTTTTGTCTTCCTCTTCTCAATCTCCGCCATGTCCCGGCCGTCCTCCCTCGCCCCTCTGGATTCCTCCTTGGAGTTCCTTTCGAGATCTTGGAGGATTTCACCGTCGACCCATTTGGTTAATTCCCGGATTCCGGCCGGCACTCACGGCGGCGGGAATTGGGGTGATATTGTGTTGGAAGATTCCAGCAGCGACGCCGAGGGGTTCTTGGTGTTTATGAACCCATTTTCGTTTACTTCTTCTGAAACTTCCCAAATGGTCATGGACCGGATTTTG
Source organism: Cucurbita pepo subsp. pepo (assembly GCF_002806865.2). Classification (NCBI taxonomy): domain Eukaryota; kingdom Viridiplantae; phylum Streptophyta; class Magnoliopsida; order Cucurbitales; family Cucurbitaceae; genus Cucurbita; species Cucurbita pepo. The sequence continues at coordinate 11,635,735 of NC_036640.1, forward strand.
TCTCATTCGGTACTCTCCTAATTTCTTCTAAATTGAGAAATTTGTGTCGTTTTCTGAAAATCTCCGTGTTTGTGGCGCAGCAGGATGTGTCTCCTCGGACTTCCGGTCGGCTGTCGCATAGCAGCGGCCCACTTAACGCCGCCCACAGCGGCGGTTCATTAACCGACAGCCCACCTTTTTCTCCCTCGGAAATCGCCGACCTCGACTCCAAGGTTCCTCTTCCTGTCACTCTGTGTCGGTCGTAAATTAAATAAGTCCATTTTTAGATATAATTTCTTCATTACATTACATTATTACAACAATTAAAACCAATAATATTATGTTTATAACAGTTTTTCAATTAACTAAATATGATTTAAAACTGTGGATTTCCGGGAAATTATAGTTGACCATGGAAACTTTGAAGAGACCTGGTCTTTAGGATTTAAGGTTCATCAAAATCAATGGTGGGTATCCGAGAATCAGGGAGTTTCCGGCGACCATTATTCAGATCAATTTCATTCGTTTCTACCATGGCGATGTCAATTCTTGATCAATTGCTAACCAAAAGAACAGAGGAAAAAAGAAAAAAAAAACCCATTTCCCCTAAATTTCTCTAAATCATGAATCGCCATCATTCCATGCAGCTTTACCGATCCAACTATTCTTTCAATGCCCATTTTCGGGCCACCGTGAATGGGTCCGGCACCGCCGCTGTTGGCGGCGGAAAGACGGTCGGGCGTTGGCTGAAGGAGCGCAAGGAGAGGAGGAAAGAGGAAAACAGAGTTCAGAATGCCCAGCTTCATGCTGCTATTTCTGTTGCAGGGGTGGCCGCTGCCATCGCCGCCATTGCTTCCGCCTCTGCGTCTTCCAACGGAGTAAACGACGGCGAAGATATTCATAAGACCGATATAGCTTTGGCCTCCGCCGCTACATTGGTCGCCGCTCAATGCGTGGAGGCTGCTGAAGCTATGGGAGCCGAACATGATCACCTCGCTTCTGTTATTAGCTCCGCCGTCAATGTCAAGTCCGCCGGCGACATTATGACGCTCACCGCCGCCGCTGCCACAGGTTGTATTGTCGTTTTCTTATTTTCGGCTATTGGGTTGCGTCCTACAAATTTTTTATCTTAAATTCCTTTATAACTTTTTAGAATTGAATCTAATTCTTCTTTGAATTTTGTTTTCTTCAAAAGAATTCTTCACTTCTTTTGAATTCAAGAATAAATGTTGGGAGGAAATTTAAATTNAGTCCGCAACAAAATGGAGTTGTAGAGCATACACATCTATGTTTTTGGCTATAAATTTTATGAATTTATAAGTAATCTATGTTATTTGTGGGAGCCCAAAACAAAAAAGAATGAGAATTTATACGCAAAATTTTGATAATATCGTAGAAAGTTGTGATTTTTAATATATATATTAATAATATTTTGATATTATGACACTGTGGAATGGATATTGTAGCACTAAGAGGAGCAGCAACGCTGAAGTCACGGGCGACAAAGGACGTGTGGAATGCAGCGGAGAAAGGGATGGGAGGAGCATCGTCGAGCGGCGAGGGCTCCAGCCGTGGTAGCTTAATTAACAACATCATCGTAAATCAAAAGTTGAGTGGAGATCAACTGCAACCCTGTGACTCAAAGCTTGACATAATTCAACCCGTATGCTACCGAGGATTGCTCGCCAATGGCTGCGAGCTTCTTAAACTGACTCGTAACGGTAACCTTTTGTTGAAAATTGTTAGGAGTGAATCTCTCGTTTACTAATTAAGAAGATCACCATAAATTTATAAGAAGAGTTTACCCTCAAAATGAACAATATCATACTCTTAATTAGCTTATTTATTTGCAGGCGATCTTCATTGGAAACTCGTCTCTGTTTATCTGAGTAGAACCANTTTTTTTTGCCAACTAATTATGAATTGTATACATGTGCATGGGTTTCCATGATTGAACAGGTTGTGTTGAAGATGAAGAGCAGGCACGTGGCGGGAACCATAACCAAAAAGAAAAAGAGTGAGTTTTTATTTATTTTTTAATTAATTAATTAATTAATTAAATTAAATTGTCTTTCTTGGGGATTGATGAAAGGTAAAGGGCAGACGCAGCAAAGTTAGAAAAAAATGGAAACGAATCATTTTACAATAGATTTAATTAAATTATATATAATAAAATAAAATAAAAACACCGATTAAATTATATGTTCGTACAGATTTGGTGGTGGGTGTAGTAAAAGACATTCCGGCATGGGCAGGGCGGCACCTGCTGGAGGGCGGCGAGGACCGGCGGTACTTTGGGGTGAAGACATTGCTGCGAGGGGTGGTGGAATTCGAGTGCAGAAACCAAAGAGAGTATGATATGTGGACACAAGGAGTTGCCAAGCTGCTTCTAATGGCGGCTGAGAGGATTTGTAGGTTTTGAGAGATGCCGCCGTCGCCGCCGCTGCCGCCAACGCCGCCGTTTGGTCGGTGACAAAAGTGGTGGGTTTTGTTTGAATGGGTTTAGGGTTTTAGTCAAAAAGAACCAAATTTGTTGGTTTAGTTTCACTTAGGCTTCCCCTTTAGTGAGGCGTGGATGAAGGATTCACATTTTTAATATAATATCTAGTATTCAAACTTACTTTTTTGAAATGTAATAAATTTTAAAAATTTTCCTTAGTATTAATTTCTTTTAAAAATTATTTGTTATCTAAAAAATTAAAATGGTACCGTCAGCAAAAATCATGAGGTTATAATCAAGAAAATGAATACTATCTCCATTGGAATGAGACGCATTTTGGAAAGCCCAAAGCAAAATGCTCAAAGTGGATAATATCATACCATTTTGGAGAGTTGTGTTTAACTAACAAAAATTATTATTATTTTCGAGTATCACCGGGAGGGAAAAGAAAACAAAATTGCAAGAAAAGATTTTGAGTCTTATTTAGCTCAATAGACTTTAATTAGGAGAGGGAACATTAAATCCGTTCTCCACTATTACAACCCATAATATATCAAAATGCATCTATAAAATTTAATGAGATTTTGATAAACAAGGCATAATTAGGATAAAATTTTAATGAGATTTTGATAAACAAGGCACCGGTGGAACTGTAGATGTGGATTTTCCATCAGCATTTTGGCAAAAAGATTTGGCTTCTTCGTCAGAAGTTGATGTCGTAATGTTCACTTCTTCCATAATAATATTTGTGCAACGAGCTCGAGAACAGTCCAATGTAATTGCCTTTTCATTTGCTGATGTTCCATGAACGTTACGATATGTCACATCGCTCACTTTTATTTCCCTTCCCTACAAACAAACCAACATAAAAACCAAATATAATAAACTATGACAAAAAAATAATAAAAATAATAATAATAATAATGAGAACGGGATGAAATTGATCTGTTGTGTACCTTATTTTTCCTTCCATATGCATAAACTGTGTAATGTTGATCGATAATGATTGGGTTTTTTACATTTTCGAGTGTTATTTTCTCGAATGTGATATTTTTTGCATATCCATATCCACCCTGTAATTACGATTAAAAAATATTTACAAACTTTATATGGTATATTAAATATTATTTATAAATAAATTAAAACGTATTATCACCTCCCAAGTCTTGATTCTAACTCCGTTTTGAGTATCTTGTAAGATACAATCACTTACATAGACATTTTCAACAACATTATAATCACCGTTTTTTCCTAAGCTCCCAATGCTTCAGTCAAATAAACACCACAAAATATATTAAAAAAATTAAAAATTTCAATGAATATCAAACATGGAAAAAAAAATGTAATTTTTACCTTATGCCGTGACCGGGGCCACAAGTGAGACCTGTTATATCGATATTTGAAGATCCATCATTAATTGCAACACAATCATCACCTGCAATATTTAACATTGAAGTCAATAAATAAAAACATAAAATTATGTACTTAATAATTACGGATAATCATAACATTAATTTGTTACCTGTGCCTATAAAAGAATCTTGAATACGAACATTTTTTGATCCAGAAATATCAATTCCATCCGTATTAGGACTCTCATCAGGAGCAGTAATATGAATATCTGAAATAATTACATCATTGCAACAATTTATGGACATATGATTTTTGCCACTATTAACATGCTTCGTTTTACTTAGATGAAGACCGTTGCAGTTGTGGAAAAATATTGCCTGCAAAATCATATATTATAAATTTAACCCGTAGTAATAATTAAAAAAAAGTAAAAAGGTTAAAAGAAAATAATAATAATAATAACAAGTTACCGTTGGCCGTTTGCAATGTTTATGACAATCTTTGTCCCACCAAGAAGAACCTTGGCCATCAAACCGTCCATCTCCTTTAACGGTGAGAGAATCTATGTCGTAAAATTGGATCCATTTATCAACACCATCTCCGGACCATTCATCCTTGGTTGGAGCCATTACACTTCCACCAAGCTATAAAATCACAAAATAGTGTATAAATTTACCATAAATTTTTCAATTTCAATTTTATGAGAAACGGGGTTAGGTAAGCTACATCAAAATTGATTCGTTTGGACTTGCAAGGACCCTGGAATTTGAGAGGGTTCAATAGGAAAGTTTTTCCAGATGGTACACGTAACGTTGGGTTGTCTTCTGTTGATGCACATACATCATTCCATGCTTTCAAAAAAGCCTTGACATAGAGAAAGACAAATAAAACAAGTCATTACAAGTATAAAGAGAGAACCCTTCTTTAAAAAATCGACATTCAGATTAAACTACTTACTTCTGAATCATCTTTTTTGCCATTTCCATTTGCTCCATAATCAAGAACATTGAAATACGACGAAGCTGATTCTGTCAATGAGCTTAAAACAGCAATGGAAAAGAGGAAAACAAAGGAAACAAGAAGCTTCATTCTTGAGCTAAAATGGAGAATTTGGAGCGTTAAGAGATGAAAATACGAGAGAATTGGATGGTGATGAATGAATGGATATGGCTAGCTTATATAGAGCAGAGAAATGAAAAATGTAAAATTTAATTTTAAAAAAGATATATTTTGGAAGAATGGAAAATTAGAAAAGGAAAATATGGAATGAAAAATAAATTGGGATTTGATTAAATTATGGGCTTGATAAAAGCAAATCTCATATATGGATTACTTATTAAAATTCTATAAAAAAAATAAAAAATAAAAAATAATAATATATAAAAATTATATTTATTTTAGGTAATTTTTTAAATAAATATAAATAAAATTTATTTCAGGTGATTAATTATGGGGATATTTATTTTGAGAAATTAATAGTTTTTGTATGTATATGTATGGTAAGTGACTAAGAAAGTGAGACAATTGGTCCAAATTTGTAGAATTATAAACTTATTTTTGTATGAGATGCAACATTTTTGGTAATTTAATTATTATTTTTAGTATAATTAGTAATCTAATTAAGAGTAATAACAGTTTTTATTATTTAGTGGATACTGTTATTTGGTTAAAATCTGTGAATTTTGTTAAATTTTATTTTATTTATTAATTTACTATATTATATTTTTTATGCAACCGTTTTTCTTACCTACCAAATACTATAAAGGGAGGTATTATAAAAAGACAAAAAATAAAACCCCAATACTAGGTATGTACGAAAGTGTATTGTTTTATTATTATTATATCTATCTTATTGACTTTGTCTACGGTCTTTTTGGCATTGTAACGGGTGGAATCGGTTGAGTTAGGCTCAATCAGACTTGTTTTTTCTATAATTTTTTTTGGTTGGATTCTCGATTAACCGGCTTCGAACGGTGCCAACCCATTTGCAACAATCTTGTTCAACGTCTTAGGAACAGTACGAATGATCTACGAACTAAAATAAATTCATGTATAATTATGGAATTAGGTTATAGTTTAAACCAATGTCGTATTATTTGATTTAAAATTTATAAATAATTGTTCAAAACTAACCTTAAATAGATTTTTTTTTTTCATTTGATTTCTAAGTTAAATAATCATATGTGTATTAATTAACTTCAAATTTATAAATAAATTAGTTTTTACTAAATTTCCATCACAATTACTTTAAATTAATTTTAGATTAAAGTTTTAATTTAATTTTTAAATTCGAAAACCCAAAATCGCCAACCGTAACTGGACCCACCGGTCTGCTCTCCGGTCCGGTCCAAGCTTCCACCAAATGAACCTGCGATTCTGGTATTCTATTTCCAACTATACCCTTTTCTTATATTCTTTCTTTGCACATTTATTTTATTAATGTAAAAAACTCTCATTTATGGAAAGTCCATAAATATATGATATTCAAGCACAATAACTGTTACACGATTTTTTTTTTTCTTTTTTCTTTTTTTCCCTTTAAATATCGCCCAATAGAAAATAAAAAGGTGGGAAGAAAATACCAATGAATCTAGACAGGGTATTATCGTCTTTTTCGGGTGCAATGAATCGGTATATAGGTGCTTCATTTTCGCCCGTTCACGCGTTGATCGGGATTTTTATTCTGAAGCAGAGGCCGAAGGTTGCAGTTGACGATGGCTGTTCCTGAAAAGGTAAATGTCTCTTTCTAATTCTTTGCATCGTTTCTTTCCATGTCTTTGATCGCCACAAATTCTACTGATCTTCATTTCCGTTGAGAGTTTTGGCTTCATTTCTGCCTCACTTCGGGATGGAGTAGATTTAGGGTCAATAGGCAATCGGCTTTGGATTTATGGAAAATTTTTGGATGATTTCTTCTTGAGATTTCGTTTTCTGTCCTGAAAATCTTGCGCGGTTTGTTCTTCTGCTAACTCCTAATATCAAGACGGTGCTGCCCTAGACTGAAACTTGCATTTACAGGATCCAAGAGAGGAAGTGATTCAGGCATGGTATATGGATGATAGTGACGAAGACCAGAGGCTTCCCCATCACCTTGAGCCCAAGCAGTATCTGTCCCTGCAACAACTGGATGGTAAGCCTTGCTAGTTGTACAGAGCTATGTGATTTCAGGTAGACTTACATCGTGTGAAATATGTTTACATTTTAGAACTTGGAGTTCTGAGCTGGAGACTAGACGCAGACATATATGAAACAGATGAGGAATTGATGAAGATACGTCGTGATCGTAATTACTCCTACATGGTAATAGCGTTTGAATTTTCCTTAGGGACAAGAACATGTTCTTATGCTTGAGAAAATTGGCTTGAAATCGATTTTGTCAGGACTTTTGTGAGGTCTGTCCAGAAAAGCTTCCTAATTATGAAGAGAAGATTAAAAGCTTTTATGAGGAACACCTTCACATCGATGAGGAGATCCGTTATTGTGTGTCTGGAAGTGGTAGGATTAGTTATATTTCTGATCTTCAACCATCCATATATGTAGGTTATAATCTTCATTTTCTTTAACGTGGGTGGATGAAGGTTATTTTGATGTTAGGGATCTGAATGACAAATGGATTCGCGTTTGGGTAAAGAAGGGAGCAATGATCGTGTTGCCTGCTGGAATTTATCATCGATTTACTCTTGATTCTGACAATTACATCAAGGTATACCAATAGAACAAGCTTCTAAGTAACAACCCAATTACAATGTTTCTGATGAAGCAAATTTTTATAGGCTATGCGACTCTTTGTTGGTGATCCTGTGTGGACTCCTCACAACCGTCCCAACGATCATCTTCCCGCAAGGTATTGCCATTGCTTGGTTGGTTCGGTCATGAGCTTTTCTCTTGTGCCCCCTGCCATGAATTTGTCTCTGTTACACATATCACTCTAACCTCTGTTGCTGCTCTGCAGGAAGGAGTATCTTAAATGTTTTGTGGAGAAGGAAGCTGGTAAGCAAGCCGTTGATGCTGCAGCATGAACTCTGAAAAGTTATTATCTGTATGGTTTGGTATGCATGTTCGTTTTCTTGGAAATGTCTGGCGCTATCAGGAACGACGAATGTCCAATGGTATAATATTGTTCGCTTTGAGAATAGACTCTTATGACTTTGCTTTTAGTTTTCTCAAGAGGTCTTCTTCCAATAAAGATAGTGTCGTAATCTTTCTTTTAATTAGTCAACGTGGGACTACGCTTGTCATGCTTGTCTTCCTTTTAATTAGTTAACGTGGGACTATGCCTGTCATGCTTGTCTTCCTTTTAATTAGTCATCGTGGGACTACGCTTGTCATGCTTGTCTTCCTTTAAATTAGTCAACGTGGGACTACGCTTGTCATGCTTGTATTCCTTTAAATTAGTCAACGTGGAACTACGCTTGTCATGCTTGTCTTCCTTTAAATTAGTCAACGTGGAACTAATGACTCCAATGTGCACTATTACAATAAAGAATTAAAGATTAATATTGGGGGCTATGGTGTGAGCAGGATCCACACGAGTCCTTAGCTGGTACAAGAATAAAAAATAAAAAAGAAGGGAAAAACAGAAGTGTTAAGTGGTGTATTTAGTTACGCGTCATTGGCTGAGAAACAATGCCGCTTCAGGCGCCACCACGTGTCTCTCCCACCTTTACAGTCCTACACGTGTCTCTCCCACCTTTATTTTAATTTTTAATTACCTTCTAAATTTTTAAATGATATTTTATTATATTATAAGAACAATTTTGCATTAAAAAAAAAAAAAAAAAGCTTAACTATTTATTTTAATTTTTTTATAGAAAAAATATCTTTTGATTCTCATCATTCTTAAATAAAAAAGGGTTGTTATGGTTGTTAGTTTAATTTTCATTTGATTTTTTAATTAATTTTAACTAATGTATAGAAAAACTAGTGAAGATTGATACTAGTTAATTCAAGATTAGAGATGAAATAACAAATAGAAATAAAACATAAAATTTAAATATTTTTGAAACTAAAAATCTAAATAAAAATTAAGGTGAAAATGAAATGTTAAAAAACAAAAATTAAAAGAAAATTAGACTTAAATCTATTGGCCTAAAGATTTTTTTTTTAAACTTTTTGTATTTATCAAACAGGTTTAGTCGGCAAATCAAACTCTACCAGATATTTCTCTTATAATATGTTTATTTTATATTAAAGATGACCCCACATGAAGATTCATTGGTCCACGTGTTCCTTTTCCAGAATTAAAAATTCCAAAAAGAAAAAAAAAATTATGACTTTCCCAAATGAGTAAGAAATATTCTTTAAGAGAGAGAAAAATATCTGTCACACCTTCCTTAATTAAATTCACGCCATTCTCAAAGGGGAAATGCCTCCCCTGTTTCTTTCCCCTGTTTCTATAATTAGCGCCGATTCGTTTCTCCCTTCAACACCTTCTCTCTCTCACCTCGTCTCTTCAGTTCTTCACTTTTTCCTTCTCGACTGAATTTCAAAACGACCCAGATCATGAATTTTTCCCGCCAGGTGAAGGAGGAGTTTCCGGCGTCGAGTTCTTCCTTCTCCGGCGGAGTTTTGCCACCCACGGCGACGGCACCTCCTCCTCAGCCGATGGAGGGGATTCACGAAGCAGGTCCGCCGCCATTTCTGACAAAAACATACGAAATTATCGAAGACACAGCCACCGATCATATTGTGTCTTGGAGCAGAGGCAACAATAGCTTCGTGGTTTGGGATCTTCAATCCTTTTCCTTAACCCTCCTTCCCAAATACTTCAAACACTGCAATTTCTCAAGCTTCGTTAGACAACTGAATACCTACGTAAGTCAATTTCAAATGGGTATTGTTTTAATTCAACCAAATCCAATTTGTTCTATGTTTTTTTCTGGTAGGGATTTAGAAAGGTGGATCCAGACAAGTGGGAATTCGCTCACGAAAGCTTCTTGCGAGGGCAGAGACATCTTCTGAAGCTGATTCGAAGGAGAAAAGCTCTGCAACCGAACGTTTCTCACCAAGCTCCAGACCCATGTGTCGAGGTCGGACGGTTTGGGCTCGACGGCGATGTCAACCAGCTGCAGCGTGACAAACAGGTATTAATGGTGGAGATAGTGAAGCTAAGACAACAGCAGCAAACCATGAAAACGTACCTCCGAACAATGGAACGGCGGCTGAAAAAAACAGAGACAAAGCAACAACTAATGATGAACTTTTTGGCAAAAGCAATTCAAAACCCAGATTTCATCCAACACTTAATCCATCAAAAACACAGGCACAGAGAATTAGAGGACGCTATCAACCCGAAGCGAAGACGACACATCGACCAAGGACAGCCCCCCGTTGTGAACTCTGTCGCCATTGATGATCAAATGAACCGAAAAGATGAGAGTTTAGAGAAAGATGATGATTTGGATGCAAGGTTTTGGGAGAATTTGTTGAACAATGAAGATTGTTAAACAAACGCGACTAAGTTTAGAACATAGCTATGATATCATGTTATACTAACCATTCCACTCTTGTATGATATTATCCACCTACCTTGAGCACAAGCTCTGTTTTAGGCTTTTGAAAAAGCTTCATCCAGACATCATTCTTTGTTTATAAACAGGATCATATTCCTTAAATTAGCTGATGGACTTTCATCATCCCTTAAATTTTGAATTTTGAGCTCTAATCTTAAAATAATAATAATAATTTTTAATTATTATTATTATTATTATATATATATTCCAAAGGGCCGAACTCCATGGGCCTCCAAACGTCCGACATTAATATGGGCCTACCGACAGCCCAACTTCTCATGTTATTCACGAATTTCCTTTCTTGTCTAATCACCATCCATCAAACCGTCAATATCGCTTCCCTCCAATTTGTCGAGATCTCATCCGTTGATTCCCACTACTTACAAATCCCATTAATAAGTGCAGTAGACACGCACACACGTGATTATAGCTCAAACGCTAAACCAATTTTATTAAATTTAATTCTAATTTTACTACCTAAATAAGCTTCCAATTTTTTTCCTTTTTTATTTTGTATTTAATATATAATTGACTTTTTGAATATTAAACTCGAAACTGAAAATTTAAAAACTTGTCAAATACAAAGAATATTACAAATTTAGAGACTAAACTCGAAAGGAAACAAATTTAATTTATTTCTCCCCCAACTAAAATTAAAGTGATGTATTTTTGTTTGTTGACTTTTATGAATAATTGAGAAAAATCTAAATTATAAAGTTTGTCCTTATTTGTGGGCCCCTTAACAAATTTGTGGGCCCCACGGAATCAGATTCTAAATTAATCCTGCGTAATTTAGAAAATATGTGGATAAATAAAATTAATGGGAAATTAAAGGAACCACTACGAGGGCAATTCTGGAAATGGAGTAAATTTGTGTGACGTATCGACGTCGTAAAACCGATAGTACTATTTTTATTTTCTTATATTTTTCTTGTTTGTTCAGTTCTGAAAGCCTTCGATTGGAAGCTCCTCCGGTTTCTTTACCATTTCTCATTGTTCGTAACGAACGGGGAAGGATTATTGCGTTTGTTGATAACAAGTGTGATCGAGCGTCTCTGAGTTTCTTTATGTGTAATGCCGTCGGTGTGAATTTACTACGGCTTGAATTTGCTTGGTTTTGAATTCTGATCGGCATTGGCACCGTACTGAAGGAGTGAGTCGAGAATCTGAGCATCTAGGGTTTTTTATTTTGTTGCTTGGTGTTTAGATGGGGGCTGTACCTTCTACGCCGCGTCGGACCAACTCACGGCCGCAGGATACGGTGGAGTATCTAATCGGAACTTTTGTCGGAGAGGAGTCGTTTCCTATTTCCTCTGATTTCTGGCAGAAATTGATTGAGCTTCCTCTTAGCCTGCAATGGCCGACTGACTCCGTTCAACAAGCTTGCGAGCTTTTAGGTTGGTCATGCCTTCAATTTCTTTAAACATTTTAAGAGTAGGATTTCGCTTCCTTAAACTCTGTTGTACTATTGGTCTGGCTCAGAGGGAAGACTAGATGCCAAATTGAATGTGATCTAGCTTCTTAATTAGTTAGATAGTTTATGTTAATGGACACGATTATGTGCCGCGTAAGATTCCATTAGGCCTTGATTAATGCGTAGGTGCCATGTTGGAGCTTTTATGTGCTATGGTTCAAACTGACAGATTCTAGTGCGCATGACATTTTTTGTTTTAATTAAGCAAATACTGAGTTCGTAGCAATTGGCTTTGTTTAAGGGTGGGCTGCGGCACTGGACATTATTGTGAAAGGTTTTAGCAACCTTGTGCATCTTTACATCTCTTAGGCTTTGCGTTACTTGTGCAGCAACAAACAACTACAAGACGAGGCATCTTGCAAAGATTTTAATCCACATGGCATGGTGCTTGCAAGAGTGCATTACGAACTCCGGAGCATCATCCTTGACTTATGAGAAGGCAATTAACGCCGTTTATGTCTCATCCGTGTTCTTGAAGCACTTGATTGAAAATGCGAAAAGTGACAGGATTGAAGAGTTATGTCTGTCCTTAAACGATACCGAATCAGCATCAAAAGAATTCATAGGAGGTAAAGCTTGTTTAGGTGTCATACCTTCTTATTTATACACTGTAGAATGGGAGTTGATGATTTTACTAACTCGCTCTCCACATCATAAAATGATCTCTTATATGCAAGTATGCGCTTAGAAAAGGTCACTACAATCTCATTGTTTCGGTTGATTCTGCATGTATGACGTTGGTTGAATTTGTATATCTGTTTGAGATTGTTTCTATTATTGAACTTCCATTGATTGTTTCTGTTGCTCAACCAGCACGTCTAGCTGTTTTAGCCATATTTTCTAGTTCTCTTCGATATACTATAGGCTTCATTCTTCCTCCTTTTATATTTTGCAGATCAAAATGTTGAAGTTTTTGTAATGCACTCTGTTCTTAGCTTTATTGGTTCGGTTAATGTAAGGTAAAAGTGTTGGATTAATCCTTCCCCTCCCTGATGGAGAAATATTTAGGATTTATTATTCTGATTGTATAGTGTTTTCTTAATAGCGACGAGAAATACCTCCTCCATGTTGAACTGCTTAACTTTATGCTGATTGCCATGTCAACTCAACTTCTCTCTGGTCCATCTCCGAGACCAAAGGATTTTAATCCGTTCATTGATGCCGCCATGGCTCAGGTAACTGGATTTTTAACTTAGTCGAAACTTCAAAATGTCGAAGTTTGTTGTGGCTAAGTTCTCATTGTAATTTTCAGGACAGTGCCTTGGTTATTGTGGTCATGCGAAAACTACTACTCAATTTTATAAGTCGGCCGAACCTACCTTTAAATAGTTCCTATCCCATATTTTATGATGCAAATCAGTCCGGTGTCTTTCAGAGAGTCAGTTCTGCGGCAGGTACGACACTTTTTCTTCCACTTTTTTGAGTGTTTGCCAGCAGACACTAAGTCGATAAGAATATCTTTAATGTCATTTTTAATGAATTTCATTCACTCGTGTCTTTGAAGCTGATTTTGTAGAGTATATGTGCAACGCTTGGTGTAATTTCTTGTCCAATTACTGGTTTTAGTTCTCTGATTTAGTTGTGTTAAAAAAATGTCATTTCTTAAGAGGCAGCTTTTGTCATATTTCGTCTTCAAGATCTATCTTTCACTACTTTTTGGTTCTTCATTAATGACAGTGAAACTGGACATCCAGGATTGGGTTTAATTGACTCTATCACATTGCTATGTCTAGTGTTTCTCTTGTTTTTTCTTGAATTAAGTTTCTAACATCCATATGCCCATGTCATTTTGTTGTCCCAACTCTTTAGTAGACGAGTTTTTTCTTCTTTCATTCACAGAAAGATACTAAGCCTCTTTATCTGGTTTGGCATGTGGTTTATTGTATTTTTAGTTGTGAATGTGATTGTTGAGTGTGGGAGACAGTTTGAAGCTCCTGTTGCTGATATAAACCTCTGCTAACATGTTTCCCTTTCTACAGCAAATTTCGTGTTAATGCCATTCAACTACCTTGTCAGTTCAACTTCCCAAGGCTCTGAGAGTCCATTGGCTGATTGCAGTCTAAACGTTCTTCTCATTCTCATTCATTATCGCAAGTGTATTGTTAGCAATGAATCTCTAGCAAGTGGTGATAATGTTAGCTTAGATTCTCTTTTGAAAGAGAATGCAACCTTTTATGATAATCCGTATTGCAAGGCCTTAGAAAATGCATCTGATGTTGAATGTAAGATATTAAGTTTTCTTTTCTACGTTGCTATTTCCTTCTCATGGTTTAGCCAGTTTATGCACGTTTGATGCTGGTTTATTATGCTTGTGGTTGCAGTTGATCGTGTTGATTCAGATGGTAATGCACATAATGGTCCCTTTGTGCGGTTACCATTTGCTTTGCTGTTTGATACTCTTGGAATGTATGTATTTTCTTTGTTCTTGAACAAACGTTGATAATAATGTTTAAAATCCACGTGTTATGTTTTATGCATTCAGGGCTCTAGTTGCTATACTCTATAATTGCATGGTTTTAAATTTTTTTAGTATCATTTTCAAGTTCACCTCCCCCTACCCCCCAGCCTTTTTCTACCCATTATTGTTGTGAACTATATTTTAGTTTAGTGAAAAATCTTGCAGTTTCTTGTTGCTTTGAGTATGGATTAATTATATTTCCCAGATCATAGATCATTTACTGTGCTGTAGTACCTGGTTAAGTTAGAATAAGTGCATACTTTGCATCGATATACTATTTTTCGGCGCAAAGGCTGATGACATGAGACAACCTTTTGCTTTGAGCCCTTAATAGGATATGTATCTGCAGGTGCTTGGCTGACGAGGGCTCTGTGCTTCTGCTCTACTCATTATTGCAAGGGAATTCTGATTTCTTGGAATATGTTTTGGTGCGAACTGATTTGGACACATTGGTAAGTTGCTGGAGTGCAAATTCCAATATCTTGGGGTACATCATACATGCATATTAATCAAGTGCAACGCTTTGGCTAGTGTGATTTAACTAAGATTACTTAGATCGATTGATGGGGATTCATTTGGATTAGTCATTTCTGTTTGTGACTTTATTCAAAATATTGTTGCGGTGTTAAGATTGTATAACGACTCCATATCCACTTCATGCAGTTATGTAACGACTGTTTCATACTTTGTCTTCTGTTTGATAATCTATAAACAGTTGATGCCAATTTTGGAGGCACTCTATAATGCTTCAACGAGGTCATCTAATCAAATCTACATGCTGCTGATTATACTTTTAATTCTTAGTCAGGATTCTTCATTCAATGCAAGCATTCACAAACTGGTAAGGCTGATATACCCTCTTGCATGGTTTCTTGCTTATATGAGGTTCTCTTAATTTTTATTACTACATGTACAGATACTTCCTACGGTTCCTTGGTATAAGGAGCGTCTTCTTCATCAAACATCTCTTGGTTCTCTGGTGGTAATAATCTTGATCAGGACCGTACAGTTCAACCTATCTAAGTTGCGGGTATGACTTGACACGCCCATCTGATTAAAGTATGATTGTAGTAATTACAACAAACGTTCTGTGTGGTTCCATGTACAGATGATATCGTTTTCACATGCCCTTTTTATCTAATTCCGAAGTCTTAAATGCTTGGGATAAAATTAAAAAAATATGTTAAATGCTTGTGGAGTGACAAATACCATGGGTTTGTATTTAAGCACGTAATATGTTGTATAACCTACTTGCGCGCAATATTTCAACAAACTATTCCTGGAATCTGTTCCCTGTCTTCTTCTTCATCTACTTCTCATTTTCTTAGTACATACACATAAATTATGTGACGTATATGGTAACTTTTTTACAGGATGTATATCTCCATACAACTTGTCTTGCGACATTAGCAAACATGGCTCCTCATGTCCACCGTTTGAGTTCATATGCATCTCAGAGGCTTGTCAGCCTTTTTGATATGCTTTCAAGAAAGTATGTCATTAATTCCTTCTGTTGGCTGATTTTGCCCTTATAATTCTTTTCCATGGCACCATACACAATTCCCTTTTAATCAGAGATGAGATGGCTTCCACTTTAATTTTTCTTATTTAAATGGATGAACTCTTAAAACATTTTTTTTTTTTTTGTGTTATGACCAACTTATGGACATCTATTCTCATGGGACGACTCTTGTATTATAGTTTGTCTTATGAGCTGCGTTCCTGCCGTAACTTTGGGTGTAGGTATAACAGATCGGCAGAACTCAAAAACATTAAGGTAGACAATGCTAAAACCGACTACACAGAAATCAATTTCCCAGCAGATGATGCGGTAATTCATTAATAATTTGTAGGGTCATAACCAAATTCGTATATGGTTCTATGGATGGTTGCACAATATTTCATGTGTTACAGAGGTAGATTTTTTTTGTTGTAGCCCACTGAGATACATATTTATACCGACTTCTTGAGACTTGTCCTTGAAATTCTGAATGCTACTCTGTCTTATGCTCTACCACGGAATCCAGAGGTAACATCATAGAAGCTGATGGAAGATTCAATAATTGGTTTTGTATTTAGCTTTATTCTTATTAACTCACCTCTTTTGTTATGGAATCTGTACACTTCCGCAGTTTATATATGCAATAATGCACAGGCAGGAAGTATTTCAACCATTCAAGAATCACCCGCGATTTAATGAACTTCTTGAGAACATTTACACTGTATGCTTCTGAATATTTTATCGGAAGCCCCAAAGGGACTATGCTTTAGAATTTGTTACAATTTTATTTTATTTTCTCCCCCATCCCTGTTTATATTTCAATTTGACTTACTACTTGTTAGGCTTTGTCCGTCAGTTGCAGGACTTATTTACTTGTTAAAACGGTGTAGGTATTAGATTTCTTCAATAGCCGCATAGATGCTCAAAGAATGGATGGTGATTGGTCAGTAGAGAAAGTGCTGCAGGTTATCATTAATAACTGCAGATCATGGCGTGGGGAAGGATTGAAGGTGAGAAGAAACCCAATGTTTAGCTGAATAGCCTCTTCCAAGTTTCACAAATGATTTTTGGAGATCACTTTCCTTACTGCTTTGATCTTCTATATGAGTTTACATTATTGTAGATGTTTACTCAATTACGTTTCACGTATGAGCAAGAGAGTCATCCCGAAGAGTTCTTCATTCCATATGTGTGGCAGCTTGTACTATCAACCTGGTATCTTTCCTTCATCCTCCTTCTTGGCAAAATCTATATATTTGAGAAATCAAAACAGAGGTCGGTTGTCCCACATCATAATTCATGAAATTCCCATGTAGCCAGATTTTAAAATTAATTTTCTGCTTATAAATTCATTTTAGTAGTTGTTTTATTTTTGTGGAGTTTTGAATCCTCTTGGGAACATTTCATGTTGTTATCGTATCGACTTGTTAAATTTATTAAGTGAACATATCAGTTCTCTTATTCATCAGATTTTCTTTTATTTCCTCGCTTTTCTTCAATCTAGTACATGTAGCTAATCTTTGGCTTCTCTTCTCTATATCCAACTTTTTCAGTGGATTCAACTTCAATGCTGGAGTCATAAATTTGTTTCCGGCCAATCTTCCTTCAGAAGTAAGTGTCTTCAGCTATATATAATTAACTTTTACCAAGTGAACTGAATTTTCCTTTCTTCCTTGCTCTTTTTTGAAAATTTGCCTGTTTAGCTTTCTGCCTGTGTAAATTTTAGCCAAGTTTAGCTGAACTTTCAACACGTTTAAAACTGAACTACCAAAACAATAAAGGGAAAAACGAAGATGAACAAAATGGAAATATGCCTACAATTTAATTCACAGCGAATCTAACGTGAGATTTAAGTATTGAATTGTATACTTGCATATTTAATATCACAGAAAGAAGAGGATGAAGACACAACGGTAGATGATAAGCAACCAGATGGTGAGGCTCAGAAGTTGGCGATCTACATCGATCCTTAGCCAGATGTTAAGGTATGACAATACCTGCTATCCTCGGTAGAGATGTGGATAGTTTAAGGTGAATATGTATATAGATGAAAATAGGTGTGAAAACCGGTTGGGTCGAGTCGGATTTTCAGCAAAGCCAATCCAACCCGACCAAGTATGGTTACAGAACCGACTGATCCGATGCTATTTAGGGTCGGGTCAGGCTTTATTTATTTATTATTTATTATTTATATTTTTTACGTAATTCCATATCGTTCTAATCTTTTTGATTATCTTGAAGGTGGAAAAAAAAATCACGGGATAAATATGACACCTTTGCAAAATAATTTGGAAGTAAAAAAAAATCATGAACTCATAAAGTAACAAAGAATAAGAAAAACATATCACAAGATTAAAATGGTTATATGGTATGGAGGGTTGTGTATGAACTATTATGATGTCATTTTCCTCTAATTAATATTGGTTTCTTCTCATTGAAATTTTTATGGAGTAGTTAGATAATTAAATTTATCACAATTTGTCGCTCTAATTAATATTTGATTGTGTTTACATCGTTAGTATGAGGGCAATTTTAAACGCATGTTGTTTTTGTGAACATGGTCACTCCAGTTTCTCACCGTACCATAATAAGGATTATTAATTATTTAGATTTGTAAAAATCAAAGGAAAGTTGCATTATTAATAGCAAATGTAGCCGAAATTTTGAAACTTTTTGTTTGATTATTTAGAAATATTTACATGATTTCCTTTGTATCTCCATTTGAACGGATATGATTTTGCATTAATACTTACAAAAGCTCCCAACTACAACTTACACGAGGCTTCCACCCGTGACATACTCGGTGAAGGCCAAAGCAACAAGGCCCAACATCGCAAACCTCCCATTCCACAACTCCGCCTTGGAAGTCATAAACCCCTTCGAGTTAGACTCCACACTCACTCCTCTAATAAATGGAATCAGCGACGCCAGTGTCAGAATCGCGCTTGTTCCCACAAACCACGGGATTCCCCCGTTCCCTATTTGCTCCAACACGTCCTGTCCTTTCGCTGCTTCAACCGCTAGGGCAGCTACGAACCCTACCATCGCAAGCCGCCCGTTGATCCTCTCCGGCGCTGGCCCGCTGAA
Source organism: Cucurbita pepo subsp. pepo (assembly GCF_002806865.2). Classification (NCBI taxonomy): domain Eukaryota; kingdom Viridiplantae; phylum Streptophyta; class Magnoliopsida; order Cucurbitales; family Cucurbitaceae; genus Cucurbita; species Cucurbita pepo. The sequence goes on from NC_036640.1 coordinate 11,654,539, forward strand.
CGCCAAAATGTCTGTTAACTTCGTACTCATCTGCGGAGATTACCAGATCTCAAATTAACAATGTTATGGCTATAAATGTTCACCTACGATCTATTACGTTTCAGGCGTTTAATCGAAAACTGCTTGTAGATGTTGCAGGTTTAATTACCTTCGGCGATGGCGTGGGAGATGGCCCTGGTTGTGGAGACGGCAGTGAAACCGATGTAGGAGTCGCTGGCTCTCTCTGATCCTCCTGTTAATCAAAACAACACAACAGATCACTCCACACGATTGTAGCCTTGGAAACTTCAATAGCAGAATAGAAGTACATTTAGTCACCAAGAAAACGGAAATAGCCAAGCGAGTACCTCCGCCGTACATCGCACTCGGAAGTTAGCCGCTCTCCGGGAGAACGGCCGAACCGCCGCCGGGAGAAGCCGACTCGCCGGTGTCCTACAAGCATTTCGACTAACCGAACTCGCCAGAATGGATTGCATTACAGCTGAGGCAGCCATTAAGCTATGTCCTGAGGTATAGAACGATGTGGTAGGAAGGATAACGCCAACACTTACTGGATGTATCGGCTACAGAGTATGATGAAATCGGCTATGGAGAGCTGTTGTTTGTCGATCAGTGAACTGGTAGTGATGATCACATGGTGAACCTCGGCGGGGTTTATATAGCGGAGGATGGGGCGGAGAGTGGTGGATATTTAAACTCCACGTCAGCATTTTCAATTTACGGCCAAATAAGAGCGCCACGTGGGTTGGTTTGTCCACACATGAAATGAGGATGACGTGGCTTCCCATGAGGAACAAAGCAAACTTTTGTACCGTGTGGTTGAAAAATGGTTGGNTTTTTTTTTTTTTTTTTTTTTTTTTTTTTTTTTTTTTTTTTTTTTTTTTTTTCCAAATAAATAACCATATAAAAAAATTTAAAATTTGTGTACAATATCTATCAATTTTATAAATTCTTATTTTTCCACTTTTAATTTACATAATTTTAAAAATATTTAATGAATAACTCTCAATTTTGTGAATAATAAATCCAAATTAAAAAAATTATTCAATTAATTAAATTTTATATCTAGCATTTTTTTTTTCTATTTTGTAAATATATATGGATAAAATTTTAATTTTTTTTTCTATTTTCTCTTGTTATTTCTTAATAATAATAATGGACATAATATGAAATATACCACTAATATAATTAATATATCTAAAATGATATATATCACTGATATATATATTTTTGTTGTCACCCTCCATCATAAGTAATAAAAAATATACATATTATTATTATTTAGTTCAGAAGTTAAAATGAGTATTTAAAATTTAGAAATTAAAATAGAATTAAAAAATATAAAAAAAATAGAATAATTCTGAGCTTGAAGGATAAAAAAGGAATTTAAGGAATACGTTATTAAATCGGTAGGTTATTTTTCAATATTAATGAAAAAAACATGTTTTGAGAAACTAAGGAGGCTAGTTTTCAGAAAACAAGGGCTACTTCACAAATTGAACGGTTGTGAGCGCTGCCTAACCATTCTTAAATTTCCGACCAAAAGTTCTAAAAAGAAGAAAACCGAAAGGGAGAGAAAATGGAGAGGACACCGAGAGAGCGGGGATTCGGATATCTGTTGGCGGGTCTTCTTCTGGCGAGCTTAATCGCCAGAATCGATTCGCTTTCGGTGACAGTGAGCGAGGTTGAATGCATCCATGAATACGTATTGTACGAAGGCGACACCGTTTCTGGGAATTTTGTCGTCGTCGATCATGAAATTTTCTGGGGCGCCGATCATCCCGGCATTGATTTCACTGTAAGCCACATTGTTTCCATCATTAATCTGGTTTTTAATTCATGTTTGCATGACAATGCGTTTCGTTCCTGCCGATTTGTAGATTGATCCCGATTACGATTGGATCTTGGATTAGGGGAATGTGTGGTAGAGTTCGGTTTTTTATTTCCAATTTTGCTGGACAATCTTCTTTTCTCTGTCGTGAAATTGGTTTATTAAAGAAGGGTAAATGTTGTTCGTTGATTTTGACCTATTAAAGAACCTGGAATTTTTTGCCCTTTTGTTAATATGGACGTATGGGGCTTGTTTGTTTGTAATTGTGATGATACTTTAGATTGATAATTGTAGTACATTTCTTGTGAGCTTCGAAATGATCTGTTGTTAAACTGTTTATGATCATTAGTTTCACATTTATAATCCTTCGGACATAGCCACCTGACACCTAAATGGTGTTGTGAAATTGTTATTTCTTTGGTCATCATCGACTGGATATTAGGGTACCTGGAATCTCTTGAAGGATTTTTGTATCCATAATGAAATGTTGTTTTGAAGATATCCTAAGGTGGGTTGGTTTTGTGCAGGTTACATCTCCCGCAGGTAATGTGGTGCACTCGTTGAAGGAGACATCTGGTGGCAAGTTTGAGTTTAAGGCTTCTCGCAGTGGAATGTACAGATTCTGTTTTCGTAATCCCTACTCGACCACCGAGACAGTTTCTTTCTACATCCATGTTGGTCACATTCCAAACGAACACGACCTTGCTAAAGATGGTATTTCACTTTTGTGCTTAGAGGACTTGGTTGCTTTTATGAAGTTGACACTTCTCTCATTTTACACCTTGTTGTGGTAATTTCTTGCAGAACACCTAGACCCTGTAAATGTTAAAATTGCAGAGCTTAGAGAGGCATTGGAATCGGTCACCGCCGAGCAGAAATATTTGAAAGCACGTGATGCACGCCACCGTCACAGTATGTGGTTTATTTTTTGCATGGTTTATATATATAAGAAACATATAAATTAATCATAAACGAAGAAATACAGCTTAGGTGCAGGGGGAAGAGAGAACCCCCTCCCAAAGGAATTGGTCGTAGGTATGACACCACCAAGATGTAAGGTCTGTAAACTTATGGCATTTCTTTGAATTCTTGCTAGCGAACGCGATTTCTAACTCTTTGACAAGATGAACGTCTTTTCTTCTCTAGTGGTCCGACATAACTATCATGATTATGATCTGATCTTGATGTCTATGTGTGGGATTGTAACACACGATAGCTTAAGCATCAATCTTTTAATAATGCATATAGGATCAAGCGTTGAAACCACGAGCTGAACAAATGAAATTAGCATAGTCTTGAATATTATCCACCAGAATTATATCTCGACGTAGAAATTAGATTCTTTTTGTTTCCAGACGAATATCGATGTAGACATTTACTTTATTCCAACCCATCAATTTTCAAGTTGAAATCCAGACTGATTTGGCAATTGTTATAGGATTCTTATTGTCTTTGCTACCTTTGGTTGTTGTGAATGCAGCTAATGAGAGTACAAGAAAGCGCTTAATTTTCTACACAGTGGGAGAGTATTTGTTGCTCGCTGTTGCAAGCGGGCTTCAGGTCGTTTACATTCGTCGCCTCTTCAGCAAGTCGGTTGCATATAACCGGGTCTGAGCATCCATCCATCCATCCATCCATCGATCCTAGTGGTAACATAACATCGTTGCCCCTTTCTTAGCTTTTAGGAAAACCTCAGGAATGAATTATATTATAGTCTATGATTTGTTGTATAATCACTTATGATTGTGCTTACAGTTCATAATTGTAAGCTGGGGGTTCACGTTTTAGCATCTTGTTGAAGCTAGGGAAAGCCTATTTATTTACCCTATTATGCTTCAAAAGGGATGTATGTGGCCTCCAAATACCCTTCCTCAATTCTTTGCCTGCCTTGTTATCAAAATGTTCAATTTTATATACGCTACAAACTACATCAATACACCACTGCTTACTGAATCAACACTATGTGACATGTGTTTATTGTATTATGATTATGAAGCCAAGTTGATTATAGTTTATTGGATTAGATACCAATTATCATGTGAACGTTGATACTCGATTGTGAGGCCAATTTGATCATAGTTTAGTGGATTAGATACCAATTATCATGTGAACGTTGATACTCGATTGTAAGGTCAATTAGGCCATAGTTTGGTGGATTAGATACAAACTATCATGTGAACGTTGATAATATTTGATTGTGAGGCCAATTTGATCATGGTTGAGGGGATTAGATACTAATTATCATGGGAATGTTGATACTCATTGTGAGGCCAATCTGATCATAGTTTAGTAGATTAGATATTAATTATAGAATTCAGTAGTAGAAACTGTACCAGCCACGTGTTGCTTCCTCACATTTCCCAATTAGTTGACTGATAATTACTTTTGAAGTTTTAAATAATAATGATTTTAAAAACAAATTGCTGTACTTACTAATTTAGCTTATTTACTAATGAGTTCTTCCGAATTAAGTCTATCCAGACTGGAATAATAGTAATAGTATTTATCTAAGAAAACAAATATAATTTTAAAATATTTCTAAAATATTGAAAATAAAGATTAATAGAAACACTTTTTTAAAAAAATTAACCATAAACTAAATTTTAACCAAATTTAAATATTTGAAACCTAAAATGGGATTTTAATATAAAGTTTTATATGGTTGATTTTTTGAAAAAAAAAAATAATTTGAATCCTAAACATGTTGTTTTGTAAATTCTACCTCTAAAATTTTAATTTTACCAAATAGTACTTTAAACTTAAATAAATGTGGTCGACTATTTAAACTATTTAAATTTTAAAAAAGTTACAATTTTAATTTTCTAATAAATTTTCATTTGTAAGTAGGTTAGAAAAATTATCTTATCCGTTCAGTAAATTATACAAATTTGGTAACTTTTGAAAGAAAAAAAAGGGATAAAGCTAAATATTTGGTTGAAATTTAAAAAATTTGAAAAAATTATTGATGTGCATGGTCATACTTATTTTTGTATAAAATTTTATTTGATTAAAATTAGTAAATTCCATATATGTATGCGTGTGTGTGTTAAAATTAAAATGGAAAGAAAGTAAAAATTGACAGTTACTTGAATATTCGGAACGTGGTAGGCGTGAAATGGATAAGCTTCAGATTCCGCCAATATGATTCCACGTGGCATACCTAATTTACCGTCCTCCCAATACTTCACTACCACTTGACCCCTTCCTTTCAACAAAATTACAATACAACCCTTAAAATAAAATAAAATAAAATAAACATTCAACTTTTAAAAATAAAATAAAATAGAACCTTTAAAATATTTTCATTTATTCTTGAACTTTAAATAAAATTAAGAAAAAGAAAAGGCCTGGTTTGCCCTAAATAGCTATTAAACGAGCTGGTTTTTGTGAAAATTAGAGAAATGAAGAGGGGTAATTGTGGAAATTTGTGTCTAACCTTAATTTTTAATTTTTGAAGTATGTAGAGACTCCAGGTCCTCGTCCTCTTAACCGCAAGCGATCTTTAGTCCCCTGTGCATTCAGAAACGAAACCAACCGTGTTTTTAGTTTTCTCATTTTCCGATCAACGATTTACAAAATGCTCGCTGTCTTCGACAAATCGGTGGCCAAAAGTCCCGAGGCGCTGCGGAGCCCTGCATCCGATTCCGTCTGGGCTCTCAAGGATGGAATTCTTGCCCGCCATTTTAGCTCCGTGTACCCTGGTTCTGTCATCGTCAATCTCGGATCCGCCGGTCTCTTGGCCTATTCCGTCGAAAAGCAAAACCCTCTCCTCCCGAGGTATTACGATTACCGTTCATCTTTTTCTGCAATGTTTTGGGGAAACCTGTATTGTTCGTCTCTGCCTTCTTTTCATTTTTTTTTTTCTGGATCTGATCACTGTTCTTGTTAACTTATTGTACCCCGGCGGTGTCTTCCATAGGGTGTTTCGTTTTGTGTTGATGAGAATCTGTTTAAATTTAACAAAGTAGAGTTTTCTTTGTTTATTTTGATTTTTTTTTTTCTTTTTGGTATGAAATTGTATCGTCTATTTGTGTGGTGGTTGAGTTTTGGTTGAGAAATGTTTGTATTCATTAAGGCCATTGTTGTGTTTTCTTTTCTTCGATTTGCTCGAACTTTTTTCATTTTGACTCGATCGAATTTATGGAAGGTTATCTTTCGAGATCGGTGTTTAGTTTTATCAATCCTCTCTTTGCTCATCTAATTTGAAACGATTAATCTTGTTTTGCATCCTCAACCAAGATTACGGGATTCTTAGTTTGGCCATATTCTTCTGCACTTTATAAATCATTATTAATTTTTATGGGATCTGTATTGAATCTTGTTTTGCTTGTATTTTCGTTCTTATACGAGCATTTGCTAGTTTTGCCTGCTGTTGGAAAATGATGAAATTTGTTTTTATAACATTAGATTATTTGCGGTTGTGGACGACATTTTCTGCTTGTTCCAAGGGCACATTGAGAATGTTGCTCAGCTCAAGCAACAATATGGTTTGAACAAAGCTGCAAACGAGGTTAGCATCGTTATTGAAGCGTATAGAACATTAAGAGATCGGGGTCCGTACCCAGTTGATCAAGTCGTGAGAGATATTCAAGGAAAATTTGTGTTCGTCCTATATGACAGTTCCTCAAAAACTGCATTTTTGGCTTCTGTAAGTTTCCTTGATCCCTTAGTTTAACCATGATTGTGGCAAATTTCCGTTGTTATTGTTAATCTAGTTTTTTCCTTTATGTTTTCTTACCATCAGGATGCTGATGGGAGCGTTCCCTTCCACTGGGGAACTGATTCTGAGGGACAGCTTGTTCTCTCGGATGATGTCGAAATTATGAAGAAGGGGTGTGGAAAATCTTTTGCTCCTTTCCCCACAGGTAACCTTTTATGGGAATGAATTCATTATGTCTTCAAATGTGAGGGGGAAATTGACGAGCACTTTAATTTTTTAAAAATTGGTGCATTGATATAGCTTGCATCCTATCAGTTCTTGCTCACTCTTGTTCACTCTTGCTATCACGTTAATGCATGTTTCCAAATTGAGTATATTTTTTTTAGTTCAACCGTTGTTGGGTTCGGGAATTGAACCATTGACATTTAGGATGGTAGTTACAATGAATTACTGGTACTAGTCATCAATTCTTGCTCACTCTTGTTCTATCACGACAATGCATGTTTCCAAATTGAGTATATTTTGTGTAGTTTAGCAGTTGAGGGTTGGGGAATTGAACCATCGACATTTAGGATGGTAGTTACAATGAGTTACGGGTACTAGTCATTAGTTCTTGCTCACTCTTGTTCTATCACGGCAATGCATGTTTCCAAATTGAGTATATTTTGTGTAGTTCAACAGTTGAGGGTTGGGGAATTGAACCATCGACATTTAAAATGGTAGTAATACAGGTACTGGTATCAATGTTCATTTTATGCAATATGTTTGGTATTTTAGGTTGCTTCTTCACAACCTCGGGTGGGTTGAGAAGTTTTGAGCATCCTCTTAATGAGGTGAAGCCAGTGCCAAGGGTGGACAGTTCAGGTCATGTCTGTGGAGCCGATTTCAAGGTGGATGAAGAGGCTCGAAAGGAAAGTTCTGGTATGCCAAGAGTTGGGAGTGCTGCAAACTGGTCTACAGACTACTGAGTGCATGATTTGGCAAGGCTTTGCTTACTTTGCCTTACCCTTCCTCCGGCTTCTTTCCATATTTCCATCCCACCAATTGTGCCTTCTAAATGGGTACTGAGGTTTATACTTTACTTTCCCTAATGGCATGTCCGTGCAGTTAACAACTACTTATATCTTATGAATCCTGTTGGCTTAACCGAGTTACATTCTGGTTTAAACTTTACTTTAACTGTAGCTTTGGATTTATGGCAATAAAGTTGCTGCTTGCCAACTGCTGCATATTTAGGATTATCTTAATACAGCTGGGATTTGATATTTATCCCGATTTTAATATTCCAACATCATATGAGACGAATGTCCTTTGCATCTGCAATGGCCCCTGGTGTTATCTGAAATACGTAGGGCTTCTGCTTGCTTAGTAGTTTGATGATTTCGGAACTCGATGAGATTCATGGGATCGATGTTTCTACAAACTAGAAATTAATTAATGAAGGTGTTAAGTGTGAGGTGATGTGAGATACGGATATAGCTTCAGACTCTGGCTAATTAGGGGCATCGAACACCTTGCAGACGCTCTGTTCACCTTTTGCCTTCCCTGAACATCAATCTTACCGTAGCGGCATGGGCAATAACGTAGCGTTCTGCTGGTTTTTTGGGGTCTGATACAAAAGGATACGATTGCGTTTAGTAAAACCAACATTTTGAGTGATGAACACCAATTTAGTGTACATTAAATACGCCAGTTTCCTGTGGCCCCAACTGAGTGGATTGTGAGGTTCTATATCGGGAGGATGCTGGCCCCAAAACTGTAGATGTGTTATAAAATGGTGAGGCTGACGACGACATGTATCGGGCCAAAACAGACAATATCTACTTGCGGTAGGCTAAAATGATATTAGAGCCAAACACCGAACAGTGTGCTAGCAAGGACACTAGACCCGCAAAAAGATTGGATTGTGAGATCTCATATCGCCGCAAAAAGATTGGATTGTGAGATCTCATATCGGTTGGAGAAGGGAACAAAACATTCATTATAAGGGTGTAGATACCTCTCACTAGAGGACGTATTCTAAAATTGTGAGGCTGACAATGAACGTAATGAGCCAAAACGAACAATATCTACTAAGCGCGGGTTTGGACTGTTACAAGGGCATTCTGACCATTAAATGAGATAACATGTATGTCGTGGATGTTGTAACCTAATGCTACACTAAAATGTTATGATACCCAATTGTTGTAGCAAAAGCAAGATCAATTGTACTCACACCCATAAACAAAAATTAAACAAAGAGATAAAGATTAAAAAGACAACAAAAGATACTCACACCCCCGTAAACAAAAATTAAACAAAGAGATAAAGATTAAAAAGACAACAAAGAGATACTCACACACCCATAAACAAAAATTAAACAAAGAGATAAAGATTAAAAAGACAAAGATTTACGTGATTCAGAGAGGAGAAATTCCCCTACATCTAGGTGGTAGACAATCACTTTAACCAAAATATTTACAAATATATCTCACACACCAAAGTTTTCTCTCTTACAAAATTTATTCCAATTGCCTCAAAGTCTTTTCTCTTACAAAGTTTCTCCCAATTGCCTGAAATACAAAATGACAATGACTTCACATCTCACAACAATGCTAGACAAGCCTTATCTCAAAATAATGATAGACAAGCATTATCTCATTGATTTTATATAGGCATAACAATACTAATTCTTATACATTAATTAAATTAACATGAATAATGTATCAACATTATTCATGTATCAAAATGGAATATGAACCAAAAGAGTTATGAATTAAATAAACGAGATATGAATCAAACAAATGAGAATTATGAACCCTCAATTAAATAAATGAGAGATGAACTAAACAAATGAGAATTATAAACTAAGAAAGTTGAACCAAATAAATCAAATAGATTCACAAGTCGAGTGGAAAATGTACCAAAGGTATTCATGAACCAAATCTTCGTGACAATTCACAACAATCTTCATCTGGTCAGAAAATCCCCAAGCAGATAATTTCTTTGGCTGACACCAAGCCAACCGACTACTTCTTTCGTCCAAAATATTAACTGGATCTAAGTAATGCCAAAACTTTTCACAAGCAATCACCTTTGTCAACAAATCTATTATTTTCAATAAACGAATGTCCTCTTCATTGATAATTTCTCGAACAAAATGAAATTAGACATCAATATGCTTAGTACGAGCATGATGGACTTGGTTCTTTGACAAACAAATCATGCATCCAAGTGACTTCTTCAAAAGCTTGATTGATTGTCATATACTCCTCTTCAATGGTAAACAATGCAAAAGTAAACTGCAAAATATCGAAAGTGTTTGCTCCACCAATCATAGTGGACAGATAACGAGGAGTGGATGGTTGCTTCTCAACGAATTTCCTAAATGAAGAACCAGAACGAATTCCACAAGTTCAATCGCTACCTTGGTTGGTCATGTAAACTACTGCATTAAACTCTTCTGCAAAATTTTAGTTAATCGGGACGGCATCTGCGCCAATTTTTGCTGCATGTGTCAAGCAGCTTGTGTCATTAATGATGAAACAAGATGACAACAAATATCTACCTAGGGAAATGAAATTCTGAAACGAATATCTACCTAGGGAAATCAAATTCTGAAACGTTGTCTGTTGTTTAAGTCTATTTGATTCGACCTGGCGATCCGCGAGTTCTCCCCTTCCGGTGAAATCCACTAAAATAAGTGTGATGAGCATCAACAGTCTGAAATTAGGAGACAGAATGTACGTCGTCAGACACCATAGTTTTCGACGTTTGAGTTACAGGTTACCTGTTTAAATGGTTGTGCAGACATTTTTGCGGCAAGGCCGAGATAAGGGGAGAACATTTTGAAAAAAAAAATGAAAAACATGGTGCTTACATTGTCAAGGACAGCTCCCGGGTCCACGCCAGATCTTTCAGCTATAGGCACAATTCGATCAGGTTGGCTGCAATGACATAATAAAATAAGCTTCAAAAGAGGATGCAAAGTGCCTTCCGTGTCAAGTAGATAAACCTGCGTATAGACACGTAGAGTATGCGCGAGTTGCGTTTTCCCGGACCTAGGCAACGAAGTCAGAGGAGAACTACAAGTTCAATACAGGACGTCGATTTTCAATAGACAAAATCGAAGCACTGTTAACATATACATCCTCACCTGAATTCTCCAAAAGCTTCCGTGATCGCTAGAGTTTCAATCCCGCCTTTTGGTACGAATTAGAACAACAACTTCCTTTAGTGATTATGATTTTCGAGATAGTGAAAAAAGGAACGTCATAAAGCATAACTTTCCTCCTAAATCGAGAGCCTGATTTCCAGTCGTAATGCGAACCACAGACTTTCTCCGCAAACAATAATCAAGGACTAAGTCTGCATTCATGACGGTCAATAGTTTACTAAAATATATATTTAACTTATAGGAGCTACTAGAAAAACTCAAGGAATCTTTCACAGTTGTTTCCGAAAGCGAAACTTACAGCAAGCGGAAAAGGAAAAGAGAGACGATGCAAACTATAGTTTTTGGTAAACTATCGATCTATTTGGTTAGGCATTCCATTTGTTACTAATAAAAAACAGAAGCAGCTTGCCCTGAGCAGAGCATTGCTTCCAGTGATATAACCAAAATTCTGAGAAGCAACAGAGAAATTAAAATTGTTAACTAGAACAAGCTGGTGTGTATAGAATTTGACGTCATTGTGCAAAACATTAAACGCACCGTGGATAATAGAGAAGTGGTGACTGATTCTCTCACCGCTTGCTTTTCGGCAGCTTCGCAGATCTTATCAACCTACGCCTCGGATCAACCTTTTATCCTAGTCAAGTGCTAAAATAAAAAAACCTTGGTCATCATAATCATATCAACTTCAGGATATATCTTATTTGACGTGAAAATTGTTCAACCTTCTTCGTGAGCATCACCAAACCGTTGCAGGTGTATATCCCTGCGTCCTGAATCTTTTTGACGTCTCCAGCATTAATTCCATGAGAAGTACTGCACAGAAAAATGGCAAAGGAACTCTTTCGGATGTAGTGGAACAACATGATAGTCAGTTGATTGGCTAAAACTATCCGCATATTTCTTCACGAAGTTAGAAAACTCTGGTAGAATTGCATGCCTTGAGAAAATAAACAACGAAAAAAATATAAACCTAGCTAAACTGGAGGCTAGGCTATCGTGAAATGAAATGATCACTAAATTAAGCCGCCGGTGCCGAGATGTTTCCAAAATGAATGATTCAATCGAATGAGATCGCATGATGCGGTATACAGATGATCAATTTTTCTTCGGAAAAAGAAATTTGATTAGCATTGGAGTTTTGCAATCAACCTCCAAGAACAACAAGCAGATCACTAAGATAGAACGTCATGTAATCAAGTTTTGTTTAAGATTCACGAAACAAGCGTCGCCGATGAAATTATTTGAATAGCAAAACAACACCTTGTTGATAAGTTAAAAGCTCTGAAACTTAACATTTATCAATCGCATCGAACAAGTCGTCTTCACCCGCATTATCTTCGCGCTCTACAAGCTGTAGTTCTTGGCTTTGTTCTTCCGCTCTGAGGATCATCACAGTGACGGAAAATGAAAGAGAACGTGACGAATAGATTGCAAAGAAATTGGAACAAAATATAACGAGAACAAATCTCTAACTCACTTGAGCGTTGCGAGAAGAGAATCATCGTTGATCATGAAGGCGCCTAAATCGGAGGATTGCTTCCTGCTACGAATGAAACAGAGGAAGGAGGCGGGAAATTTAGAAAAAAATAAATAAATAAATGAAACTGACAGCAAAAGACTGAATTTATAGGGTCAGTGAATTGGGCAAATGAAGGTCGCATTCGGCCCATGAAACGGCAGTGAAATTATGCGTATAATAAAAAAGGCGCGTGGAACTATGGGTATTTAGGAACTTTCACACCTTCTGAAACCAAGCTCCCAAAATGATGTGGGCACTCCCATCTATCAACTGGCGTAACTAACTATGATGGGTATTTATTTTTTTTCCGACTCTCACTGGATGTTTAGGGTTTATTTTGTTAACTCATGCACCAGGAGCTCGTTGATCTTCTGATGTTTCATTCCACGATGCACGCTTCAAATTCTTTTGCCTTACGAAGAGATCCATTTTTCAAGCCGCTGTCGCCCCCAATGCAGCTTCTTAACTCTGAAGAAACGGTCGATGACTCCTCAGAAAGCGGCCTTGAGGAGACACGGAATTTGAAGGCTTCTGAGTTGGCTTCGTTTGAGGATGACAATGGAAATGATGCGGATGATTTGGTTCTCGATGTCTCGGGGAGAAACTTGGCTTCCAATTTCTTGGAGGGTTCCAACAGCTCAGTGAAGGGTCTGGACGTATTTCGGAATGCGTTAAATTTGATCCCGAAATCAGTTGGCGACTTTAGCGAACTGAGAAGGCTTCAGTTCTTCGGAAACGAGATTAACTTGTTTCCGCCAGAGTTGAAGAACTTTGTCGGGTTGGAATGCTTACAGGTGAAGTTATCATCACCGGGTTTTGGTGGTTTATCATTACACAAACTGAAGGGCCTGAAGGAGCTCGAGCTATCGAAAATTCCTCCTAAACCTTCCTCGTTTTCAATTCTTAGTGACATTTAATAAATCTGAAGGAAATCTCCTCGTTTTGGTGGTTTGGTGTACCGTTTTCAATTCTTGGAGTATCTAGACCTCTCATTTAATAAGATGAAGAGCCTTCCAGCATAATAGGCTATTTGAATGCGTTGATATCCTTGAGAGTTGCTAATAACAATTTGGTGGAACCGCCTCCAGGTTTGTCTTCCCTGCAAAAGTTGGAGAACTTGGATCTTTCAAGTAATAGGTTGACATCATTGGGGTCTCTTGAACTTGTATCTCTGCATAGCCTTAGAAACTTGAATTTACAGGTTTTTTCTATTGGTTCTGTCGTTTGTTCTTATTGAAGGAAAAAAAAAAAAAATCTGATTTATGTATATTTACATAGTTTCTTTGGGAAGTTGGTAGTTGAATGGTTTGGCATAGTTAGTTCCTATTCACTTAAATTTAGTGTTCACTTTTCTATTATGTATTGGAACAACATAATGTATTTTTAATTTAGTTTTTGCTATGCCTTTCCTCTGTGGTATAGTACAATAAGTTTCTTAAAAGCTGTTAGATACCCTCTTGGATATGCTGCAAGTTTGAAGGAAATCATGAAGATGATACAGCTAATGAAGAATGGATTAGTTTTACAGTTGAAATGGATGTTTATGAAGCCAACATTCAAGACAATGGAGATAGCATTCCCCATAAAGGGGTGTTATGCCAAAATTGTGTGCACAATTATTGGATATGAACTTTTCATTTTGGTTCTTTGATTTTCATTGTTCAGGACTTTTTTCTTTTTTTTTTTGCAGGTCCTCGTAATCTCTCATCGAACCTATTAATGGGACCTTCAATGAATAGTAGATCTTTTGCATCTCGAAGATCAGGTACGGAGATGACATTATTTACAGCAGAAAGCTCGACAGGAACGCGTGAACAGAATCAGGAAGTGGAAAGGAGTAGATCATCATATTGTAGTTAAGATTCATGAAAATCACGAACTTGGGAGGCTTGATTCTGCCCCTGCTTCTGATTGTACAGTTGAAGATTCATCAGTTAATGATGAGTCATATGATAGTAAAGAAACCTGTCACAGAGCTGAAAGGGAAAATCTTATCAAGAGTCATGAGAATGACAATTTTGATACTAAAAAGAAATTTTCTGTGGAGGATTGCACATGTATCTGTGATGCTACTGCAGAAACAATGGCAAGGGACACAAATGAATATTGTGAGTCCTGTGGGGTTTTGCCGCCAACAGGCAAAGGATCATCTTTACAAATATCAAACGATAATGCTAAGTTGAAAAGATATTCTGAGAGGGAACTTGATAACCCTAAACCTTGCAAGTCAAGAAGGCCAGCTGAAGATAGCTCAAGGTTAACTTGCAAGTACAATAGTACCTCATTTTGCGGTGTTGATGAACATCTGCCTGATGGATTTTATGATGCAGGACGTGATTATCCCTTCATGCCATTAAGGAATTATGAGCAAAATTTCCTTCTTGATTCACGCGAAGTCATTCTTGTCAACGGGTGATTATTTTCTGAGTAGCTTGAGTATCCAATGACTTTCATACTGGGGAGTAGAAATTGATACTTATTATTTGTATGTGTTTCCAGGGAACACGATGAAGTATTAGATTCTATAGCAATATCTGCCAAATTCCCATCGAGACATCAAAAGTGAAAATATTGTAATTGATTTTGACGAACAATCTGATGGAGTTCCCATCGTTAAGCTTTGTGATTTTGATAGAGCAGTGCCCCTTCGATCTTTATTGCACTCTTGTTGCATTGCTCATACTGGATCCTGATGTTTGTGTTGGAACACCTCGATGGATGGCTACTGAAGGTTTACGAGCAATGCATACACCGAGTGTTTATGGACTGGTATGTAGATTAGCTTTTCATTTTTTCTATTGAATATTCAAGCTTTCAGATCAAGGTTTCTTTTTGACACTTGTGAATCATTCTTAATGTGTTGTACATTTTCTGACAACTTATTCAACAGTGGAATGGAAATATGCCATAGAATTAGGACACTAACTTGGTGTGGATCATATGCAATAAATTTCTGGACCTAGGGTCCTGCCAGATTCACGGCACAACAAAACATTAGTGCAGCTGAAGTATGTCGTGAAAGTTGAGGCCTATTTCAGAAGAATAACTCAGTTAAACCCATTTTTTACCCTTCACTCTTGTGCCATGAAATTTCTCCTTGAAATCAGGAAGTATCTCTGCAGGAGTGGTGCCCTACAGCTGTGAGGTCTGAGGCAGCAGCAAGATCGCAAAGATCTCTGGCATATGTTGTCCAAGACATTTGGGTTCAGGGTGTTCTGCTAGCAAGCAGGATGCTGGGAATTGTAACTTTGTTGGAACTACGGTAGGAAGGAATTCATAATTCCAGGGAGGGGGGGGGG
>NC_036640.1:11670076-11774331 GCF_002806865.2 Cucurbita pepo subsp. pepo
GGGGGGGGGGAGAAGTTGAGGTATATGAGATTTAGGCTGGCTGACTCTGAAGAATGTGGAAATGCGAGGATAAGGCAATATTCTTCTTAATTCCTTATGAGCTGAAAGGAAGACTGATTTTTGCAGCCCCTTTTTTGAAAATAGAGATGGTTCAAACATTAGTCAAGGCCAAGTAAAACCATTAGCCAGGGGTAATATTGCCTTTTGCCTGTAAAACCATTAGCCAAGTACTTGACGGGAGTTGTTAGGTGGCAGTACTAGGAAGGAGCGACGTGTGGGGATGAGACAAGCAAATCTTTAGCTGAGGATCAAACAGACTCTAGTGTTTTTGGGTAGCCCAAGCTTCTCAAATATTTGGAGATCATTCTGCTTCAGTCCTGTTATTCTCCAGTTCACTTTTGCGAACTAGTGTAGAAGTTTATGTTGTCTTATTTTCGCACCTCATTTGCATTTAATTATGCAACTATGTTCGCAAGTTGTCATGATGTCGATAACTGGATGATATTCATTCTTTCCTTTGGTTGCAGGAAGTGGATATTTGGTCGTTTGGATGTCTGTTATTGGAACTGTTGACCTTGCGAATTCCATACTTGGGACTTACAGAATTGCAAATCTTCGATCAACTTCAGGTTTCTTCTATTCTTGATTTAGATTCCCATGTCCCAGGACCATTTAAAAAGAATTTGGCACAGCATGCTTGAATCTCTCACCTTTTTTTGAAAGTGAAGTTGTCATTTAGATTCAATATTTAAAGGTGTAGGATGTTCCCTGATCAATAATTGTTTTCTCAATCTGAGCAGATGGGCAAACGACCAGAATTGATAGGTGAGCTTGAGGCATTGGCCCCAGAATAGTTAGGCTCACAGATTGATTTAGGATACAGTGGCCAAGTAATCAGATAGAATATCTAATTGTAATGTATTTAAAATCCACCATGGCTCAAGAGAAATTTAACTCCGTCCAATCTATTGATGGGAGCTTTCTCCAAACCTCCGAAAAAAGCATGAAAAAAAAAAAGCTCGATTAGTATGATCCCTCCATAACCTCAGGATGAAAGGGACGATCTCGTAGCTCTTGGTCTATGAAGATAATCATTAGGTGTTTTGTCTTATTAGACTCCAGAATGAAAGAGACGATCTCGTAGTTCTTGGTATGTGAATATATATTGTTAGGTGCTTTGCCTTATTAACCTTATTAGACAAGAAGGAAGAATCACAATATTGTGATGTTGATAGAACTTGAGGTTGCTTGAAATCTTCATTAGTTGTACCTCATCATTATCAATTATTTTGACCATGCTTTCTTCGACTGTCCTTGAAAAGGCGAGTTGCATTGACATGCTTTCTTCAACTGTCCATGAGAAGCGAGTTGCATTGACATTTTAGCTTTATGTAGGTTCCTTGAAGTCCATGCGGATATGTTCATATCATAACATTCATGTTCCCTCATTCAGTCCTCTTATCTCCCTTCATTTGGTAGGTCTCCAAGTGTTGTACAATTAAGTAGGAGTAGCCTGAGATTGTTTATTCAAATCATTACCTTCTCATCTCTCATAAGATGATGCTAGGACATAGTTGGGTTATGGATCGAGATGGATATGGATTAAATAACCCAACGAGTTCAAACAAACTTGAAACTTGATAAGCATTGGCATTGGCATTGGCATTGTTAAATTAGAGTTTAAAGCACTTGGGATCACATGGAGTTGGCAGGCAGGCTCCATCACTGTGGTGTAATGCCAATCCACATCAAAACATTTGGCTGAAAAAAGAGAAAGGTGGCCGACTTTTCTTTACAACAAGCATTAAACTGACACACAGAGAGTATTCTGAATAGGAATCTTGAGGCTGAGGGTACCCTAAATGTTAGGTAGGACTGAAGGCCTCAAATTGTTTAATAAAAGGCTATGATAATAGTGCATCATTATTCTATGTGTAAGAAAAAAAAAAAAAAAAAAAAAAAGGCTTGGGTTTTGCCATTGCCTCCTCGAAGCACACAGTCCAGTCTGTTGACAAGGGAAAGGACCACTGTATTTGCGTACAAAAAAAAACCCCTTATTCCTGCGACACCCAGCATTAAGAAAATGACCCTCTACGTCCTAGCCTCCATAGGTTTTGTTGGGAATCCCCTTTCATTTTTATTCCTTCATTCTGATTCCCTTTCTCCTTTCACACTCCCTTAAAGTTCACAATAACTTTTATGTCCAAAATGCCACTAATCAAACCACTTCATCATTTATTGTCTCTACAAATGGTTGGTACAATGTCTTGTAAGCTTCCATATTTTGGATCAACTTTTTGCTATTTTTAAAACCTATTTATTAAGCATTTTAATCTCATAATTCCTTTTATTTTAATCTAATTATTGTACTGAAAAAGAAACATGCTTTTATTTTTAATCATCAACTTTTACTTTAATCATCATACAATCAAATTGATTACACTAATTTCATAAAAGAAAAATATATTGACTTTGTTCAATTCTTGAGTTTTTTACTTTTTATCTTTTGAAAAATGTAAATTTTTTTAAATCTTAGTATTTACATAGTAAAAAATGGTATAGAGAGATAGTGGAATAAAATAGTAAAGGGTGTAAGTTGTAGGTGTGGCTATTAAAGGTAAAGGGATCTGTGAGATCCATTGTTCCGATTTGGCGTGCCTATGCATCAAAATATGTACCCAAGATATAAAGAAATTGGGAAATATTGGGATCTTGAACCTCTTCTATTTCGTATTCTGGAAACTCGTAATGGGCCCAGGCCCACAATCAAATAACTTATGCTACCCCCTCACTTGCACTTCACTAGTTTTTCTTTTTTTCTTTATTTTTATGAAAATTAAAATTAAGTGACACAAAATCAATAATACTGTGCTCGAGGGGGAGGTGTTGGATGAATGTGTCCCACATCAATTAATTTATGAAATGGTTGTGGGTTTATAATCAAATAATACACCCTCCATTGGTGTGAGGCCTTTTGGAGAAGCTCAAAGCAAATCCATGAGAGCCTATGCTCAAAGTGGACAATATCATACAATTGTGGAGAGTCGTGTTCGAAATTTTTATAAAATTGAGACCGGGACATGGCAACGGCTTGTCTTTTAAGATTGCCCATTATTGAATGCCTCCTTTTTGAAACAAATCATGATAGGAATCCTTCCCCCAAAAAGTAAGGGTTATGAGCTATGGTTTAATATACAATAATAGCCTTTACAAGTTTATCTTCATATTATTAATTCTTTAAAATAGTTTTTTTTTTTAAACAAAAGTAAAAAAACCAATCCTCTTTACTACAAAAGAATATGAATCAGAATAAAAATTTCCATTCCCTTTAATGCTATTTTTTTTAAAATATTAATACTTAAAAGCTTTCTTAACTTTCTCAAATAATGCTCAGCATCTCATTGAGGTATCTTCGTTAGAAGTATGCAAGCAAGTCTCTCGACACCTTGTCGACAGGTGGACCCTATGACAGCAAGAAAAGACGATCTTGTACTATACTCCAGTGATCTCTTTCCTATTGAGGCACGCAAACTCTCATCGTATCCCTAATTACATTTCAAAAATTAAAAGGGGAAGTCTATTCATTCATCAGCTCCTTTCGTAGATCGGTCAATTATTAATAATGCTCTGGTCTTATCTTTTCCTAGCTTGAGTTTAGAATGTCCCATAATTCTTAATCTAATTTTTGATTAACAGTTTATAATAAACATTAATGATAATTACATTTTGATTTGGATTAATTTTCATTTAAGATATAGACTGAAAAGAAGAAGGTAGGTTCTAGAGTAGTGCATGCAGTAACAGTTACTATTAAAGTAATTGCATTAATTACTTCCCACATCACCTTTCCCCTTGATCTTTAAATAAAAACCCCTCTTTTGCTTTTACATCCTAATTTTACCATGATTGTGACTCTGTTTATGAATATATGTGTATATATATATATATATATATATATTATATAAAAAGATGCATTATCCTTCTACCCTACAAATTTACTACAAAAATAATAAACATATTCTTAAAGCTACTCTTTCATAAACCTTTTCTATCTATAACTTATGCTTTCCATTTATATTCGCGTGGGATTAAAAAATTCAAAAAATAAATCAAACGTCTTTAATTAATTAAAATATTGTATGTTTTGGCTCGTTATGTATCACCATCAACCTTACGGTTTTAAAATGAGCCTAGTGAGAGGTTTCCACACTCTTATAACAAATGATCTAATGTGCGATTTCACAATCCACCCCTTGGAGGCTAGCGTCTTGTCTGACTCTGATACCATTTGTAATAGCTCAAACTCATCGCTAACGATTTTAAAATACGCCTACTAAAGGAAGGTGTTATTGGCATGGTGAAAGGGTGGTATCTGTATTGTTTTTGGTGTTTGGATTGTTGTGTGAAAGAAGGTTTGGTTAATGGTGAATTAGTGTAATTAATCAGTTGCTCAGTCTGTGTGTGAAAGCTAGAGAGAGAAAGAGTAAAAGAGGCAAAATAGGGTTGAAAGGCTAATTAATGCAGAAACGCCCACTAAGCCCTTCTGCAAAAGAGCTGACCTGCATGAGGTGTAGTCTTGGCGTGATAATATTCAATTTACACCCACTTGGGGTTACAAACTTTCAACAAGGGACCACCCTTTTTTATTAATTTTTTTTTTTTTGTTTTATTTTATTTTATTTTATTTTATTTTATTTTATTTTATTTTTCTTCTTCTATTTATACCCATTTTCTTCCACCTCTTGCTTCTCCATCCCAAACCCTAGAATTAATCTGGGTTTTCTCATTTCGCCCGCCCTTCCAATTATGGTGAACCACTACCAGTTGAAGCTGCCAGCATGATCTTAACTTTTCTCTCCTTTTTTTTGTTTTGTTTTCATGGTTGAGGAAAGATCAGATCATATGGCAGTTTCACCTGTTGTTGCTTTGCCTTCTCATCCACAACGGAACCCGCAATCCCTAAAAATTAGCCCTAATTTTCACCTCATTGACCTTCCGTTTGGTTCGATCCCCTTCATAATTGAGGTATGTGATCCTTTTTCTTGTTTCTTTCTAGTCGATTATGATTAAAATTCCTTTTCACTGTTGGATTCATCTGTATTCTTTGTATATCTGGCAGAAATTAGGGTTTGTGATTCCTCCAAAGCTTCTGATCATGGCGGCGGGTTTATCTTTAAGCTCTTTCCAGCTAGGTCTGATATGAGTAAGATTTAACTTCGCCATAAGCATTTTCTCTTTTTCCTTCTCATTATTGGATTTTGATTCGGTCTGAGTTGGTTGAAGAAAAAGAAAGGGTGTTTTTCTGAAGGAAAGATTCTGCAAGAGTGACCCTAATTATTAAGATTTCTGGAGTTGCTATTTGTCTGTTTCATATTGTTTTTGGGATTGATGCCCTCCAGTATTTTCACATGTTCTGAATTTCTCTCTTTGGTCTCTTTAAGAGAGAGAGAGAGAGAGAGAAACAGAAGAAATTGAGCATTAACTATCCTTCTGCAAAGAACTGGATGATAAGTCATAATATAGCACCAGTTTTAACGGCTTTAAAACAACTGTTCACCAAACTCATGATCCCGGCATATCTCAATACATAAAGGTAAGCCTAAAGCCTGTGATTAAGAAGATGACAGACACCTTTTGGATTGGATTTCATTACCATCTTAATTAATTACCTTAATCCTTTTCAATTAGTGTCCTAAATCCTAATGATCGATCCATTTACTCTCTTATTTTTGGTATGAGTCTGTAAGGGGGTTGAACGAGGATTTGTCCATGCAGAGAAGTTTGATAGTGATGAGTAGTAGGCACAGGGTTTTGTAGATGCCATTTCAGGCTGCCTACGAAAAGTAGCCCTCTGAAGCAAAACTTGATTCTTCTTTTTGCACCCTTAGGTTTCACAAAAGAGAGGTATATTGGTGAATAGTGTGAGCAGGACAAGGGTTGTTTTTATTTACCACTTTTTTCCTTCCCTTCCTTGGTACTGTTTGGAAGTCCATGTTGCATAGTGTATGTACTTCTACAAAAATATCTTACTTGGGAACATGAATGGAGTACAATTTCTTACAATTTCTTCAACTTTCATAGTCAAAAATCCATTGCAGAGGCCATTTGCCATTTAATGAACCATCTCAAACTTGAAAACTCTCTATTTAGTTGAATTCACAAAATGAATAGACATATTGAATCAGCTATGAAAGTCAATTCTCACTTGAAAATCGTGAGTTTAGGATTAAACAAACTCATGTGTACAATTAAGATGGACTTTCTAGAGGAGTTAAAAAGTTCAAGCAAACTGAAGTTATGTGCTCTTGATCGTGTTGGTGGTGACGAGTCCATATATACTACCTCTCCATTAAGTGTCCATGAAAATATCAAATATCATACACATTTTTAGAAGAAAAAAAAAAGACTGAAACCAAAAAAAGTTGATAAAAATTAAGAAAATATATGTATTTCATATTCCTTGAATAAGGTACAATATATCATCCTGTGTATATATATATGATATCTAAAAGTGTGCATGATATTTTATAATATGTTGAAGATTAATACCAAATACTACAACTTATGAATTTATGAATGCGTCTATAAATAATTTGTTTTAGTTCCTGAATTCCACTAGCTGATTTAAGTTTGGTTTAAGTAGAGTCCAAATAGTACTTAATACCTTTAATAAGTCTTAAAGTCAATATCAAATGTTAGTTTATGATTAATTTTTCCCATAAGAAGTTTCCTCTCTTTAGCTTTCTTGTCATGAATTTGAAAACCTCTAAACTTGCACCACTTATTGGACTTATTGATATTGTAACTCTAGTCTCTTAAATATAAGAGTCCTCGTAAACGCTTTGGATATGTAAGCTCCTAGGATAGGTAAGCTCCTAATTCACAAATGTTAAAACTGTCTAATCAATGCAACGGTTGGAAATTTGATATATTGATATAACAACCTTAATGAGAATAAGACTGATCATAACAACCTTAATGAGAATAAGACTTCTAGATCTAAGTAAATCCAACTCAAAGGTTTGAATTACTTGGGCAATCTAATTACTTACGCAATCTAAGTAAATCTAACAATAAGAAATCACCCAAGGTTTGAATTATTTAGTTGTTAGAAATCACCCAAAGGTTTGAATTATTTAGGCAANTTCAGAATAATTATTATGTAAAATGTAAAAAGTAAATAAAAAATCTTAATATACATTATTGAAACATTATAATTCTAAATTATCTTCTATCCAAATATGTAACCATTTAATTTTAATTCTAAATTATCTTCTATCCAATCATATTGGGTTCATAACATTTTCTCTTACCAAGTTTTCTATAATTATTTTCTCCAAAGTGTGGTTAATTGCAATACAAACTAGGTGTAGCATTGATAACTTTTGTTTGAGTTGGTTAACTTGTGGGTGAGTGTGAATGTCGTTATAATTACTTCATGAGTTTTTATAATAGTACAAGTCCAGTTTTTGTAATAGTGGAAAAGTCCACTACAAGCAGATATTATTTCTTTTTTTTACTTTTCCTTTTATACTTTCTCTCAATGTTTTTAAAACGTGTCTTTTATGGAGAGGTTTCCACATCCTTATAAACAATGTCAAGTTCTCCTCCCCAACTGAAGTGGGACCTCACAAGTTCTCCTCCCCAACTGATGAGGTGGGACCTCACAATTCACCCTCTCAAAGCCCAACATCTTCGCTAGCACTCATTTCCTTCTCCAATCCATGTGGGCCCCTCCTCTCCAAATCCACCTCATTTCAGGTCCCAACGTCTTTGCTAGTACACCATCTTGTGTCCGCCCCCCTTCAAGCCTCAGCCTCCTCACTGACACATCGCTACCGCTGGCAGATATTATCTTATTTAAGCTTCCCCTCAAAAATTTTAAAACGTATTAAAAAGCTCGAGGGAAAATTCAAAAGAAAATCTCAAGGAAAACAATATTTATTAGCTATGAACAGTCGACTTCAAAGTATTTGGAAAATCAGAGAGCAATCGTTGTTCCTGATGGCAGTCCCAGACAACGTTAAGTTCTTGAAGAGATATCAAAGCAAAAATAAGTAGATGTGGGCGTCTAGACAGGTTAGATGTCTAAAAGTTGATGACGGGATTGCGACCGTAGAGCTCAACTTTTAGCCGGAAATGTTGAACGGTTCATGTTTACACATCGAGGGGGTATAATTCGGGCACTCAGCCAAGTTTGTGAGACAGAAATTTCTAACACATCTATACTGATTCATTATGGAAAAAAACAGCTCTTTACAAATGTGGGTGAGAAGAGAACCTGTCATCTATGGCTTGATTTTGACACTTAGTGCAGCACTAAACCCAAGTAAAACTCTTCACCAACTAACCAACTCTACATTTACTCCACAACTAAAATCATCAACCTATATTTGTAACACATGTGAACCCACACATTGATGATGATGATGATTCATTTACAAAGGAACATAATGCAGAGCAACAGGAAGAGTCAAGTTTCCTGTCATAGCTCGAGCTCTGACTACGACCCTCTCCTTTGTTGCTGGTTCCGATTTCTAGCAGTAAAACATTACTCTTTTCACATTTTCCTTCAGAGCTGGCAAAGGTCGAACCCCAGTCTCTCCAGTAGCGCGTGTGCTCTTGGAAGAACGACCAGCTGAGCCATTCTCCTGCATCTCTGGCTCCATGTAGAATCGAGCTCGGAATGCAGCTAAATGTGCATAGTATGCTGGAGGAACTGTATGAATGCCAAAACTAGCAACTTCAGAACATCGAATATGTATCAATAAAATCTGAGTCGAAATCATGAACAGAAAAACTAATAAAATAAAGCTGGCTTACCAACAGAAACCGAACGTGTACACCTTGCATACGTGTAGCAAAGATTGTTCGTTAATGACTGAATTCCATCAGGAGTAAAATTGTTTTCATCCCAAAGAACATGATAATGTGCTGGCCGACTTGTCCCCTGCAACAAAATGAAAGAACAAAATGAGCTTTGTCTGAATCAAGACTATGAACTAATAGTTCAATTCAAAATACCAGGAGGGACGAGGTCAATACCTGAATTCCAGCATGGCTACAGAGATAGAAATCAAATTCTGTTGGGTGACATATTTTGGAGTCAACTACGGTGCCTGAAACACGATGAAAAACGAAGAAACGAAACTACGAGATTAACAACTCAACTCCCACATCAGAGACAGGATAAGTGATCGAGTAACACGGATAGAACAGTACCAGGTAAAATGTTCCCACTCTTGTCTGTGCTACTTCTATCCCGATAGTTGTTGGCAAACAATCGTGTGTGGTGTCGTTTTTGAACGACAATGAACGTTACGGGTGGTTGGTAATTCGGTTCTAAAGAAGCGCATGCCTATAACAAAAGGGTGCTAATTATTAAAAACATGGTCACAAACAAAAACAAAGAGGCTGAGAATTCATCAACTCTTACCTTCCTGATTGCATCCAACTCATAAAGTAATACTTGGTAGAATTGTCCTTCACTTACGCCATCCCTGGAAAGACAGCTAGCATGTGTAAACTTCACAAATAATGGGTACAAATGGAAGCAAAACACTAATTTAGGTATCCATGCCGTCAAAATTACATGAAAGATGGAAGTGGTTACCTGTAAAATATTATTCTGAGAGGCTTCTGCCCTGTTGCTTTCCTAAAGGAAACCAGAAGATCCCTGTGACAACAATCGGCACTGTATACGTTAATATTCGACTCGACGAAGAGTTTACGCTCGATGTATAAGTTAACATAATCTAGAACGAACAAGATCTCACCTGATCATGCCACCACTGACAGTACCACGGACAGGATCCTGCCAAGTTTTGTACAAATCTTGTATAAGTTCTTGTCTATGAGCCTGAGCACATACTAGTCCAGCATATTTAGTCACTTCAGGCCAATCCTGGGAGGCTACTACCTGCGCATTGGATTCAACTTCCATTAGTAAGACAACCAGAAATGTGGAATGAAGACGAGTTCGATTTTATCAGTAACTAGGAGACTGTACAGCAGCTATTGAAGGGCTGGAATCTTCGCCGTTCTCTGGATGGGTCACGTCGGCTCCAAATATTATTGTTGGTATGTCACTCACAAGCGGTATCCTGCAGCTGATAGCATCTAGAAGAACAGTGTTTCTACCACCCATCTGGAAAGCAAACAGCATACGTTAGAATCCTAAGTGATTGGATGGTTTTCGTAATTGGATAAGTAAAGCGCGATCGAGTCCTTCAGACCAGACAAGCAGTTCCCCGATATTACAGGAGTGTCGGTTCCACTTTCATCCAAAAGATGGAGAAGATAAGACTCATATTTGTACAAGATTATGGAGCAGAATCATACCTTGACATTGATCTTCAGTGACACATTAGCAAGGTACTGCTTACTAATCTTGAAAACGTGTTTCGTAAGACAGCATTGTGATATTAAACCAAGATCGGTTTCACAAATTCGCTTAAGGTCACCTACAAATCAGAGAAAAATATCACTACTGACGGTCTACTTCATTTTCTGATCGATTTATTAGAAAAATAAGGGTATCAGCTCACCGTAAAGTGACCCGTTATTGTCAGGTAAAATAGCTAATAAAAGCTCTAACTCTTTCCCTTTAGTCTTGTTCATGGAGGCATGATAAACATGCTTCAAAGCTTTCTCTACCTGGTCTGGCCTGGCATTGTATATTGGAATAACAGGTTCTGGATTGAATTCCTATAATATAATCACATTGTGAGTCAATGAAATAAAACATCTTAATCTTGAAGAATCAAGAATGAACCAGCGCCAATATACCATTCCCGACACTTGACACATTTGAGCAAGTTCGGAACAAAACCCACGAGCAACACTTTCTTGTACACTCCTAGAGAAGTTGATGCACGCCCACCGATTAACAGTCATTCCATTAATCATTTTCTGCATTAAAACAAACTCATATAATAAGCTGGTGTTCAAGTAAATTAATGAACTGAGATATATCTAATAAGGCCATACCTTGTTCATCATATTCCATTGGCCAACTTGAGGCAAGCAATCCTTCTCTTTTCCAGTATCATGATATTTGAGCTGCATGGGTTCATCGTGAAATTGATGTCAGGGTAAGCAAGACAAGACTATTCATTAACTTAGTGAATAACATGGAATTTGAAGGGGAAATGCATACCCAGGGAGGAGGGAGGATTCTAGCTTCAACAGAAGCCAGCTTTTCACTGATTTTAATCCCGAACTCCTTGGCATAAGGATCCATATCATAAGCATTATGTTGAACAGTCTACCAAAGTTTGAAGGGACAAGACAAGAAACTGTTATTCAGACAATCAGATAAAGATCCAAGACATAATGTAACGAATTTATTGCAATATACTTTGTGTAAACTAACTAATGGACATGCTTTCTTTCAGACATCAATCACTAGACCGTTTTATAGTAATAGCCAACAATAAAATTCAAGTTACTAGCTCTCAAAAAGATTCGAATAATACCTGCAAAATGTCATTTTCTCGATCCCTCGGTCTTTGACACGTGACTTTTAGAAGTGCAGTTATTTGCTTCTCATTCAATCTCTTTGTATATCTTTGCCCCCCAACAATTTTGCAGGCCTGCAAACGCAAGTGTTCAACAAGATTTGACCCGAACTTCAGTGTTTAAATGTCATTTAGAGGGATTCAATAAGGCCTAGAATGATTTTTACTATAATCATAACAGGGGAAGGATTAAAAAGTACCTCCATTGGCAAGTAATTCGCCTTCTTCTGGTTTCCTACTTGAAGGCAAGGGAGATGTGCGTGTTGAATGGTGAAGCCATACATCTCTTGGAAGTATTCAACAACTGATTTCATGGTTGAGTTGTCATCAACAGGAAATCTGACAAAGGAGTGTATCATTAGCAATGCACACATGAACAACAGGTAGATATTGCAAGCACATATTTACGAATTTACAAGCTTACACTAATTCTCGTGTAGGTTGTGAAGTCAGACCCGAAACCCGATATTTCCGCCTTACATTTCCCCGGTGTGTTACTTCAACTTTCACCCCCCTAAGAGCCTTTTTAATCTGTTTTGTGTTCCAAGTTAAATTACACTCAAGAACGACGATGAGACAGGAAAATCACACAATTAGATAAAGATACGCACCTTTACTCGATCAGCGTCAGACAATGGCCGGGACAATACATCTTTCCCTAGTAGCTGAGCAACGAACTCAAGGACAGGGAGAGGCTCAATGAATGCAGCTGAAGCCATATCTATTAACAAAAGAATGAAAAGAATACTAAGATAAATCTCTTCAAGTAAAATAGATAAAAATTGCAGTACAAAGCTTCAATAGTAAGTTTCTATGTACCAATATTCAGAGACAGTCCCATTTGAGTGGGTCTTATACTTTGGTAAAACCCACACCATGACTCTAGCCCATCACCGAGCCGCTGAGGTGATCTAATATCAGGAGAAAAGAAGGATCTCCCTATAGGACAGTACCTACACGATATACAACTACGATGAGCAAAACAGAACTTCAAGTATGAGCATGTCGTTATACGAAAATCATAACAAATAAACACGATCGATTTTGAACCTTTTGGATGACAACTCTCTCAATACAATATCCAGTATTTGAAGAGCTTCTTGTGGAGCATCGGCACGCTTACCCGCCAGAAACTGACCCAAATGGTGTAAATTTGCACGAGCAACAAACCTAAGAATCACTTTATATTCCCTCTCCCTCCTGAATTTTTGTTTAAAGTTCACAATTGTATTAGTTGAATGAGATGAAAACAAAGCCCATAAGTTGAAAGCTTTAGGTTGGATAAGTTTGATAATGAAGAGATACAATACAAGAAATTGACAAGACAGGAAGTAAAAGTAATGAAATTGAAGAGGGAGCAGAGAAAAAACAAAGGCAGTGTTAGAAGCGTAAATTCTTACTTGGGACCACTGACTCCATCTTCTTCATCCACAAGCTTGACGTTAAACTCTTTCCATACAAAAGGAAGCTCACCAGCTGTATACAGACTCTTTCTGCCATCATAAGCTGGTAATCTTTTACCCAGCTCAGAATCTCTGTATAATCTCACCAATTCAGCCATGATGGCTCTGTTCACAGTTCTTGATGCCACTTCAGGAGTAATTGTGACCTGTAGAACCCCACACCCAACGGCGGGAAAACAAAAATCAATAAATAAATGAAAAAGGGGAAGAAAAGTAACAAGTCAAGCAGACAAAAAGAACAAAAATGAAGCTATTTACGTTGAGAAAAGGACATGACGAAAAGAGAAAATTATTCATTTTCATCTGCGATACAACAGCAAATAGCCCCCCCTCCCCAGTTGTTAAGGAACAAATAAAACATATGTCTGCTGCTGTAAGCACATGGAACTAGAACGCAGAGGGGAAAATAAACACTGTTAAGCTCATCGTTTGCTTACATCATATTGATTCAAATCTTTGTCTGGTAACTCTGCGAAGAAATGGTTTGCTTTCACAATACATTTTGTCCCAACTTGTCCGAATCCAGGCCTTGGGGCAAAACTCAAGGACTTGCTTGAATTTCGATAACCCATTTCCATTCCACAAATGTTACCACCATTTGGATTAGTACTTGCCACCAGAGCTCCGGCGTTAAATTCCGGTTCATCTGGTTTACGCGCCACTGTGCAGGGCCGAGAACTGGGTCTCATGTAAACTTCCCCCTGATCGGATTTCCGGCCGCCTCTGCTTCTTCTCCTGCCTCTGTTTTTGCTCGGAGGAGAAGATGGGTTTCGACATTTGATGGTTTGATGTTCCAGATTCGGCGGGCCTTTGCCATTTTGGGTTGATTTTTGAGGTTTTTGAACAGAGTTCTGCAAGTGGGTTTTGATTACAAGGTGCTGCTCGGAGCTCTCTTTCATTTGCCGTACTGGCATGGTGGGTTTCTTTTACCGTCTGAAAAATCCACTCGCAATGTCACAAGAACTCGTTTAGAATGAGCTAAAAGCTTCACGAAATGGTGAACATGAAGTTTCTTCACAGTCACGTTTACTATGAACTCATCTTCCCTCTTCTTCACGGATTGAAGACGTCATCCCACTGCGGAGGGGAAAAAAAAGAACCCAGAAGAGGAAAATTGCATGTCAGCAAAAATATGACGAAAAATTCTTCAAAAGGTTAAAACAACAGAGACAATGATACAGAGAAATACATTCATTGTTTCATACGCAAAGTAAAGTTGAAAGCGGGATAAAACTTTGGCCGTTTCTTCTGCATTTTCAAGGATTACTATTCCTTTGATTAAAAAACAAAACCCCCCAAATTGTAAAACCATTGTTTCAGCATATATATATATATCCCTGAAGAAAACATGTTCAAAGCAATTCAACCAAACAAACGTTTCATTTTAAACACACCCAGAAAAAACCCCATCCTAAATGCAAGGAGAAGAGTTCAAAAAATGTAAACGAAATTTCAAAACCCAGATCTTGTTTGGCAGCCCAGCGTCCAAACCTGGAACGAAATTTCCATTAAGGCAAGACAAAAAATAAACCGTGTGGAAACCCAGAGCGGGAATACCCATAAGACAAACCCAGTTTCCATAGTCCTGTCTGTCTATTAGAAACGAAAATCTCGATAGGGATGATGAGTAAACCCAAGCAGATACAAACGCAAGAGGAGTATATATAAAAGAAACACGAAATGGTATTAAAAGGAAGAGGAAGATATGGAAGTCGGGGAAGTGGCAGAGACAGAATACAAACATCCAGAAGAAAACAAAAATCAAGAACAAATCCAAAGACAAGGAATAAACATTGAAAAGGGTAGTAAAATCACTATCCATCCGATACCCAAAGATTTAATGATGTAAAAAAGGGCAGGCCCCATTCAATGCCCGCGAGAAGAACCAGTGAAGAAGAGGCAGAAACCCAGAATTTCAGAACACAAAAACACTAAGAAAAAAACTCACCCAACATCAATCCAATCCAATCCACTCAAATCCAATCAAGCAGCGAGGTTTCAAAAGTCGAAGAACCCAAAAACAAGACAGAAAAACAGAGGGAAATGGGGTTAATGTGAAAGAAGAAGAAGAAGAAGAAGAAGAAGAGAAAGGGCGTGGAGAAAGAGAGATGATGATGAAGAAGAAGCTTTATACACGCATGCAAGGAGGCTTTTGGTGTTTTCTTTATCACGTGTAAAAGGGTTAAGAGGCCCCTGCCCCCCCACACCATCCATCCTTTCTCTTTCCCTTAAAAAAAATTACTCTGTTTCTCTATCCTCCAATTCGGTTCTGTTCTGATCGCGCAGCCTCGGGGACGTACCACATACCATAAATTAAAGGGCATTAGAGAGAGAAAGAGAGAGTCCAAAAGAGACTACTGAGTATTTATAAAAGCAATCATACACAGAAGAAGAATAATTCGAACTTGCAGTCCTCTCTCCTGCTCTGCTTCCTCTTCTCTCTCCTTCTCTCTCTCTTTTCAATTTTGTTGAGACCCTTTTCCCTATGCAATTGTTAATTGGTAAAGCCCCCCTAAAAAATCAATCTTTTTAAGGTAGCTAACTACACTCTCATGGCGTCTACCTCAATTCCCCAACTCTCCACCACCCCTTCCCCTGCCGTTTCTTCCCCCCCTTGTAACGCTCCCTTCCCATGCTCTTCTTTCTTTCCCTCTACTTTCTCCCCCTTTTCTGTTTTTACCTTCACCAGATTCCTATTTCATTAGAATCCACGTTTCTTTATGATTTTTCAACAATCCATCTCAATTCAATGCTCTATTAAGTAGAGATTTAGTTGTCTGAATGAATGACAGCAAAGGACGATTAGATTGTGTTGTTGAATTCTAGTCAAATTCACGTTGAGGTAATTAATTGTATAGCTAAACATGCTCATACCAATATTGCACGGTGCCCCCACACACTCAATGTTGAAGCTAGTGCTTGAATTAAAATGGTTTCGAGCCGAGTTAAGCTAGGATAGTATCATCCTTCATCTATTGTCATTACCCGTTAATTGAACAAGATTGAGACACCCGTTAATTGAACAAGATTGCATGTCTCAATCTGATTACGCTACCCTCTTTAGAGGTCTCACCGACACCTAGTTCTACGAGTAGTCTAACATAATTGAAATTGCAAATTCTAGTTTTCTTTTTCAATACCATTACCATCTATTCATAATATTGAAGTTGAACAACGTGGAGTTAAGTATTATTTTGTTCAATCAACGGGTAGAAAGAAACGGGAGCAGAACGAGGAAAATGGAACGGGAAGTAGGAGATTACGTCTGTGGATGAGGTGGACAAAGAAGACGGGGTGGCGGTGTAGGAAGAGGAGTAGTGATTGTGTANGGGGGGGGGGGGGGGGTGAAGAAGGGGTCCTACAGGCCACGTGTCCAGATTATGCAATGAGCACTCATTAAATTTTGGAGGGTTGTGATTGCTTGTGGGATGGTAGATGAGATGATTACTACGGTTGACGATTTGATAGCCATTCATTCGCAGTGCAGCGCTGCGCTTGGGTGTATGCAAGCTCACACGCAATCATTCGTATCCATTAGGTTCCATAAGCCTGCCACGTCATACCCTATTTTCCTTTTCAAATTTACCATCTGTCTAGCCGTTATTGTATAAAATTTTAAATTTATGTACACAAAATTAACTTAAAAAAAGGGTTTATACAATACAAATTTAACATAAAAGGGTTTAGGACCACAAAAGAAAACGGCTTTAAATGCTTTAGTCACACGAATCTACTTTGAATCCAAACCTCACCCCACGCCATCTATTTAAAAAAAGTGGATCCAAAGCTTCAAATCAACCCCAAAAGAGACAAAAGGTGATGACTAGGATATGGATTAGGGGATAGCCTCTTCCTTCAAATTCATTCCAGTTTATTTTCTAGTGGAGCAAACTATAATAGAGAGATTCAAACATTTGACCTTACTTGCACAGAACCACTAGGATATGCAATAAATGCGGGAAATGATGAACCCACGGTCGAAAAAAGAAAGAGGAGAGAAGAGGGGGTTGGGTGGGAGAGGGATGGGGTTGTTTTGTTGTAGTTTGTGTTGGTTTTTGTTTGTGGGTATATTGGATTGGGGGGAGGAAGGAAGGAGGATGGGCAATATTTGTTTGGTTTTGGGGTTGGGATTTGTTATTCTCCTCCATCATCCAAGTTAATCAAATCAATACCTTATTTGGTTGTTTGTTTAGCACAAAAAAGAAGGAATAATAAGGGTGGGTGGGGGGAGAAAGAGTGAGAGTTTCCCAAGTAAAGTGTGGAGTTTTGAAGCATTTGGTGCTCAAAAGGAAACACATAATTAAAGGTGTGTGCGTGTGGTGTGGGGCCTAAGTTCCCACGTCCATTTCTTTTCTTTTCTTTTCTTGGGTGCTACTCCCACACAATGCATTGTGTTCCTCCCCCCTACCCAAACTAAACATTACACTCTCCTACTCTACTGCATTGGGTTTGGGTTCGACTCCTCCCCACTTCCATAAACAACTTACAATTTTCTTTTTTTTAGGGTTCAATTAAAAACAAAGCCTCCGTGGTTTCTGGTAAGAAAGTGGTGGAGTGGATTTGTTTTTATTTTATTTTATTATTATTTATTTATTTTTTGGAGGGTCAAAGGGGGAAATATAAAAGAAAATGAAGGTAAAAGCGTAAAGGAATGGCCCAAGGAATTAAATAAGAATGTGGCGAAGCTCCATATAATATCCCACACATGACCCCAATTAATTCCTTGTTTTCGNTTTAAAAAAAGTGGATCCAAAGCTTCAAATCAACCCCAAAAGAGACAAAAGGTGATGACTAGGATATGGATTAGGGGATAGCCTCTTCCTTCAAATTCATTCCAGTTTATTTTCTAGTGGAGCAAACTATAATAGAGAGATTCAAACATTTGACCTTACTTGCACAGAACCACTAGGATATGCAATAAATGCGGGAAATGATGAACCCACGGTCGAAAAAAGAAAGAGGAGAGAAGAGGGGGTTGGGTGGGAGAGGGATGGGGTTGTTTTGTTGTAGTTTGTGTTGGTTTTTGTTTGTGGGTATATTGGATTGGGGGGAGGAAGGAAGGAGGATGGGCAATATTTGTTTGGTTTTGGGGTTGGGATTTGTTATTCTCCTCCATCATCCAAGTTAATCAAATCAATACCTTATTTGGTTGTTTGTTTAGCACAAAAAAGAAGGAATAATAAGGGTGGGTGGGGGGAGAAAGAGTGAGAGTTTCCCAAGTAAAGTGTGGAGTTTTGAAGCATTTGGTGCTCAAAAGGAAACACATAATTAAAGGTGTGTGCGTGTGGTGTGGGGCCTAAGTTCCCACGTCCATTTCTTTTCTTTTCTTTTCTTGGGTGCTACTCCCACACAATGCATTGTGTTCCTCCCCCCTACCCAAACTAAACATTACACTCTCCTACTCTACTGCATTGGGTTTGGGTTCGACTCCTCCCCACTTCCATAAACAACTTACAATTTTCTTTTTTTTAGGGTTCAATTAAAAACAAAGCCTCCGTGGTTTCTGGTAAGAAAGTGGTGGAGTGGATTTGTTTTTATTTTATTTTATTATTATTTATTTATTTTTTGGAGGGTCAAAGGGGGAAATATAAAAGAAAATGAAGGTAAAAGCGTAAAGGAATGGCCCAAGGAATTAAATAAGAATGTGGCGAAGCTCCATATAATATCCCACACATGACCCCAATTAATTCCTTGTTTTCGATTTCTTTAAGATTTTTATTTTTTATTTTTTTATTTTCTTTTATTTTAATGCTTGAGCGAGGTGGTGCACGCGTGTGATATATCCTCTTTTACCGAGCCATTTCAGTTCTCTCTCTCTCTCATGTTTTAAAACTTCTCCCTAATAACTCAATTATCCCGTCCAACCAACCTAATATCAAACTTATTATGGCTTACCAACTCACTGTTAGTAGATATTGTCCTCTTACGTGTTTGTTAAGAAAAAAAATTTCATACCTTTATAAAAAATGTTTTGATTCCTTTCTCCAATCGATGTGAAATCTCACAATCGACCCCCTTTGACACATTGCCCAACGTCAACGCTGGCACACTGCCCAATCTCCACTCCCCTATGGGAGTTATTGTTCTCGCTAGCACACCGCATGGTGTCTGTCTCTAATACCCAAACTGTTACAACCCAAGCCACGGCTAATTTGAGCTTTTCACTTTTGGACTTCACCTCAAGATTTTTTAACACATGTATGCTATTCCACACTCTTGTAAAAAAATGTTTCGTTCTCATCTCAAACTAATGTGAGATCTCACAATCTCCCATTTTGAAGCTCAACGTTCTTGTTGGTACTTGTTTCCCTTTCCAATCAATGTGTGATCTTTTAGTATCATGTTAACTGTACAATCACCCGACATTAGTTAGAAAGAGAAAATAGCATAGAAAAATAAGTAAAATGAGTACATAAAAGTCCATTATATTATGGATTTTAGTTACGGGAGTATTAACAAGGGATAAAAGTTATTATGTTATATAACAATTTAATATTGAAATGTAAAGTATGAAAAGGTATTAGAAAGATAATTGGTTTATGAAAAGTAAAGTAAATATTGAACGTGAAAGCTGAAAAGGAAACAAGAATTGATTAAGTTAAATGGGAGTGAATAAAGATTAAAGGGGGTAAAAAAAGGAAGGATAAAAAGCCCTAACCTTTTATAATTATTAATTAACCACCCACTCACCCACCCTGCAAAGTGCAAAGCCCCCCTCCTTTTCTTCTTACTTTAAAATTACTCTCTAAAATTACAATTTTACTGTAACTCAACATTAAAATATCTTCCCTTTACTTTAACGTCAGTTGGTGTATAATTTCGACACGTGGATGCATGGATTATGGTAATTTTAAAGTGAATTGTTGGATTAAAATGGATAATTATTATTTAATAAAAATGAAATGTAATTTAAAAAAAAAAAGAAAAAAAAAAGGAATTAGTAAAATAGGGTGATAGGGCTGTTTAGAATTGTACCATAAATAAAGCAAACTAGAATCTTTCCTTCAGTTTCATGCCCTACTCTGAGTCTGTACAAATTACCCCCCAACGCATTAAAACGACGCCGTTTCACTTACTCCTGAATTCTGTCAGTCCTCTTTTTCTTTTCTTTTTTAATATATTACCCATTACTAACGGTGAAAAATAAATTATTTTCTCAATATTTCAAGCTTGTAGTTTAATTTAACAAATTAATTAAAATTAAAAAAAAGTTAATGGAATTGAAAAACAGTGAAAAAAAATGATTGAGATACAAGGTTTGGTCAGTTTTATTGTGTGTTANAAAAAAAAAAAAAAAAAAAAAGAGAGAAGGGCTTCCTTTTTTGACTGCCTCTGTCTCCTCTTTAGACCATTCTTTTCTTTTTTGATTCTCTATCATTATTCAACCCACTCCTCTCCTACCATTTTCTATCTCTTCTTTCTTCTTATTACTTTCAAACCGTTCACGTTGTATTCGTACGAGGATCAAAACTTAGTATTGAATAATTTGTTTGAGGATCAAAACTTAGTATTGAATAATTTGTTTAATTAAGTGTGTAAATGTGAGATCCTACTTCGGTTCGAGAGTGGAACAAAACATTCTTTATAACAGTGTGAAAACATTCATACACAAACCTTTTGGGAAAGCCTAAAGAGAATAATATTTGCTACCGGTCGACTTAAGTTGATACAAATGGACTGAGCCATGTGTTAGTGAAGACGCTGGACCCTGAAGGGGGTGGATTGTGAGATCACACATCGATTGTAGAAAAAATTAAGTGGTAGCGAGAATGCTAGGTGGGATTGTGAAATCTCACATCAATTGGAGAGTTAGCGAGGATGTTGAGTGGGATTGTGAGATCGCACATTAGTTGAAGGGAGGAGCGAAACATTGTTTATAAAGGTGTGTAATTCTTTTCATAACAAATGCATTTTAAAAACCTTGAAAAAAAGTCTGAAAGTGAAAGGCAAAAAGTTAATATCTGACAGTGATAGATTTAGACTTTCCTTGAATTCCCAGATTTAGAATGAATTGCAGTTAAAACATGGTTGAGTGGTAACTGTCACTCAAAAAGTAAAAAGAGCATTTGACAATCTCCCAAAGATGTGGTGCATTATAAGCGATATGGGAAACATATAANAAAGAAAATAAAAAAAGTTGTCAATAATTAAAAAAAAATAAAAATAAAGGTGTCTCACTATTGCCATCTTTTTGTCATAGTATTTGGATTTGCCACTTTTTAAAAATCACCTTTTTAAATCTCTTTTTATCCACATTTTCTTGTTTCTCATCAACTAAATTCTTAATATAAACATGTTTAAGCTGCTTAAAATATTTTAACATTTTCAATTATTTTGAATCATTTATTTATAATATGATTAAAAATAAATTTGTTTTATTTTTTTGAAGAGAGAGAGAAAGGGAGAGAATAGAAACAATCACTATTCCATTGAAAAGAAAAGGGGAAAATTCCGAAAAATTTATAAAATAATAATTAAAAACACATTAAATTTTTTTGAGGATGATGATGATAATGAAAATGATATTTGACCAAAAAAGAAAAATGGAGGGGCATTGATTGAAGGGCATTTATGTCTTTTAGGACATTATTTGAGCTCTTTTTCAAAACTTTGGGCATGTTGCCATCAAAAGGCACCAAAACACTTTAATCCTTCACCCGAAAAGCAAAACGGTCAGAACTCCCAAAAAATATATATATATATATATATATAAATAGAAAAAGAGAATGGCCAACATGAACAAAGTACTTTGCCATCCTTCCCTTTAATCATCACTCATCCAAACCCCACATAAAATGTGGACCATCCCCAACAAAAGATAAATTAAACAACAACAAGTGTAGGGGTACTTTCGTCTTTTCATCTTCCAAGAAAGTTCCCATAAAAATAAAAATAAAAATAAAATTTGTCTTTTATTGTCTTCTTGTTGTTGGGCCCCATTCCAAACTCCATGTGGACCCCATGTAATCTCCCGAACTTCCTTCCTATCCGTACGATTTTGAAAATAAATAAAACCACTAAAATAATTACAATAATAATAATAAGAGCAAAAAATAAAAAAGTAATGATAAAGTTTAATTTTTTATGGGGGGGAAAAAAAATATGTAACATGATTATGTTAAAAAGTGGATAAAACTTAGAAAGGGGGGATTTATTGGTATTGATATTGGGGTATGAGCTTATGACTTTAACTTTAA
Source organism: Cucurbita pepo subsp. pepo (assembly GCF_002806865.2). Classification (NCBI taxonomy): domain Eukaryota; kingdom Viridiplantae; phylum Streptophyta; class Magnoliopsida; order Cucurbitales; family Cucurbitaceae; genus Cucurbita; species Cucurbita pepo. The sequence goes on from NC_036640.1 coordinate 11,692,256, forward strand.
GGAGAAAAAAAAAAAAAAAAAAAAAAAAAGAGAGAAGGGCTTCCTTTTTTGACTGCCTCTGTCTCCTCTTTAGACCATTCTTTTCTTTTTTGATTCTCTATCATTATTCAACCCACTCCTCTCCTACCATTTTCTATCTCTTCTTTCTTCTTATTACTTTCAAACCGTTCACGTTGTATTCGTACGAGGATCAAAACTTAGTATTGAATAATTTGTTTGAGGATCAAAACTTAGTATTGAATAATTTGTTTAATTAAGTGTGTAAATGTGAGATCCTACTTCGGTTCGAGAGTGGAACAAAACATTCTTTATAACAGTGTGAAAACATTCATACACAAACCTTTTGGGAAAGCCTAAAGAGAATAATATTTGCTACCGGTCGACTTAAGTTGATACAAATGGACTGAGCCATGTGTTAGTGAAGACGCTGGACCCTGAAGGGGGTGGATTGTGAGATCACACATCGATTGTAGAAAAAATTAAGTGGTAGCGAGAATGCTAGGTGGGATTGTGAAATCTCACATCAATTGGAGAGTTAGCGAGGATGTTGAGTGGGATTGTGAGATCGCACATTAGTTGAAGGGAGGAGCGAAACATTGTTTATAAAGGTGTGTAATTCTTTTCATAACAAATGCATTTTAAAAACCTTGAAAAAAAGTCTGAAAGTGAAAGGCAAAAAGTTAATATCTGACAGTGATAGATTTAGACTTTCCTTGAATTCCCAGATTTAGAATGAATTGCAGTTAAAACATGGTTGAGTGGTAACTGTCACTCAAAAAGTAAAAAGAGCATTTGACAATCTCCCAAAGATGTGGTGCATTATAAGCGATATGGGAAACATATAAGGAACATTAATTATAAATAATTGTATATTAAAAAAATAAAATAAGCACATGTATTACTAATTATTTTGTGGACCTAAGAAAAATGATGCAACTTAGCAACTACTATGATCGTGAATCAAAAATTGACCATAATAACATCATTCACACGCATCCAAACCACTCATATTAATCATTTCACAACTCACCTCTTTTGGGGGCTACCATTCTCGTTGGCACACCACCATGTATCTAACTTTGATACCATTTGTAACCGCGCATCCTTCAACCAATGTGATCTCACAATCCACCTCTTTTATGAGCCAGCGTCATCGCTGACACATCGTCTGGTGCCTAGCTCTGATACCATTTGTAACACCCCAATATGATATCACAATCCACCTCCCTTGAGGGCAAGTGTCATCGATGGTATATCGTTTGGTGCCTAGCTCTAATATCATTTGCAGCAGTCTAAGCTTACCACTAGCATATATTATCCACTTTGGCCCTTTACGTATCAATTAGCATATATTGTTCGCTTTTATCCATTACGTATTGCTATCAGCCTCATAGTTTTAAAACGTGCCTACTAGGAAAATGTTTCCACACTTTTATAGCGAATGCTTCGTTTTTTCTCTCCAACTAATACAAGATCTACAAATTTGTTTGTATCAATTTTTGTTTATAATATTAAGAGCAAAGAAAGGATCACATATAAAAGGTCCTATAAGGTCGTGGACATCATTATTAAAAAAAAAAATTGAAAAATGTATGATGACAAGGGATTGGGTTTGATAATTACAAATAAAAATATTTTGGTGGCACTCGATTTTCACAAAAAGAAAGGATCGGATCGACAAGAATTATAAAATAATAATAAAAAAACAATCGAGTAAAAAGATTTTCCCATAACGAATGATCATGGTGCAAAATTTTTTTCATAAGATTGTAAGACGGCATATCATGAATCGAACAAAAAGATCTTTCTCAAAATACTACTCGTTTTTTTTTTCAACACAATTAATGCCCTTATAATTACGTTCCTCCCAACTAGATGCTTCATGTTAACAAAATTTTCTCAGAGTAGTCGAGTGATTCCCTTTTCTACGTTACTCGGGTAAATGGTACCATCAAGAATCCTCCTCTATTTGGATACACTAATATCTTGTTTAATGTGAACCGTTAGCACATGACCTTATCAATATTGTTTTATTTTATTTGTTTTAGTAGTTTTACATTTGGAAACCATCAATCCATCAAGTCGTGATACTGCATCCCTACGAACTCGAGAATCAATTGCAGACCCTTTTCATCCTAGCATGAAAAATATGAAATGTTTATTCGTTGAACAAAGATAAGCATGTTCATTGCGATTTCACCCTTCCTCATTCTATTCCACAGACGATCAGTGAAAGAAATAGGTAACTTTGACGTACATGTCATCTAATGCAACCAAACAATTGTGTTGTGAAAATGATTGATGCTCGTGATCGTATAACTAGTAAATATCTAAATTATGTATACCACAAACCAGATAAGACAACTAATGGCCTAATTTGATGTGAAAAGCAAGATAATTAGTGTTCTATCCTAAGATGATAGTTAAATAATAATTCTAACCAGAATAGTGTTTGATATTGGGAGGGAGTAGTGACTATCAATATGTCTATTAGATTGTGGTTTTCGATAGAAGCTTCAACAACAAATTTGTTTTTTTCTTGAGAAATTAAAAAAAATAATTAAATGAAAACAAATTAGATAAGCTTTTTCGGGGGGGTTTTTATTGATTGAATGGAATATTGAAGTAAATCCCTAATAAAAATTGGAAAAGAAACATGATGGGCCTGGCCCAAAGTATTGATGGGCTTTGACTCAAACTCCATAAGGAAAGAATCTGCAACAGTCTTGAAGCCCATGTCCTGGTTTGGAGTTGGATATCAACCCAACCCAATCCAATCCAATAAATATTAAGCGTGGGGCTGCAGGCTTTTTGATTCGGACCAATTTTACGAAATTGTGTAAATATTAAGCGCAAGATTTGCTATAAACAAAAAAGAATAAAAAACAAGGTGTTTTTTAGGTTAATGGATTTCGAATTTAGCCAACAAAAACAAGTTCAATTTGAAAAAAAAAAAAAAATTCTAATAAAAAATTTCGATTTAGTGCTTAATAATTTCCTCTATTACCAATTTTGTATATTAATTTTTTTAAATATTCAAAATTTATAAATAATTATAGATACCTATCTCTTATCATTTAACTTACATGTATTAATGTAACAGTTCAAGCGTACTACTAACAAATATTGTATTTGTATACCTTAGCCTATTACGTATTGTTCTCTGTCTCACGATTTTAAAACGTATCTACTATGAAGAGATTTTCACATCTTTATAAAAAATGTTTCGTTCATCTGTCCAATTGATGTGTGATCTCACAATCTACCCCTCTGAGGCCTAGTGTTACCCCTTTGAGGCCCAGCGTCGTTGCTGTATGAATCTAATACCACTTAATAACATAAACCCGCAATTAATAGATATTATCTACCTTGGCACGATATATATTGCCGTCAACCTTACTGTTTTAGAATGCGTATATTAAAAAAAGTTTCGACATCATTAGAAGGAATATTTAGTTCCTCTCTATAGAGTGAAATCTAAAAGATAAGAACTACCATGAGACTTTCTGCCCACGGCAGAGAACAAGAGGGATGAGTGATGATCGATCTACCTCCTCAGTATTGCATCAGTATTGCATCGGTGGACCAATTTGGGAAACTTGAAACCAAAAATTCCGAAGAAACGAAGATGTCCAGGTTCATCCTCCCAACCAAAAGAGGGAGAATATTTACTAGGAATCTTCATCATCCCCCTTTTGTATCTTTTGTTGGTTGGATCATTATAAATTCATATCCCATCGTACCAATTCAAAAAACATTGCAGAATCCTCCTCTGATTCCCCTTTTTGTTTCTTTTTCTCTCCCACTTTCTACCCCCTCAGCTTAATCTTCTCCTATTTCAGCTGAATTTTCATTAATCTCGCTTTGAAGCCTTCGTCTCCATCTCTAACGGCGTCCATGGCGACTGGTTTCATCAAAACCCCATCTCCATTTCATTTTATTCAGAGAACTTCCTACACCCATTTGGGCGCTCCGATTACAGTCTCCATTGCTGGCAGCTCCAAGGCGAAGAAGACCCATCTCCCGCTCCGGGTTTCGATGGGTTTGATTGAACCGGACGGCGGAAGGCTGGTGGAGCTTCTGGTTGAGGAGCCTCTGCGGGATCTGAAGAAGAAGGAAGCCTTATCCTTGCCCGCGATCCAGCTTACGAGCATCGACATTCAGTGGGTTCATGTGCTCAGCGAAGGATGGGCCAGTCCTCTTACTGGATTCATGAGAGAATCCGAGTTCCTCCAAACGCTTCATTTCAATTCCCTCAGGCTTCCAGATGGGTCTGTGGCGAACATGTCAGTGCCCATTGTTCTCGCCATTGACGATGCCCAAAAGCACCGCATCGGGGACTCCACCAGTGTGGCTCTCATTGACGCCAAGAACAACAACCCCATTGCTATTCTGAAGGAGTAAGATTTTCTCCACTTTTGTTCAGTGTTCATTCTGGAAAATTTTATGGTTCCGATGAATCTCTCTGGCATTGGTAAACCCATCGTGTGGTTTTTAATTTTATGTTTGGATGATAAAAAAAAAAAATTCTAATAAAAAATTTCGATTTAGTGCTTAATAATTTCCTCTATTACCAATTTTGTATATTAATTTTTTTAAATATTCAAAATTTATAAATAATTATAGATACCTATCTCTTATCATTTAACTTACATGTATTAATGTAACAGTTCAAGCGTACTACTAACAAATATTGTATTTGTATACCTTAGCCTATTACGTATTGTTCTCTGTCTCACGATTTTAAAACGTATCTACTATGAAGAGATTTTCACATCTTTATAAAAAATGTTTCGTTCATCTGTCCAATTGATGTGTGATCTCACAATCTACCCCTCTGAGGCCTAGTGTTACCCCTTTGAGGCCCAGCGTCGTTGCTGTATGAATCTAATACCACTTAATAACATAAACCCGCAATTAATAGATATTATCTACCTTGGCACGATATATATTGCCGTCAACCTTACTGTTTTAGAATGCGTATATTAAAAAAAGTTTCGACATCATTAGAAGGAATATTTAGTTCCTCTCTATAGAGTGAAATCTAAAAGATAAGAACTACCATGAGACTTTCTGCCCACGGCAGAGAACAAGAGGGATGAGTGATGATCGATCTACCTCCTCAGTATTGCATCAGTATTGCATCGGTGGACCAATTTGGGAAACTTGAAACCAAAAATTCCGAAGAAACGAAGATGTCCAGGTTCATCCTCCCAACCAAAAGAGGGAGAATATTTACTAGGAATCTTCATCATCCCCCTTTTGTATCTTTTGTTGGTTGGATCATTATAAATTCATATCCCATCGTACCAATTCAAAAAACATTGCAGAATCCTCCTCTGATTCCCCTTTTTGTTTCTTTTTCTCTCCCACTTTCTACCCCCTCAGCTTAATCTTCTCCTATTTCAGCTGAATTTTCATTAATCTCGCTTTGAAGCCTTCGTCTCCATCTCTAACGGCGTCCATGGCGACTGGTTTCATCAAAACCCCATCTCCATTTCATTTTATTCAGAGAACTTCCTACACCCATTTGGGCGCTCCGATTACAGTCTCCATTGCTGGCAGCTCCAAGGCGAAGAAGACCCATCTCCCGCTCCGGGTTTCGATGGGTTTGATTGAACCGGACGGCGGAAGGCTGGTGGAGCTTCTGGTTGAGGAGCCTCTGCGGGATCTGAAGAAGAAGGAAGCCTTATCCTTGCCCGCGATCCAGCTTACGAGCATCGACATTCAGTGGGTTCATGTGCTCAGCGAAGGATGGGCCAGTCCTCTTACTGGATTCATGAGAGAATCCGAGTTCCTCCAAACGCTTCATTTCAATTCCCTCAGGCTTCCAGATGGGTCTGTGGCGAACATGTCAGTGCCCATTGTTCTCGCCATTGACGATGCCCAAAAGCACCGCATCGGGGACTCCACCAGTGTGGCTCTCATTGACGCCAAGAACAACAACCCCATTGCTATTCTGAAGGAGTAAGATTTTCTCCACTTTTGTTCAGTGTTCATTCTGGAAAATTTTATGGTTCCGATGAATCTCTCTGGCATTGGTAAACCCATCGTGTGGTTTTTAATTTTATGTTTGGATGAATCAGTATTGAGATCTACAAGCACCCTAAAGAAGAAAGGATAGCAAGAACCTGGGGCACCACAGCCCCTGGGCTCCCTTATGTTGATCGTGCTATAACCAATGTTGGTAATTGGCTGATAGGAGGTGACTTAGAGGTTATAGAGCCAATCAAGTACCACGATGGCCTCGATCGATTCCGACAGTCGCCTGCAGAACTACGGGAGGAATTCACCCGGCGAAATGCAGATGCAGTGTTTGCTTTCCAACTGCGAAACCCAGTACATAATGGGCATGCATTACTAATGACTGATACTCGCCGTCGACTGCTTGATATGGGATACAAGAACCCCATTTTGTTGCTTCATCCTTTGGGTGGCTACACCAAGGCCGATGATGTTCCACTTAGTTGGCGAATGAAGCAACACGAGAAGGTACCTAATTGTAAACCATCTTTCCTAGGCTTTTTGTTGATTGGATATGGAAAGATCTAAACTTTAAGAACTGGGTCTATTTTACTACCAGGTGCTGGAGGATGGTGTTCTTGATCCAGAGACAACAGTGGTCTCCATATTTCCATCTCCAATGCACTATGCAGGGCCAACAGAGGTGCAGTGGCATGCAAAGGCAAGGATCAACGCAGGAGCCAACTTTTACATTGTTGGACGTGACCCAGCTGGAATGGGTCATCCTACGGAGAAAAGAGATTTGTATGATGCAGAGCATGGGAAGAAAGTGTTGAGCATGGCACCTGGACTAGAGCGGCTAAACATCCTTCCTTTCAGAGTAATAAGCTTTATTTAGAATGCCATGCCATCAACTCACTTAGATAGAGGAGTTACTAATCTATCTATTATGTTACACATTCAGGTTGCTGCTTATGATAAAACTCAGGGCAAGATGGCCTTCTTTGACCCCTCTAGAGCTCAGGATTTCCTTTTCATATCCGGCACCAAGGTAATTGCCTGCGCATATCTATAGTGATTTGTTTTATAATGAAAAACAAGAAAAAGAAAACCAATGTTTGGATGGTGCAGATGAGAGGACTAGCAAAGAATAAAGAGAGCCCACCTGAAGGATTTATGTGCCCAGGTGGATGGAAGGTGCTGGTTGAATACTATGAAAGTTTGGTACCTGCTAGCAGCAATGGCAGACTTCCTGAACCTGAACCTGTTCTGGCGTAGGCTTAGGCTGTTGTGCCCGTCACATGATTTGCCTCGCTTTGTAAATTCAGATGCCCTCATTACATCTTTAGATTTGTACAACACAGCATATTGTATAGAGTTTGCTTGAGATGGGTTTACCGAATGTTGTCCTTATATTATTCTGATCCTTTACAGGTTTTGTTTCAAGTAGATGAAAAGTTCATGGATAATTACAAGGTTGTGGATGAAAACTTTATTAACGAGGAAAAAGCAGAACAGTCCAATGATTCGACTTTTAAAGCTGTAATAGACAGGTAGAGAACTACATGCAAAATTACTAAGATATTATGAACTCCGCCTCCCAAATGATGGAGTTCAGTTCAGCCACCTTCCATCAGCCTAAGGATTAAAGCTCAAGAAATCTTGATCAATACAATAATATAGCAATTGCAGTTCTAGTTAGGCGACCCATTCACCTTTAAATATAGAGAATATGATGAAAAGTACATGTGGCGAATTGAATTTGTTAATGAAAAACGCAGCAAGAAGGCGCTTTACCCAAGAAATCGCAGCTCCAGTTATGTCCAGTTTGGATATACCCCTGCTTTCAGGTTGCCGCTACCCCAGCCTACAAACAATACTTAAAAAACAGTATAAATTTTAGTTGCAAAAGCACAATCATGATGACAGATCGTTCATGTGCTCATATGAGTAGCAGACTGTTGAACTTTATGTGCTAAACAAAATCTTGAAGGCTATAAGGTTGACGATCACTAAGTACCAGTGTCAGAGAGGAATAATAGAATTTGAACATCTCTGTTGTAGACAACTTCTAGTATTCTAGAGTCTTATTCAGCGTACTTTCCCATTCCTTGCATTAGATGAGCAGAAACTTGTAAAGACTACGGAGTTAAAGAGTAATCAGCATGAGTTGCTCCACATTACAGCTGAATCACTAGTAGAAGATAGCAACAAATCCCCAGTAGAAGATAGCAACAAATCCCCAGAGGACTGCAAGGATGCTTTGGAATTGAGTTTGAACAACACTTACGATTCAGCAGATTCTACCATGGAAGATTCAGAGGAAACCAGCAATATGGATCAAGTTATTGATACAGGCCGAGATACTAATACGGAAAATGATGGAGATAAGGGAAAGGATGCCATTGTCCTAATGGACAAAGAAAAATCAACTGATGCGGATTGTAATGGTTCAGAGCCAGACACAGACGTGGAGAAGAAAAATGGTGATCTAATAGAGCCAAGGCCATGCCATGAATATACAATGCCAGATGCCAAAAAAGTTGATACTAAAGATAAAGAACCTGCGACCGAATTGATACGTCATAATTTTTCGTGTTTACCACCGGAAGAATCTATGCAAGTTCCTGAGAGTGAAGACAGATTCACGGATCCCAATTAAGAGAAGAATATTTGGGAACTGAAACAGTCATTGAAGACAATATTGCAACTCAATTTAAGATTTCAAATGCGATCCAAGTGGAATGTACCACGATTGGATCACACTCCAGGAGCAATGCAGAAGAAACTGAAGTTTCTACTGGATTTGTAGCCAAGAACAAGAACCAGAACGAGGCTCCTGGAGAGGATTGCGAGGATCCAGATGGAGAATATTTGGAAATTTCTGAACAAGGTATGGACACTTTATATTTATCTATTGGAGATTGCAAGCATAAGAATGAGGAGATAGGAAAGACGACGGGAATTTCAACAAACAATGAACATGAAGCGGAAAGACAAGAACCAGATGAAAGCCTATTTGAATCACCAGTTCCATTCCCCACATTCGGAGGAGAAAATCAAGAATCACCAAGAAGAACGAGCAAGGAATGAAATTCCGACAGTTCAATTGGTGATATCGAGACGCGTAAATCACCTCGCTTCAATACAGATATCCAAAGCGAAGGAAAGACAGGAGAAACAGAGAAAAGTTCATTGCTATTCCAAATGAATACAGTCGAAGACTCGCCAAACTTGCATAAGATTAGCTTCACAAAGCCAATGGAGAAACGAATAGGGAAGTTGGGAAGAAGCGATTCAGAGAAACTGAGACCTTCTTTTCCAGGGCTCGCGAAAGAAAAAGAAGAATCGAGGATGGAATTAAAAGCCATGGATCAAAATAACTTAGCAGCAATGTCTCTAAGGTAGCGAAAGACTTACCACCGCCATTGCCGATTCGTAAAGGGAAGCGTAGAACCAAATCCCTAATTTTTGGGACCCGCATCTGCTGTGCTACTGCAATCAATCGAATGGATTTTGTCGACAAGATTCACAACCAGCATTCGAGTTTCTGAATTGTTTACTTCCCATGATTTCTTCTTCTTCTTCTTCTTCTTCTTCTTCTTCTTTTCTTTTTCAGTTGCGTTTCAGGCGCGAACGACGGCATGATACACTTGTACTTCATTCTTGCACTTGTTAGTCGTTAGTTGAGATTGTTGATTATAAAACTAAAAAAAAATAAAAAAATTAAAAAAAAAACTGTTTCGAAGGCTGATGGGAGGATGAGAGTCTCACGTACTAATTTAGGGAGTGATCATGTTTTTATCATCATCAAGAAATACTTTATTTATGCTCAAATATCCTATGCTGGACATTTTTAATGTAGACGGAGTGAAAAGAGTTTAATAAAAATAAATTGTTTTAAACATATAAGAGGGATTAAAGCAAGATGAACAGTAAAAAAATTGTTACTAAGAATAAAGAGGGGATTACATTGATGAACAAGTGGGCTAAAAGGGGCAAAAAGTACAAATTAATAACTATGCAAGGAGCAGGAAATTAATGAAATTATATGAAAATAAATGAATTTTAGAAATCCCTTTGTTTTTCTTGGGACCGTTGATTAAAAAAGGCTACTTGAATCTATCATCCAACGGTCATCATCATCTTGACGAATTCTTCAAAATTGACCTGACCATCACCGTCCAGATCGGCTTCTTTGATCATCTGCTCCACTTCATCATCGGTCAGCTTCTCCCCGAGGTTGATCATCACGTGCCTCAGCTGCAGTTCATTGACAAAATTAAATTAAAAAAAAAAAAAGCAAAAAAGCATCAATATTTTTTTCCAGCCGTTAGATTCTTCACACCCCCAAAAGTCAACGAATAATCCCACCATTTAATTTTTTATATTACCCATCTTCTTTAATCCAGTGCGGACAGGTACATGGTACACAACGTACTACACATACGGTACACTGTACTCCCATTTCACAAATATTTTATAATTTATCACAAGAAATTTATTTATTAAATATTAAATAATATTACAACTTTTGACCAAATATAGATATTTTTCGAGTATTTATTATATTTTAATCAATTATAAACAAATTTGAAAAAAAAAAAAAAAAAAAAAAAAAATGTACCTCCGTAGCTGAGATGTATCCGTTTTGATCTTTGTCGAACACTTTGAAAGCCTCTTTCAGCTCTTCTTCCGCATCAGTNAAGATTCAAACATTTTGACTTCGAAATTGTCGGAACGACATGTCGTGAATTCGTTAGTTTGGTCGTGTGGTCTCAAACCTTGATTTTCTTGGCCATCAAATTGAGAAACTCAGCGAATTCGATTGTTCCATTGCCGTCGGCGTCGACCTCATTAATCATGTCCTGAAGCTCCTCCTCCGTCGGATTCTGATCCAACGACCGGATCACCGTCGCCAATTCCTCGATAGTAATGCACCCTACAAAATTTCAAATTCCTGTTCAGTTTCAAAACGCTCTGTAAACGGAATCAGAAAAGGGGGGCTCACCATCGCCGTCCTTGTCGAAGAGACAAAAGGCTTCCTTAAACTCCACGATCTGTTCTTCACTCAGTACTTCCGCCATGTTTTTTTTTTTCCTTCGACAGAAAATTTTCTCGGGAAACAAACAGAAAGAGAGGGAAAGGGAGAAGAAACAGAGGAGGAGGGTTGGGAAAATTTGGGGAATGGCGGAATGTGAGCTGGGTTTATGTAGAATTCCGAGGCTGTGAATTGAGAAAATAATAATTATTTTTTTTTTATATATTAGAAAAATAAAACATTCCAATTTAATAATAACAAAGCTAATATTAAGAGTCAAATTTAGCTGAAGAATTCCGTCATTCATCACCACCTTTACAAAAAGGAAATTTTTAAATAATTTCTTAATATCAAATTGCTCTAAAATAATATAAAACCTCCCCTAAATTTGTAAATTTTGTATTTTTAAAATAAATGACAAAATTTAAGAACAGAATTTTTACGTGTTTTTAAATTATAATTTTTTTTTAAAAAAAATGGTGAGATATTTTGAAAAGTAAAATAATATAATATTTAATTATATTAGGGTTAGTTAAAGGGTGGAGGGAAGGTTGGAGAGAAAAAAAATGACAGCTGTGAGGGTTGAAGGAGAGGGGACAAATGGAAAGGCCAACATTGAAAAAGGAGAAAACTTGTGCATTGGAAGATGTGCAGTGAGCAGCAGAATCCTTCAACCCCACCCAACACGCTGCATTGCCTTGCCTTGCCTTCCCCTGCCCCTTTGCTTGCTTCCCACACACACATTTTCATATAATCTATACCATCAAAATCTTCGATTCCATTTTCATTTGACTTATTCAAAAAAAAATTCTCCACAATAGTATGATATTGTCCACTTTAATCATAAGTTCTCATGGCTTTGCGAAAGCTAAAAAAAATAATTAAAAAATAGAGTTGAATCGTACATGTACTTAATTTGGATAATCACACAAATAAAAAGAAAAGATGTATAATGAGTGTGATTCATGGAATCATAGGGATTGGAGGAGACAGATCAGGGCAGGAAGAAAATTAAATTTTTAAAAAAAAAAATTAATTCAAAAAATGAAAAACATTAAATGAGAGTATGGCTGGAGACGCGGTTTCTGGGTGTACGAAATTGGATAATTTGTATATATATATATATTTTTTTTTTTAATATGAAGTGGGAGGAATTAACACGTGTACACGTGACAGACTTTTGGCGCAGTTCAAAGTTTGGACTTTGAAGGTTCAAAAGAGGAAGACGGAAAACACACGACGCGGTAATGGGAATTTAATTTCCAATTGACTAAAATTCAAACCCCTAAATTAATTAATATTTTTTTTGTTGGGACGTTGACTATTTGACTCTCCCTCCAATTGGGCTTCACAATAATATAGGCCCAAAGTAAGGCCCAAAATAAGGATACTGTGGCTGCCGGCGGCGCAACGTGTGGCAAGATCATCGTATAATTTTAGGTTACTTTTGTGGGGGGTACTGTTGCGTCTCATGCTTTACTCACTTTTTCATTTAATCATTTTTTTCTCACTTTTACCTCCTTCAAATCATTACCAATAATACTAATCTATTATTTTTATTATTATTTTTTTGTCTTTTTAGCATTTTAAATAAAACTACAACACTGTCAAGCGTGCTAATAAAACCATTAACTTTATTATTACTGTTTTTTTAAACATCAACTTTATTGACTATTCAACAAAAGAATCTTTAATTATAATAAGATTACACCAACTATTCACAAATCATGATATCAAAGATGAGCGATTATTAATAATATTTTGGGTGAATTCTATATTTTTTTCGAAACACAGTCCCAAAGTCACAATGTCACCTTGGCTAGAGTCGACTAGGTCGAGACTTTGGTGGTGAGCATGTAACACTCGAGTAAATGAGAAGTAGATGAATGAATCAATGTAGGGCGATCTTGATGATTAAGAAAGTTAGAATGATGGGTGTCTTTCCTTTCTTCTTAATGAGACTTGAGATGAATTGTATAGTTGTTTGAACAAACTGAGACCGGTAGCTGGTGGAGGAGTGTTGAGGAACAAACAAGAACACAACAAAACTATGTTTTGAATTCATATAAATTAGGATCTGGCACTAGTTTAGAACAAAATTATAGAGAATTTATGGTTGAAGGAATGATATAATATAGTGATTCAGATATTTATTTGTTGATCACGATTCATTCAAAGGAGTAAAGCGTGGGTGGGGTTCACTGTAATTCGGCGAAATCCCAATAGAAGTGAGACAAAGCAGACAGCCTACGAGAATCATGAAAAAGCAGACAAACTTTTGTTCTTAAAACAACCACACACATCCATTTGAACAATTTCACCTTCTTTTTCCTCTTTCAACCCTCACGCACAAGAAGCCAAAATCAAGATATAAAGCACACAAAAACCCCAGCTCCGTCCTTCTCCCCTCTTTCACTTCCATTATTCAGATCCTTCTTTTCCTTGATTTATGGGGTACCCATGGAAATTTCTGGGTCTATCTTCTTTTCTTCTTTAATTCTCTCTTTTCTCATTCATTCCTCTGTTTTTCTCTGCTACTACTAGAATCTTAGGGTTTTGGGTTTGAGTTGTTAAATTAGTCATGGCGGAGGCTGCTGTTCCCATTGCCCACCGGATTCAGTCGTTATCCGCTGTGGATGCCGTCGGAAAACATAGGTTGCTGGCGGAAATGAAGCGGCTCGAGCAAGAGGCTAGGTTTCTAGAGGTGGTGATTCTTTTTTACTTTTTGTTCTTTCTCTGTTCTGTTTTTACATGTTTGGTTGCTTCCAAGAACTTTTAATTTCAATTGAAGTAGGACATTAGTGAGATAATTTGATGGGTTTGGCTCAAAATGGTCGATTTTTGTTTCTGGGGAGGGGAGGATTTTGCTGGGACAATGATGAACAAACAAAGGAACAGAATGAAACTGGTATTTCTCTGTTGCAGGAAGAGCTGGAGCAGCTGGAAAAATTGGACAAGGCGTCGGCATCCTGTAAAGAGTAAGTTGAATTTGGTAATGAATTTTTCATTCTTTGTTCCATGAAAAATGCCAACTTTTTGAAGGCTTTGTTTATACATTGAATCTGAATATAATATAATACCAGGCTGTTGGGCTGTGTAGAAATGAGATCAGACCCTCTACTTCCAGAGTATGCTTCTTCTTACTCTATAAACATTTCCTGATTCATTTCCCATCTTTAAAATCATGATCTGATTCATTTTGGTTTGGTTTTTTGCCAGAACTCTTGCCCCGGTGAATCCAGCTTGGGATCGATGGTTCGAAGGCCCGAAAGACTCGAATCGATGCCATTGTCGATGCAGATGCTGGATTTTGTAACCATTCTGGTTTCCACAGAGTGAATTTGAATTTGAAAGCTCTCATGAGAAGACGATGTTTGGCAAGCTCAAGACTCACCCATTTCTCCTTAACAGAGCTTTCACATTACACATTAATGTTGGGTTTGCCAATTGGTATAGAATCCAAAAAGTACTTTCAGAATGAACATATGAAGTATTTAAAAATATTATTTTCTAAATCTTCGTGACGTTCAAGTACTGCAGCAGGTTGAATAGTTTTTTTCTTTTTGAAATTTTCGAAAAATAAATAATTGAACCTATTATCACCAGAACTTTTCGCAATCTCTTTTGCTGCACACAATCCACGGCAATTTTAAATGTATTATAATCTTATCGACAACATTTTAAGGGCAGAAAAACAGGTAATCTTTTAACAAAATCCATATGAACCCTTCCGTCTCATTTGGAATGACACTAGGCAATTCTTTTATATGGCTCCATTTTTCAAAAAATTTAATACAACCCTTAAATCAAAATGGAATTAAACAGGATATATAAACTGCTCGACTTGTATAAGAAGAGATAAAGGGCGAGGAGTTTAACCACAAGATTACAAGAATGAATCTCACAAGCTGTGAGTTTTTCGTATCAACTAGTCGCTTTGCCGGTAACGTGCTGTGCAATCCATCCAAGACCATCGTATAGACCGTCTCCAGTGAGGGCAGAGCAGGCTTGAATGTGCCAGTCGTGATTCTTAATGCTGTGGAGTGAAAGAGCATCGGTGATTTCAACGGGAGTCATGGCATCCTTAAGATCCTGTTTGTTTGCAAAGACCAGCACCACAGATTGCTGAAGATCTTCATGACCGAGTAGTCTGAACAGCTCCTCCTTCATGATGGTGATTCTTGCTCTATCTGTGCTGTCTATCACAACAATCACTGCATGCGTTCCGCGGTAATATGTTGCCCATGATGTCCTAAGCCTGTCTTGCCCACCAAGATCCCATACCTAGAGAAAAAAAATTGCCAAATGGAACATGTTTAGTTGAGGGAAAAGCTCAGTTTCACATTCCATAAAAGGAACAAAGACGGGTTTTGTGCAAAGTTCCCTATGTAAATGGATTATCTAAATATCTACTTTTCCAACACGTACTCTGGTTTCTACTATCCTAATAAACCAGCCCAATTTCTGAGGAAACCACACGCAGATCACAAACATCAACCCAATATTTCCCTTCAGAAAGACTGCAAATTGTGGGGGGGTTTTGGGAAGTTCCCAGTTAAACGCTCATAAAAAGCCAGGATAAATCTCATGCTTCGGCTGGGCTTTTCACAGGACTAGACTTCCCGAAGATAAAAAAAGGGAATACGTTGCTTTATTCAAGAACTACTTTGGGACTTCACACGCAAGGTATCAGGTTTACAGACAACACACGAATTCCCATATCTTGCATCACATTTTCTTTTCTAGGTCAATCTTTTGCATCAACCAAATACACAAACTCGCAATTTCACGTGACAACTAAACATTCAACTAGCCGGAGGATTCAAAGATCACAGTGCGAAACTATACAAAACCAATACTCAAATAGAATACTACAGTGAAATTGATGGAGGAGAAGAATCCCCAATGGGTGGAATATAATGAACAACAAACAGGGAGCATCCATAAAAAAATAGAATAATAAGAAGGCAAAGTAAAAGTAAATTGATATAGATTGACTGCACCTCGAATCGAATGTTCTTGTACACAAGCTCTTCAACATTGCTTCCCACGGTAGGATGGGTAGTAACAACCTCTCCCAAGTGCAATTTGTAAAGAGTCGTCGTCTTTCCCGCATTATCCAACCCAACCACCACGATCTTGTATTCTTTTGCCGGAAATAACATGAACCAGAATCTCGACATGAAAGCCCCCATCGAATCCCACAGGAAAAGACCGACAAATCGCCTAAATATCCAAACAAAGAAAAACATAAATTCCTCATCAACAAAAACATAGAAGTCAAATACATGGAATTTGTTGGCGAAAACGATTGGAATCGCCTAGAAATTAAAACTAGACGAGAAGACCCGGAGGGATGGAAAAATTGCAGATCCAGATCAGAATTGCTTCAGAAAACAAAAAGGGCAGAAATTGAAAAGACAGTAACCGAACCTGATTAAATCGATACGGGAAATCCGATATGGAAGAGTGAAGTGCAGGAGCTTTACAGAAGGAACCGATGTAGAAGCCAAAGAGAAAACCCTAATCCGCGATTCAGAGATGAAATTTCTAGCTTCCGAAATAAAATGATAATATTCTTCCGCGCTAAGTTAAATGAGCTTTAAGCGAAGGTGGTGGACAGCAAGGATCATTTGATCCATTGTGGCGGCTGACGTGTCCATCTTTATGAGGGTAACGCCGTGTTTAGTTGGGTATAATATCCACAATCGGAAAACCACTCCATTAAGTTAGTTGTGTTCACCAAAAATCTGCAAGAAAATTATAATTTTATTTTAAAAAAATGAAGACTTAAATTTTGTTTTTTGTTTGGGCCTGAGTGGTTGGGCTGTTAAACTCGATCTTACATATTGGACCTAGATTATGTGGCCGAAGCCCAGCCCAACAAAAGAGAACCCGACCCGACTCCTTTATTCCGGAATAACTTAATGATTAAACCTAAACTTTTTTAAATAGTTAAATCATGATTAAGAAAGTATAAAACCTTATTAATCAGGAATAGCTTAATAATGGTAAACAATCAATGTTGTACATAATGGATTAATGATTTAGACCATAATAATTATTGTTTTCTTTTTGTTTTAAAATTTTATTCCACATTTAAAAAATAAAAAGAAAAAGAAAAGGAGATTCTTTTTCCAAGAGGAAAATGAAAATAAAATAAAATAAAGTGGGATTTATTTTGGATTGTTAGAGGAATAGAGCAACCAAACTCTGCTGGTTATATAAAGAACACAATTTATAATAAAAGAAAAAGAAAAAAGACAAACCCTAGGACAAAACAATCGCATCGTCTCATATGCACTAGACCAAGCTTAAGTTGTGGGGATCTCGAGTGAAAAAAACATTCAAACCCCACTATTTCAAGTCTCATGATCTGTTCTTATATCTTGAATTTGATTCGAACTATTCATCTTTTAGATGATAATTAATCTATTTATCTACTGAGCTATGTTCAAATTGATATTATCTCATCTCTTTTTTATCCTTCTAAAGTAATTAATACCTCTACTCCGACGTAATTAATCTATTTTTTAAAAACCTATTTTAATTTTTTTTTAAAAAAAAAAAATTAACACATTAAGTAGATTTCCTCATCAAACAACTTTATGTCTTCATCATTCATCATCACCCTCTCTTTTTCTCTCTTTTTTCGCATTTGATCATGTAAGCTTTTTGTTTGCTTCCACACCCAATTCTTACCTTGACACGACATAAATGATTTTCTAAATATTATATTTTATATCCTTCTTATAATATTACACGTTTGAGATAAGATTTCGCTAATTTTATTTTCTCGATTTGTAGACGATTGTATCACTTTGACCTCTAATTTCTTTTTGGTAATATATGACATGATTAGGTCCGAAAATATTAACATAAATAATAAATAATAGAATATGGTAGGATATAATTAAAGAATGTTGTGTTTTAGAACCATGATAGATGTGCTTAAAAAAATAGGGCTATTTAACAATCTTCATTAACCCTAAACCTAATTAAATTAAATCCATTAAATCATTATCATTTTAATCCTTTTGGTTAGAGTGGGCCCATCACCCATGTGGGTTAGGCCTAATAAAATATTTTGGATTTGTTTTTGAGAAATTAATCAATAAAATTAAGCATACACGAATTTACTTAAACAAGTATTTTTCAATTCTATGATTAAGAATGGATGGACTTTAGTAATCATAATTAACCATTTAAGCTAAATACTCTTAAAATCATACCCAAAAAAAAAAAACAAATTTAAACATAATTGAATTAATTTAGAGTTAAAAAATGTACATCCATAATTTTAAAAATAAATTAAAATGATGGAAAAAGGTAAAGGGGTATGGTAGGCCAACAGATTGAGAATAAAGTTGTAATAATATTAACCAATTGGGACTTTAATTTGGTTTTGGTGGTTGCAAGGAAAATGACTTTGTTTACTATATTTGGGGGTAGCTTCCATAGTGGGTAATCGGATCCTCAGCAACGTCGACGTTTTGAACTTTATGTCATTTTCAAATTTTATGTTCTTATAATCTTATATATTATCTCTTTATTTATTTCAACCTTATGATTGGTGGATTGGGTTTGAATTTTTCATAAAAATTAAAAATTAAATTTTATTAGGGTTTGATTTGATTTTGTCCAGTTTGAGCATAAGCTCTGTATTCTTTGTTTATAATCCAATACCTCCCCTCGAACCAAGTACGCCCGTTTCTGGCTTCCCAAAAGGTCTCGTACCAATGAAGATAGCATTACTTGTTTATAAACTCATGATCATTCCCTAAATTAGCCGATGTGGGCATCATCCAACATAGCAAAATAAGTAAGATTTAAAAAAAAAAAATATTTATAATTCGATAGGTGTGGTTTGATTTTTTGTTAATTAATGTTATTTATCAAAATTTGAGAAACTTGAAACACAATTCTCATAATAAAATCCACACATTACGAATGAATTCATCTTAAAAATGGAAATAAACCTAATTATGTTGCTCCACTCAAGTAGTTGGAATAGTTGAGTATAATAAAATAACCACAATGTTCTTTGCATACACAAGTATTATATAATTATTGAGGAAGTGTCTCCTACCACGAAAACTAGACATCTGTAGGCCCATTGGGCCCAATACTGAATTTGACAAAAGAAAAGAAAATTAATTAATGAATTAATTTCCTCCAACTGCGATGACTTCGATGGAAAATGACACTCATCTACTTGAAATAATGAATTAAATGAGCCACAATATTCGTGTGGATATGATATTTGTTACAAAAGATATGAAACAAAATACCCAGGTTTTATTTATTTGGAATTTATTTATTTATTTATTTATTGGGGGGGTTTTAAAAGAAATAAATAAAAAAAAAGAAAATAGAATGTGAAATAGAAGGCATCTGAAAGTGTCCAAAAGCTAATGACAAGGCCATGTTCCCAAAAGCTTTAAAAAGAGAGAATGATGAGTTTCAGAAAAAGAGTGAGAATTCAATAATTTCATTGCCCATCATCAAAACAACTTCACTAAAGTCGCATCCAAGCCTCTCTCCCCCTATTACACCCAAAATTCACCAATTTTCANAAAAAAAAAAAAAAAAAAAAAAAAAAAAAAAAAAAAAACATTCATTTAATTAGGTTTTATACCTTATTTTTGTGGAACCGGACCACGTACGGACCCATGTCTGGCGGTCCATGGTCATTAGGAACGTTGACCGCCACCTGGCTCTATACCCTACGTCCACCCATTTTCTTTAATAATTCCATTTTATTTTAACCATTATTTACCCCACCCATACCAAAACCATTATTTAAATGATTGGAATTTTTATAATTATAATTAAAAGGTTGATGGGGGTAGACCAACCGATAAATTTCCTCCTGGATCAGAGTTTTAAAATATTTGAATTTCTGTACTTATTTCATGATGAAAATGACTTTTCAACTGAATATTAAGAAAAACTTTATAAAATTTATTCAAAAATAAAATACCAATTTATTTATTAAAAAAATCTGTTTAAATATCTGAAGCTTTTATTTTTTTATTTTTTATTTTGTTATTTGTTACGATACACGAGATTGAATCCAGAATTTAATTTTTTTATTCGATAAAAAAAATTAATAGGAAGTTTATTTTCGAGATGGTAAATATTTTTGCGAACACCGTAAACTTTGCCCCGCTCTCGTCCCCCACTTCCTAAAAAAGAGAAAACTAAAATATATTAAGTTAAAATAAAAATAAAAAAGTGGGAAATTGCACATTTGCCACGATTGCTTTCGATATCCCCGGAAAACGAGGGGCATCTACCCGGTATTCCATATTAGTGGAGGGGTGTTTTTGGAATTTCACGTCGTTTTTCACCTCGGCTAGATTAATTAATTTAAAACAAATAAAAGAAAAAACTACCCACCACTTCATCCACGCGACACGTCTCGCCATCTGGCCCATGTCCATGTACCCAAACTGGGTGAAAGTGCAATAATTGTCACGCTAGCAAACTGCCAATTTCAGGATAATTACTGCCATGTAGGACTCCACGTGGCAAATATTATGTCCACTCAGCAACCCATCTTCTTCTATTTCCTTATAAAACCCCCGGCCCGGTTTTCTCCCACTCCATTACTCGCCCCCCTTTCAGGACCACCACTCTCCTTCACAAACCCACTCTCTCCGACCTTTCTCGAATCTCATCTTCTCCGGCGACCTCCTCATCGGAAGATGAATTTTCCGATCGCACTCCCATTCAGATCAGGACTTGCCGTTTTCTTCTGCAATCATCGTCGCCATGTTTTTTACGAAAAATCTCTGAGATAACCCTCCTCCCTTTTCCTTTCCCTATTTTCTCTACTTCCTTCTTGCTCCAGCATTTTTCCAGAAGTGTCTTCTCTTTCGGCCTTCGTATGTACATTTTTGCGGTGGTTTTTTCCCTTTCGATCGCTTCACGGCTATTCTGTGCGTGGAGTAGCTGACCAGTGGGCGTGGAGCGATTAGTGGAAGCGTGTCATTGATTCCGTTTTGTTCTTCATTTTTTGAGTCTAAAGTTTTAGAGTGGGAGATTCTGAATGTACATGCAACTATCTGGAGTTCATTTCTCTGATTTTTCTCTGTGATTTCGGTTTTGTGAATTTCAATGAACTCGAGCTGCACAGAGTAGAGATTTAGTAGGTGTAGTTTGGGAATTTCAGACCGGAGCAAATCTGTATTGCAATTTTTTTTCTCTTTTAAATTTCGGAACTTTCTCGACGGAGCAGAAAATTTTCTGTTTGTTTCTTTTCGGTAATGAAGATCCAACCGATTGATATCGATGTTCAGACGGTGAGAGAACAGGTTCGTCCTGAATCGGCCAAGCCTCTGTTAAAATCGCGACTGAGGCGGCTTTTCGATCGGCCGTTTCCGAGCGTTCTGAGAAGCTCTGCGGTTGAGAAACCGATTATTGTTGGTGAACCAGCTCAGTTTAGCAGCAAAGATGGAGGAGGAGGGACCGAGTTCGAGCCGAGCTCGGTTTGCTTAGATAAGATGGTGCAGAATTTCATCGAGGAGAGCAACGAGAAGCAACCGGCAGCTGTCAAGTATGGCCGCAATCCCTGCAATTGCTTCAACGGCAATAGCAATGACAGCTCCGACGATGAATTCGATGTATTTGCGTGTTTTGGTGAATCGATCACCTCCGGATCATCCGGTGGCGATGTATGTGATATCCTCAAGGTAATTTCTGAGCCGAAACTCCAAATTTCGGGATTCGAGCTTTTTCATAGTTTATTTGACAATCGACATTTTGTTGCAGGGTTTAATCCCTTGCACGAGCGTTACGGAGAGAAATCTCTTGGCAGATGCTTCGAAAATCATCGAAAAGCATAACAAAATTTATAAACGGAAAGACGATTTACGCAGAATCGTAACCGATTCCCTCTCATCTCTTGGTTACAGTTCTTCCATCTGCAAATCCAAATGGGAGAAATCCCCCTCCTTCCCAGCTGGTACAGAAAACTTCCCCCCTGTGCCCTAATTTTCTTTCTTCCCCAATTCTTAAATTCGATTTCGTTTCTGTTTGATTTTAGGTGAATACGAATACGTGGATGTGATTCTGAATGGAGAACGATTGCTGATAGACATCGATTTTAGATCCGAATTCGAGATTGCTCGTTCGACGGGAACATATAAAGCGATTCTTCAGACGCTACCGTACGTCTTCGTCGGGCAATCAGAACGTCTCAGACAAATTGTATCCATCGTATCGGAAGCCGCGAGCCAGAGCCTGAAGAAGAAAGGAATGCATTTTCCGCCATGGAGGAAAGCCGAGTACATGCTTGCTAAATGGCTCTCTCCTCCGATCAAAACCACTGACTCTCTCCCCAACGCTCCTCCGAGGGCCGAACCCGAAGAATCCAAAAACGACCCGCTGGCAACCGACACCGATTGCGGTGAATTCG
Source organism: Cucurbita pepo subsp. pepo (assembly GCF_002806865.2). NCBI lineage: Eukaryota > Viridiplantae > Streptophyta > Magnoliopsida > Cucurbitales > Cucurbitaceae > Cucurbita > Cucurbita pepo. Next base: position 11,714,683 of record NC_036640.1, read on the forward strand.
AGTTGATTTTCGGCGAGGAATCGGTGTCAATCGAGTCCGCAACCACCAGCGATCCCGAATCGCTATCGCAGACGTTAATCTCCGGCGAAAATGAACCGGCAACGGGGAGCGGTTCTCCGTGGCAACCCCCTGCGATCAAGCCAAAGAGAATAGATAAAGGAGCTAAGATAGTCACCGGATTAGCTTCCCTTCTCAAAGAGAAATCTTGAGAACGAAAAAAAAATAAAAAAGTTTTGGTTTTTTTTTTTTTTTATTTCTGAAAAAAAAAAGTGTATAAATGAACATAAAAAAATATAATATAAATACCTTGATAATTATCTTCTTATTATTGGGTGATTTCTGAAATAAAATAATGAAAAGAAAAAAGAAACGAATATTTTAATAGAAGGAAATAGTTTGGTTTCCTGGGTGGGAAACAAACAATATCCCATTTTGTAGTGTAGAAAAGAAAATTAAGAATTTTGAAGGGGAGGTTTGGGAATAAAGGGAAAAATTGGGGGTATAAATGCAAAGAGAGAGAAATAGAATTGGTGAAGTCTGGAAGGGTGTGACGGTAAATGAACTCATAACAATTGCGTGATATTCTCTTCCCTCTTAGCCCCTCGCGTTTAAGCTTATTTCAAATTTAAAAAATTATGAAACTAATAATTGCAAATAATAATAATAATAATAATTAAAAAAAGGGAAACAAAGAAGGGTAATAATGTCATATGATTGTATGTGTGATGGTTTAAAGAAGGCGTGGGTTCGTTTCCTTTTTTCTTTAAATAAAAGAAAAGAAAAATGTTTTCGTCTTGAATAATTATAATAATAATTATTATTATTGTACGCAGTTGAAAGCAACCTTTCACCTACTTATTTTTTTATTATTTATTTATTTTTTATTTTTTTGGAGGTTGCTTGGGAAGGTGTAAACTTCATTTTTATCTATTATTCTCCTCACCCACACGATATCAGAATTTTATTTTTAAAATATAAAAAAAAAAAAATGAGAAAAAGGGAGTGAGAGATAAGGTGCGGGTGTTCTTTTTTTATTGTCCTGGTCTCTCACTTTTTCTCCTTTTTATTTTTTATTTCGTTTTGGATTATTTATTCCTTAGAATATGCTTTCTTCTTACTTTTATTTTTTTATTTTCGTATATTATATATATTTTTCTAATTTTTATAGATATTCATAGAACCTATATTAAATAAAATAATAATAGTAAATGTCCGAGGATTTGGGTAGCTTCCCATTCTCATCATTTTGGGCCGACTACAAAAGCATGTTGAGAAATGGGCTTATGAATTGGGCCTATATTTCTCGGACCTTACCAGTTTATTTCATTTGATTTGGTGGGTGAATTCACTCGCCAATTTAGTGCGCCCTAATTCGATTTCCAGCTCCCGATTCTCACAGGGTCGGACCGGATCGCTATCGCTGAATCACACCAAATTCACAGAGATCGGTATAGGCCATGCAGAAGAGAGAGCAGAACAAGTTGGGTGGCAATGTTGGTAGCGCATCTGCTCCTCCGGCTAAGCGAGGCCGTCCATTCGGCAGTGTAAACAGCAACGCTGCTGCTGCAGCCGCTGCGGCGGAGACCTTGGCTCCATCGGCACTTCTTGGCCCTTCTCTTCATATTCATACTTCCTTCGCGGGTCAGTTAATTGAAACCCCTTTCGTTTTCTCTTTTAGTTTCCTACTGGAAAATCAGCTCAAAGTTCATTAATTCTTCGAGTTTGTTGTCTAAGTTGAGATGTTTCTTTGATTAAGTCCCGTTTTTATCCTCAAATTTAATTGCTGGAGCAGATCAAAACAATAAAAGGATAGTGTTGGCTCTACAGAGTGGATTGAAGAGTGAATTGACATGGGCACTTAACACTCTCACTCTTCTCTCCTTCAAAGAGAAGGATGATATGCGTAGAGACTCCACTCCTCTGGCTAAAATTCCAGGCTTGCTCGATGCTCTTCTTCAAGTTGTATGTATTACATAACCTCTCAGTCATCTTCTCGCGCTTTCTTTTGTGATGAATAAATATGATGTCTAGCTTCCTATGGGGAATTTCATTGTCCTTCCGTATTCCATTTTTATCATGGATAGAAATTTGAAAGTGGCAAAATTAAAACTGCGAGTTCAAATAAATATCGTGATAAAGGGTATTATGATGTTATGTTACATCTTCCAGATTGATGATTGGCGTGATATAGCACTTCCAAAGGATCATGTAAAGAAGCAAAGGGTCAGAACATTAGGTGCTAATTCTTATATAACGGGATTTGGGAATGAATTTGAGGCTCTGGGCTCAAATGGGTATGCATAAAAGGATTGTTTGCCATCATTTCTTTATGGTTGCCCGGTTTACTGAATATTTATTCTAAAATAACTAATGCCTGGCAGCCTGAGACCTGGTTCTTCAGCTTCAGAGGCAACGGGTCATGCTCCCAAACCATCTCCTCGACATTGGTGGCTCGATGAAGATGGTCTATTTAATCGGGATGATGAAGGACGAGCAGAAAGACAGCAATGTGCTGTTTCCGCTTCAAATATCCTCCGAAATTTTTCTTTCATGCCAGAGAATGAATCCATTATGGCTCAACATCGACATACTCTGGAAACAGTGTTTCAATGTGTAGAAGATCATATTACAGGTGGGAAGTTCATGACCCTAATGACCAGTGCTTTTAGAATTTGATGGCATGACCCTCTCTAATGGAATAACTGATTTAAAGCGTTTCTTGTGTAGTAGTTGAAGTTTAAAGTGCTGAATATGTGTATGTTTGTCTGAATTACATCTGAAGGCTTTAATTGTTGACAGAGGATGAAGAGCTTGTCACAAATGCACTAGAGACAATTGTGAATTTAGCCCCGCTCCTTGATCTTCGTATCTTTAGCTCATCAAAGCCGTCCTACATCAAAATAACGTTAGACTTCGATCTACGACTGATCTTTTAGGCTCACCTGAATGATGATTTCTTGCTAACAAGTTTGCTTCATACTTTTCTACAGAGAAAAACGTGCAGTTGAAGCTATCATGGGAATGCTGGGATCTGCAGTCAAAGTTTGGCACTGTGCTGCTGCAGAATTACTTGGACGATTGATAATAAATCCCGATAATGAGCCGTTCCTTCTCCCCTTCGCCCCCCAGGTTTGTTTCTGATAAACCTATTATGTAGCTCCCTGTCTTCTGTTGTGTTATGCATGATAGACCGTAAAATGTTTTTGTTGAATTTTATTAGATTCACAAGCGCTTAGTTGACCTTATGAGCATCCCAGCTTTGGACGCACAAGCAGCAGCTGTTGGTGCTCTGTATAACCTTGTCGAAGTTAATATGGACTGCAGAATAAAGCTGGCAAGCGAACGATGGTAATTATTTTCCTTGGCCTTTCTAGAGATAACCATTTGAGCTGCATTAGATACTGAAACATTTTTCTGTTTTTCCCTCGAAGGGCAATCGATCGACTTCTTAAAGTTATCAAGACCCCTCATCCAGTTCCAGAAATATGCAGGAAAGCAGCAATGATATTGGAGAGTCTTGTATCTGAGCCACAGAACAGGGGTTTGCTCCTAGCATATGAAAACGCATTTGCAGAAATACTATTCTCAGATGGAAGATATTCAGATACATTCGCTAGGATATTGTATGAACTAACATCCAGACCAAACAATAAAGTTGCTGCTGCACAAGGTGTATGGGGCATGTGATCACAAGTATCATTCATTCGCTCGGGATTACTCAACTAGTACTCGTAATCGATCAAGCTAAGGACACACGACCACATCGTTGCTGCATGTAAATATATCAGCATATTGGCTTATCAGCGATTAAAAGTCGACTAATTTTCGATCATCGAAGTCTGTATTTCTCAGTCTGTACTGCTTATGTAGAACAACTAATGGCATCCAATATGAACAATGGGTATTTGAGAAGGTTACAAGAAAAGACACAAAGTCATCCGGAAATAAAATACATTAAATTTAAAATTTAAAAGAAAAGAAAAGAATTTGTTCTTGTTTTTCAAGCTTTATGGATGTGGGCCACTCTGGGCACCTCCACTGGGAACTCGTGAATCTCATCCATCCAAGGGTTCTTCTCCTTGGAGGGATCGACGGTCCTCAACGCCCGCCAAACCGCGCTGTTGCACTTGAAACCCGACCCGAATGCGATCTGCCACGTCCGATCCCCTTTCCGGATCCTCCCCTTCGCTTCACAGTAAGCCAACTCGTACCACAGCGAACTGCTCGAAGTGTTCCCGAATCTATTCAGCGTCATTCTCGACGGCTCCATATGCCACTCGCTCAAATCCAGATTCTTCTCCAGTTCATCCAGCACCGCCCGCCCTCCGGCGTGGATGCAGAAATGCTCGAACGCCAGCTTGAAATCCGGGATGTACGGCTTGATTTTCATTTTAAAGATCTTTTTCGCCACCAGCGTTGCGAAGAACAGGAGCTGCTCTGACATTGGAAGCACCAAAGGACCGAGAGTGGTGATGTTCGTCTTTAGGGCTTCGCCAGCCACAGCCATTAGGTCTTTCGACAGGCGGACACCGACGCGGCCGGTGTCATCTTCTTGCTGGAAAACGCAATTGTAGCATTTGTCGTCAGAGCCCTTGTGCGTTCGTACGGTGTGAATGAGTTGGTACTTTGAACGGCGGCGGTCGGCAGGGCGGTTAGAGAGCAAGATGGCGGCGCCGCCCATCCGGAAGAGGCAATTTGATACCAGCATGGATCGATCGTTGCCGAAGTACCAATTTAGCGTGATGTTCTCCATGCTCACCACCAGAGCGTACGAATTTGGGTGCGCCTGTTCAAGAAATCATAATTTAATCTCAAATTCAAGACAAATTTGTTATGGATTAGATTAAATTTATTTTTATATAGAAATTACAATAAAATATATACAAAAACCCTAAATAGCAAGTGCCCTAACCTTATTCAATTTTGGACACAACTTTGACTTTACCACATTAATTACATTACACTAAATAAATTCATACAATTTTCTTTCATTTTATATATAGAAATTCACAAAAGCATTATTTAGATTTAAGGGGGGGAAAAACCTGCAAGAGATGTTTGGCAAGATCAATGGAGATGAGTCCAGCGCTGCAGCCCATGCCACCAAGATTATAGCTCAAAATGTTACCTCTAAGCTTATAGTGATTAACAATCATGGCGGACAAAGAGGGTGTGGGATTAAACAAGCTACAATTCACCACCAGAATCCCAATGTCCTTAGCCTTCACACCCGTCTTCTCCAAAAGCTCATCAATGGCACCAAACATAACCGCCTCCGCCTCCTTCCTGGCCTCCTCCATGCACGGATTCGGCGGCACCCTCATCACGGCCTCGGGCAAGTAAGTCTTCTCCCCTAAACCAGACCGCTCGAGGATCTTCTTCTGGAACCCCAAATTCTCCTCTGTAAAACTCCCAGTGAGCTCTGATTTCTGCAGAAACATGCCTCTGTCACACGTCCTGTCCGGGTGGGGCTTGTAGCAGGCGAAATTGAGGAGGTAAACCTTTCTGGGTCGGGTCATGACATAAAGGGTAGCCAGAAAAACCATGAGAGAAGAACAGAGTGTTACAGAGAGGAGATTTGAGTTCAAGTGGTTCCAGAGATGGAGTAAGTCGTGGAGTTGGAAGGTGGAGAGATGGGCGGAGGCGGCGGCGAGTAAGGGGAGCAAGAGAAGGTACATGGCGTTGGAGATTAGGTAATGGTAGCCGAGTTTGACATATTTGAGGCGGACGGATAAGAGGAAATTGGGGAGCCTCCGGTCAGCCATTGATGAAGATTGAAGAAAGCAATTGAGTTTTGAAAGGAAAGCGTGGGGGGAAATGGGAAGGGAAAGGGGGGATTTAAAAGGGAAGGGAATGAACAGAGAGAAGTTGGAGGATGCAACCACCCCAACGAACTTTTAATTGTGAACCAGGCCGGGCATTCAATTTGCCAACTCGCAAACCACTGGCTCACTCTTTCACAACTTTACCCCATCTTTCCAAAATCATAATCATAACCATTACGTCTCCCGTTTCGTGTTTCATATCCACTCTTTCGAATGTGAATGTTACCGTCTAATTTCACCACCCACAAATATTATCCTCTTTATACTATCAACTTTCTCCCAAAGTTCTAAAGGGAGGTTTCCGCTTCGTTTTTCTCACCTATCAATGTGGGATCTCAGTAAAATTCGAAGAGACTCACTTATCACTTAAAGCTTTGTGTTTTATTATTACTTAGAGTCCTTCAAATCAAATTCTTGCAATAGAACATGTTGAGGATCATTATAAGACAAGAGTTTATGTTCAAAGTATTGGAGTGAACAATATCATACCATTCGTTGTTACTAATAAGACATGTTTTAGGACAATGACGTAATGGTTAAGACCTTCAATCTAGAAGCTCTGCTTGCAAAAATTTCGCACGAGGAATAGAAAAAGTAATACCTTTCTAATATTTGACGTATATCATTGTGGTGTTACAATTACCATCTTTAAAATTTTTACTTTTTTGTACGGACAATATTGAATAATAATAGAGTTTCAAATTTATGAAATTACTATAATTGAACTCTATTATTATAACTTTGATTTCGTCATCAGTTAAGTTTATTCAACGTTAAAAAGTTGGTGACAAATGTATTTGGAACAAAACGAAAATAAATAATATTCAAGACATAAATTATAATTAAAATTGAGGCTCTATTTTTGTCCAACTGTGTATAAATGACGTGGCGAAAATCTAATGGCCAAAACACTACGCGTCGCCCATCGGACGGTAAACGTGGAAGTGGGTTGCCAATCCGAGAGATTTAATTCGCAAGCAATTACTATTTTTTTAAAAAAACATTTCATTCATTTTATACTTAAATCATTATTTTTGTTAATGTAATATTAAAAATACAATATTTACTCTATAAGATAAGCCCCGAAGTAAATAAAGTAATAATCATAAAATAAAATCATTTTAATTCATTTAAAAAAGTCTAAGATATTTCCTTCGACAATTATGATTTAGAACCTAACTTTACTGATTGGAACATATATTATATTTATCTGAACTAAAAATGAATTAATTTACTATAATTAAGACATGCAAATTAAAATCCACCTAAAATTAATAGATATAGGGTTGATAGTAATTAAAATGGGTATGACTTTTTAGAATGAGTAGCCAACCCATTTACTTAGGGTAGGGTGGGAAAATATTTATGGTACTACGAGTGTGATTATGGAAGATTTAAACAGAGCGTGGAATCCCATACAACATAAAGGCAGTTGGGTTAGAGTTGCCGAATCAAATACGTAGACTTTGTTCCATAACATATTTACGTGTCATAGTAATAAGTTGTAAGTAAGTACAACCCCCGTTTCATTGCTACTTCCTACTCTTATTATTAATTCATCTAAACTTCCAACTAATACCCTCACGTATTTATTATTCTTCCATACTCAATCTTCTCGTTTTGACTTCCACTAATTTGTCTACTTACTCAACAACATTTAGTTGATGAGGTTTAAGACGACCCAATAAATTTATAAAATTTATAGAGAAATAATTTAAAAAAAAAAAAGTTGGATAAGTTGGAGAAGAATTACAAAGTACACGAAATTTGTGTTTGTTCACACTATTTTATTATCTTCTAGAACTTTACTTACATGATTGTGAAGTTCCAACTACAATATTAGTATATATTTAAGGCCAACAAAAACATAGACTTTCAATTTTTTTTGGGATTTATGTTTACATTGGTATATATTAAACTTGGTTATCAATGGGTGTGTCGTTAATTTTTTTTGTAATTATTTATTTTATATTTTATTTAAATTGAATCGTTAATATTATCGAACAGATCACCATATAAATTATTATAATTTAACTTGTTTAAACACTTAATTGTCAATATTTGCTTTATTAGAATAATCAAACTTAACCTAAAATTGACGGACTAAGGAATAATTGGGTTTGACGGACTAATAACAGTAAATTTTGAATTTTTCCATTTCTATTTTCCTACGTTGTATTAATCGATACAAATATATATTTCTTAGTTTTTTTTTTTTTTTAGAGAAAAAAATTTATCATTTGAACTAATTTTACATAGAATTAAATCAAAATAGCTATAAATTATTATAGTCTATATTTTAAATATTTCTATCAATAGAGGAACATGAATTGTTTAATTTTATAAAAGGCTATTTAAAAAAAAGAAAAAAGAAAATAAGAGAATTAATTGACTGCCCAACACAACATTTACCTACTTTATAATTAATTTAAAATTAATGCAATATAAATAAAAATAGACGTATACCAGTTATCTTCCATCCACGTTATAATATAAGAAAATGAATGCTTAAAATTATAATTTGATATATTAGTTCGTGTATTATTAAATTATTCGGTTTGTAAAAAAATATTATTTAAGATTTAGTAAAATTAATTTTTTTTTTTACTATTTTAGTATTTCAAAGAGCCCATAGCTCAAAAATAAAATTATAATTAATTTTGAATTACTCGAATTAAATCCAAGATTTGGAAGCAAAATGACGTGGCACATGAAATAATCAAAAAGTGACACGTGGCATGACTGATTTTTCTTCTCCTCTTTTTTAGCTGTTTTTCCTTATTTATTTTAAAATTTAATCTCCACCATTCATTCTCTTAACCTTCATCTAATTGTCATTTTTTAATCCAACCTTTAATTTTTTTTTCTCATCCAATCAATCCCTACCGTCCATTCATTTTTACCCTAAATCCAATAGTTTAATTTCAATAATTTGACATTATTAAAGAAAAAACATAATTTAACACAATTTAAAAGTGTATTGGGCCTGCTCCAGTAATCGTCAATTTAGACCCAATTCAGTAATTAATTAATTATTCGTATTAATATATCAAACCGGACCCACAAAAACAATATATAATGAAATAAAATGTCTAAATAAAGTAGTGAATAAAATCCATAAATTAATATTCATATTTAAAAGACCGAAACAATTTTTTAGTCAAAAGTCAAGATCGCCCCCTCTAAATCGCAAACTCCATAAAACACGGCCATTAAATTAATAGTAAATTAAAATAATATCAAAACAATATTTTAACATTAATTAGGCAATAAAATTAATGGTTTGGCTTGAATTTTTCATTTGTCTCGTGTGAAAAATATTATATGAAACTGTCGAATATATAAATTAACTTATGTACACGTGGCAGAGGTCGTTGTGGCAATCAACGCCAAATCTAAAACTAATTAGGTAGAGGTTAACAAAACATCTAAGCATCATCTGCCACGTCCCTTATTTGTACAGCAAGGAAATGATTGGCTTTTCAATAATGACAAGTGGAATTTGTTGAAATTAGGGTGTTACTATTATTAACAAATACCCCACCTATTTTTAAATCTTATTTTTCTTGAATGTGACAATTAAAATCCTTTTAAAACCATGGTTTTGGCTGTGAATATGATATGCTTTTTTATATTTAATTATAATTATATGTGGTTGCTAGATGGGGACAACATTCACAATTCTTAGTTTAAACAAAATATCTTTCATTTTTTAAAAATCATAATTGTGACTAAATTAATTTTAAGACGACAAAAGAAATGTAAGATTATACAAAACTTAGTAAATAATAATTATATTTGTATTATTATTAATTTTAATGTACCTTTCGGATGGTATGAAAGAGCGTATATGTTTAAAAGACCCTCTGCCTCGCTCTGATTTGGCAAGTAGGTCAGCTCTTGCAATTTGCCAAATTGTCACCTAATTGCCAGCTTGGCAAGCTTCTGTTGCTGACGTGTAATTGTATTTACGCGCCCATTGGATCTCATTAAATTACTAAATTACTAAATTACTAATACGCCCTTCTCAGACTCTGATTTTGCTTTGTTCAGATATTTCTGTCATTTCAACTTTAATAAAATATTATGTTACTTTCAAAAAGTTAGTTATAAATAAATTATTGGACAATTTTTTAATAAAAATTAATTTAAAAAATTAGTTTTTTTTTTAAATCTTGAAAATAATATTTATCTTTGTATTTTATAATGATTTAGTTTATTTATTTTTAAATTTCGAATAACTTCTCCAATTTTAGTATACTTCATATATAAACTTTTAAATTTATAATAATTTATCTACCATTAAAAATATTGTTAAGATTTAGTTCAATATTTAGTTCTTATAGTATCTACCGTTAATTTAAAATATTGTTAAGATTTAGTTTAATAATATTTACCTTAGATTTAATGAAATTTCTAAATATTTTTATAAGTTATTAAAATGAAATTGTTATAAGATAAAAATTTGAAATAAAATATTTACAGGAAAGAAAGTGAATCAAATCAAAGATATTTTTATTTTTGAAATAAAGGAAGACAGCTAATCCCACAACCATTACGGAATATACATTATAGAAAGCTATTATAAAAGGCTAATCGTGCGTTCATTAAAACAAATACAATTCTTGATTTTCAAGGACTTTCGGCGGACAGTTCCGCCATGAAACCAGGGCTCCGGCCCACTCCGGCTGCAGTTCCGCGATCTGCCGGCACCACCCTTCTCGGGAAGTACGGCTTAGGCCGTCTTCTCGGCCGTGGAAGCTTCGCCAAAGTCTACCAAGCAGTTTCCTTAGCCGATAATTCCATCGTCGCCGTCAAAATTATCGACAAATCCAAAACCGTCGGCGCAACCCTTGAACGATGTATAGTCCGGGAGATCGCCGCCATGCGCCGACTCGATCACCACCCAAACATTCTGAAAATCCACGAAGTCATGGCCACCAAGTCCAAAATCTACCTGGTGGTCGAATTCGCCGCCGGAGGCGAACTCTTGGCGAAAATCTCCCGACGTGGACGTTTCACGGAAACCGTTGCTCGCCGGTACTTTCAACAACTCGTCTCGGCCCTGAAATTCTGCCATGAAAATGGCGTTGTTCACCGCGATGTGAAACCGCAGAATCTTTTGCTAGACGAACAGGGCAATTTGAAAATCTCCGATTTTGGACTCTCTGCTTTACCCGAAAAACTCAAAGATGAATTGCTTCACACGGCTTGCGGAACTCCGGCATACTCAGCGCCGGAGGTCATGATCCGACGCGGAAACAGGGGATATGACGGAGGAAAGGCGGACGCCTGGTCTTGTGGAGTGATTTTATTCGTAATGCTCTCTGGGTTTCTCCCTTTCGAGGAAAGTAACCTTGCGGCAATGTACAAGAAGATCCACCGTCGAGAATTTCAAATCCCTAAATGGATTTCGAAACCGGTCCGATTCTTAATTTATCACCTCCTCGATCCGAATCCCGAAACGAGGATGAGCATTGAGGCGCTAATGCAAAACCCTTGGTTCAAGAAATCGCTACCACGGAAACAGAGTAACGAGAGCCTGATGCAGTCGATGAAGAATTATCGATTGGGGAAAGAGAGGGGAATAGGGGAAATGAACGCGTTCGATATAATTTCGATGTCATCGGGGTTGGATTTATCGGGGCTGTTTGAAACGACGGAGAAGAGGGCGGAGAGGAGGTTTACGTCGAGGGCGACGGTGAGGGAGGTGGAAGAGAGGGTGAGGGAGATCGGCGGGGTGTTGGGGTATGAGGTGGAGGCGGTGGCTGTGGCGAAGGGAGGGGCGATCGGAATGGGGAAGGGGAGGGTGGTGGTGGTGGTGGAAGTGGTGGAGATGGCGGTGGCGCCGGTGACATTGACGATGGTGGAGGTGAGGGTGATAAAAGGAGGGGAGGAATTTGAAGAACTCCATTGGAGATGCTTTGAAGCTAAACTTGAAGGATTTGCTGTTCCATGGCAGATGAAATGTAATCTGTGAATCACCCCTTTAATTTTGTAAAGCTTTTTTGATCGTTGTTTTGTTAGTGTGTAAATTGGTTCACACTCAATATTTAAACAATCATATTAACGAATATTTCTTCCCAGAATTTCAAAAAACTTATTAATCATCCTTCCTCGCACTCATATCAATTAGAAACCTTAAAACATTTTTGTGTGATTCGATATCAATTGAAGAGTAGAACGACTTCGGAAATGAAGTGTCATCCAGTTATTTGTGTCCAAAAATCAGTTTGAAATTGAAAAAATTGTTCAAATTGTTCATGAGGGAGACTGTAACAACCTCCCTGAAGCATTTAAGAGGCCAAATAGTATAACATCTGTAGGGTTTTAAAATGCCAAATAGTACAATACCTGGGTAGTTAGGTTACAATTTTATCTGGGTAAATTAGGTTGTTAGAATGTTGTAATTTTAGTGTTTTCAAAAATAGGGTTGGGTTGTTGTAAGTATATAAAAATGTGAATCACGACCAATAAAAAAAAATATTGAGAATAAAATTTTCCTACAAATAAAGAAGTATTGAAAATAAAATAAAATATAAAAAAATAATATTAAGATATAATATCTAAAATATATTTAAAGAGTATTTAACACAGATTTTCATAAATCAATGGCATAAATGGGAAAGGGACAAGTTGATGAGAGGGACAGGCCTCGGAAAACGTTTGCAGACTCCAATAATAACATTTAACACAACTTTTTCTTTTTTTATTTTTTTATTTTTTTATGACATGACAATTAAACCAAATTTTGGCTGGTAATACTTTACCAACTTGGCAATGGAAATATTATTTTAAAACAGTCCAAATAAGACTTAAGCAGCAGGTTTGGAGGTACGTGGCAATTCCTAATTGGTCATGGTGCTATACGAGGTGTATCGACGACAACTCCAAAAAAATGGCGCTCTGCCTCTGTTCTTCTTCTTCTTCCCTCCCCGTTTTGGACTTCATTGACGGAGAAACTATGAACACTTGGGGGTTGACTTGACTTGACTTGACTTAACACGCACTCAAATTAATGGGGCATGGGTATGAATGGGAAGAAATTTTGCTGCAAAATTTCCAATGTTACTGTTTATATTAAGTGGATTGGAGAAACGTTTCCTCCACGGGAGAAAAATGAAAATCATTTTGATTATAAATACACATTGCAAATCAACCAAAACAATCTACAACAAAAATGGAACCACCCCCAATCCGCCATACCCTTACCTCCTCTCTACTCTTCTCCTTCTTCATCTTCCTCTTCCATCACTCTGCCGCTCAACCCCCCGACGCCGACGGCTACACCTGCTCCACCAATCAGACTGCCGACCCATGTCAGGCCTACGTCTTCTACCGCGCCGCCGCCCCCGGTTTTCTCGACTTGGCTACCATTGCTGACCTCTTCTGGGTTAGCCGCCTCCAAATTTCCCGCCCAAGCAATATCTCTGACTCCAACGCCACTTTCCCTCTCCTCTCCGGCCAGCCACTCTTCATTCCTATCAACTGCTCTTGCAAGTCCGTTAATGCTTCTGTCAGCATCTCTTATGCTAATCTCTCCTACAAAATCAACCATGGCGATAACTTCTGGCAAGTCTCCACCTTTAAGTTTCAGAATCTTACCACTTACCAATCAGTCGAAGTCGTCAATCCCACTCTCGTCGCGGTCGATCTCCCCATCGGTGTCGACGTCGTTTTCCCCATCTTTTGCAAGTGTCCCACTCACACGCAATCCCAAAATCGTGTTAATTTCATGGTCTCTTACGTGATTCAGCCCACCGATTCTCTGCCTTCGATAGCTTCGAGATTTGGGGTAGAGACGTCGGATATCACAGACGCGAATCGGCCCAACCCGGAGCCGTTCGAGACGATTTTCATCCCGGTGAGTCGTCTGCCCAATTTGACGCAGCCCATTGTGGTGTCGCCGTCTCCAGAGCAGGCCCCGGTCCCAGTGGTGGAGGGGAGAAACAGAGCAGTGACAGGGCTGACCATTGGGATTGGGATTGTGGGGTTTCTGCTGATCGTGGTGGTGGGTTTGTGGGTTTGTGGAGTGGGGAAGAGGAGGAGTAAGGAAAGGGAAATGGAGGAGGGAGTTGAGAAACAGAGAGTGCAGGACATTGGGGTTTGGATGGGGAAGGAGAAAGGGAAGCAAATGGAGGTGGATTTAATGGCGGATGTGTCGGATTGTTTGGATAAATACAGAGTGTTCAAAATTGAGGAGCTGAATGAGGCGACAGATGGGTTCAGCGAGAGTAGCTTGATCCAAGGGTCGGTTTATAAGGGGAGCATCGACGGAGTTGAGTACGCTATCAAGAAGATGAAGTGGAATGCCTATGAACAGCTCAAGATCTTGCAGAAGGTAACATTAGTAACATTATCACCATTTCAGACGTGAAAAAGTGGACCCTTAACTTTAGCTAATTGTTTGAATTTGGTTATTTTGATTGAAGATAAACCATGGTAATCTAGTGAAGCTCGAAGGGTTTTGCATTGACCCTGAAGATGCTACCTGCTACCTAATTTATGAACATGTAGAGAATGGTTCTCTTTATTCATGGCTACACGGAAGCCAAAGGCAGAAGCTGAACTGGAGAACGAGATTGAGGATTGTCATTGATGTCGCTAACGGGCTACTTTACATCCACGAGCACACGAGGCCGCAAGTCGTGCACAAAGACATAAAAAGCAGCAACATTCTGTTGGATGCAAGCATGAGGGCTAAGATAGCCAACTTTGGGCTGGCAAAGTCGGGGTACAATGCCATAACCATGCACATTGTTGGAACTCAAGGCTATATAGCACCCGAATACATAGCGGATGGAGTGGTGTCGACAAAGATGGACATCTTCTCATTCGGAGTTATTCTGCTCGAGCTGATCTCTGGGAAGGAGGCCATTGACGACGAAGGAGGGGTTCTATGGATGAGAGCGAGTACTGGATTTTCGGAAGGAAAGGAGAAGTTGGAAAGGTTGAGGAGTTGGGTTGATGAAGCGCTTTTCGAGCAATCGTGTCCAATGGAGAGTGTGATGGATGTGATGAATGTGGCTGTTAGTTGCTTGCAGAAGGACCCTACGAAGAGGCCGAGCATGGTCGAGGTGGTTTATGCGCTAAGCAAGAGCGACGATGCTGTGTTCGAGTTCTCTGATGATACTTTATCAGATCCTCCCTTAGCTGCTAGGTAGCCAAAGCCGTTGCCTACTATACAAAGGGACAAGCATATGCAATATACACAATATTAGAAGCTTTAAGAGTACAAGTTTTTTTTATCTGCCTCCCTTGAATGAAGGCAGTTTGAGAGTGAGATAAGATAGATGGCATGTAGATTAGTAAAGGAGTGACACCAAAATCATCCGGCTTAATAAGCGGCAATAAAATGGCTAAAGCACCACAACTTTAGAACCATTACGTTTCACTTCTTCAACCTAGAATAGTTCATCTTCATACGGATTCTTGACCATAACCAATATTGATGAAGGCAAATCCACGAACACGAACTGCATAGAGGATTGTTGAGAGTAATCACCTTGGCTAATTAAAAAGAAGATCAAAGTTTATTGAGAAGCCCAAAAACAAAGTCATAAGAGCTCGTACTCAAATGGGACAATATCATACAATTGTGGAAAATCGTTATTTCTATCATGGGTCATAGCCATGTGATAGTGTTGATGGTACCATTGCCAACCAATAGCCATAATAGATGAGTGGCGATTGAACCTCTCTATGACCCTTTTTCCAAAATGCTCCAAAAGAAAAGAAGACGAGGTATGTGTTAGAGGTCCCTCTTATCAGAAAAGAAGGAATAAATATTGTTCTCACCGGGAGGGAACAACCTAGGATCCACAAATCACCTGACCCTACATTCANGGGAGCAACCAAACCAACACGAGCAGGGGCTCCAACCTGCACAAGAACAGAAAACAAAAGAACAAAAAACGTACGGTAAAGCAGCGATCAGATTCTCTAAATTTAATATGCGAATCAACCGGCCATTTTCCATTTTCCTGTCTTCAGTCGTCCATCTTCCCTCCTTCAATTCCACCCTTCTCCAACACCCTTCTTCCATTACGAAGAATTTCACAAGAGCCAGATGTCTCTGAGTCAACGTCAATGCTCGTACTTCCGCCTTTCGCCGTCGCAACTGCCTCGATTCCGTCGGAGATTTTCGTTTTCGACTTCCAGGTACTTTCTATCCTATTTTCGCTTCTTTTCTTCTCTCCATTCTAACTTCCTTCACCGCGAGCTATCTCTGACTAACATGAACGCCATTCCACTTAATCGCTTGACTTTCCCGCGTAATTTGTGTACCGGTCGAACTGCTACCATTTTACTACCGATTGAAATTTAGTGTGTATTGGAAACTCCGCCCGACCTGTGATCATATAATCTTGGAGTGTAGAAGATGTGTTTGTCAAAAGTATTCCAATGGAGACTTTCTTTTCCTTTCTGTTTAATTTATTGCGTGATTATTTCTGTTTAACAGTTTCGCATCATTTTCCAACAGAACCTTGCCTTCTCACTTTTCGTGGACCGACCATTCCAATTTTAATGCTTGTCCTCTCGTGGTTTGTGGAGGTGAGTCTGTTGTAGATGGATATTGCGAAATGAATATCAATGCACAGTGAAGTTGCCTTTACGAGTACATATTCCATTTTAGGCTTTGAATAATTCGAGTTTTCAAGACAATCTGGTTTATTTCCCGCCATCAGTTTAACGGAAACGGTTATGTTTTTGATTTCATCGTTTCTTTCCATGTACTACATGGACTCCTGTGGAATAAATTGGTTAAGCTACCGTAAGACAACTACTTTTATTCATGTTGTGTACGAACCGGCATTGATCTATTGTTTTGCTTCTTATGCATTGAATACTGTAGATCCATCGCTTTTATTCTCCTGATGACGTTGATTCTATGGCAGGGACATGGGAGGTCTGTTCTCAAAGGAAACATGAGCGGGTACAGACTTCAATGTGTACAAGCAGCTCAAATGATCAGAATGCCAGTGTATATAGAATTAACCCACATAATTTTCCTCAGGTGACTGTTGGATGATAGGTTGAAAATTTGTTTTATCTTTTTGCTTGTGCATTAAGCGTACGATTGCCAACTTGCTTGATCTTACAAAATAACTGAGACGCAACAACCTTATGTAGTCTTGCCTTATACATCTAGATTGTGCTATATTATATCTGGAGAAATCAAATTTGGGCACATAATGGCCAATATTTGTGTGATCTGTACTGTCAGGTCTCCCTTTTCAACCATACATTACGGTTCGTTATATGCAAGCATCTGTATGTCTCGAGAGTTTTAAGAAACATTGCTGGGAGAGCAAGTTTGTGAATTTTGATACATTAGGAACTTTGATTTTTGAATGGTAAGCAATAATTACTATATGGCATAAGGGGCCAACAGTGACGATAAATTCCTAAAAACTTCAATAATTAGGGATGTTGGGCCGGTTTGGAATGACTTTCCAAGTGGTTTAAAAAGTGTTTTTGTGGGAAGAAAAAAAAATGTTTTTAAGTAGTTGGAAAGTCATTCCAAACTGGTCTGACATGTTAAACATCAAAGCTGTTTTTTCTCTTTTGTCATCTTGCTATGAGGCGAGTAGGGTATTCCTGTTAGAAGTTCTTTGAGGTAGACAGAGAAATTGTGAAATGAGGAAAGTAAGATGCATTGACTATTTACTACAACTGTCTATCTATTTCTAATATTCAATTTTTTTTTTTCTATGGAGATTTGCTTCTTAATTTTGTTCTTGGGGTCATGTTAAATGCTTAACTAATTTTCTTGTAAGCTTTGAATGAGTTTCCCCTTTGGGCATTTGTTGCCCGCTAATAGGATAAACTAAAAATCATTATTTTTTTTCCCTTTTTATCTCTTGCAATATAGAGAACTTGCTTATTACCTATGCCTTTAGTTCACAAAACTTGCTGATTTTCTGATAATTATGCACTGGAATTGTATCAGGGTACCCAAGCTAAAGTTGCAGTCAACGTTGTATTTGCAGCTTCCCTTTTCAGCCTGACACAACTTACCTCTGTTAAATTTATAGCCAAAACTGTCCTAGAGCGATTCCCTTGTATCATTCAAAATTTTGGGGCATTTAGCTTGCCATTTGCATGTGTATCTAATACGTTGAATAAACCGACACCCCTTCAGTTGGATATATACACGCCTGCATTTAGGGATATCAGATGGAGTTTTGCACGACTGATATACCTATTCAACATTCAACTTGAGAGAAACATTGGCACGTAAGTGAGGTGCATATTTGTTGCCCTTGTTCATATTTTGGGGAATGATTGTCACTCATCTGAATTGATGCTGTAGACTTCAAATGTGATGAAAGAAATAGATGAACTGCAAGAACCATGTATTCCATGATTGCATTGCATTACTCACCTTTTTTTCTCAGTAGAAATTCCTGTTCTTCAAGAATTGAGAAATCATCTAGTTTCGTTTTTTTTTACTATTATTTATTTATTTATTTTATTTTAAGGTTCCTAGTGGTGCTCCTTGTGGCATGCATCTCATTTATTTTGATCGGTGGTTTCCTGCTCTTCAAGCTCAGGTACTCTACTTTTATTCCTTTCTGCTAAGTACTAACCTGCAGCTTTAAATAGACTTCATGCTGTAAATGGTAAGATCTGATATATAGCGTATTTAACCCTTCCCAATGCAAGTCTTGAATAAGTGAAATATTCTGTTTTGTTTCCTGTGTTCAAAAGTGGAGAGTTAAAATGGAATGGGAGGGTTTTAGATTTGCTGGGGTATAACTATCTCCCCCAGTCCCCTCCAATCACTTTCCCTAACTTGTCAATTTTAGGGGGAAAAAGCTGCATTGATTTATGCAACAATTATACTAAAAAATAAAGATATGTGGGATCAGCAAAGACCTGTTGTGTTATAATTTTGTTTTGCTTTCTATTTTAAAATAAGAAATATGTTGTTTGAACAATTTATTTGTCTCTTTTCTTTTTTTTTTTTTTTTTTTAAATTTTAATAAGAAGATAATGACAGTCTAGTTTTACGTTATAATTTCTCTGAAAGTTAATTTTAATTACCTAATTACTTGAACTTTCAATCTGTTGCATACGTTTCAATTCTTGCAATCAATTGTTAGTTTGGTTCTTGTCTGTTAGTTCATTGATCCTTTCTACTTGCGATGCACATTCTTGTTTACAAATCTGGGAGTGTCTTGAACAGAGGTAGCACTCAATCTCTAGAGGACTGCTTATGGGAAGCATGGGCATGTCTATGTTCATCATCCACTCACTTGAAAGTATGCTGCATTTCCATATGAAGATCCTTGAGTTCTATTTTATTAATGATGAACTTCAACTGTTTTCTTAAAATTATTTGATAAGTATCTAAGAACTATTAATCTGACTCAGAAACATCTATATTTTGAACTAACAGCAAAGAACACGAGTTGAACGTGTTATAGGCTTCATTCTTGCCATATGGGGAATATTATTTTACTCTCGTCTACTCAGCACAATGACAGAACAGTTTAGGGTAAGCCTAATGACAAAAAAACAGAAGAAAAAGTAGGTGTTTACTGAAGCTAATTTCCGTACACTTACTACTTATGCTTGTTTGGACAGCATAACATGCAAAGGCTGAGGGAAGGTGCACAAGTGCAAGTTCTGGAGTCTGATCACATCATCATTTGTGGTGTCAATAGTCATTTGACTTTTATTCTGAAGCAGCTAAACAAATACCATGAGTTTGCTGTTCGCTTAGGCACTGCAACTGCTAGGTAACTGTTGCTCCTCCTGTCATAGAGTCTATGTCAACATCAAGTTGTTATAAGCATTGGCAAGTACAGTTTCTTTTTGGTCTATGTTTTCAGGAGACAGAGAATTCTTCTCATGTCTGATCTTCCAAGGAAACAAATGGACAAGTTAGCTGATAATATTGCGAAAGATCTTTACCACATTGATGTTCTTACGAAGAGGTAACTATGATGACGTTATTTTCTTTCTTAATGATAATTGCAGACAGAAAATATTTGCTCTCTTTTTTGGATCTGCATATGGAGTTACCTTATTCGATTTATTTTCCCGAAGGAAGCGAAGTTACTAAATTTTTTTCTCTATTGGCCCGATTTATCTTTGGTCTCATCTAACTCCATTAAGTTGGTGGTTTCACAGTTGTAGTCTCAGCTTAACAAAATCATTTGAAAGAGCTGCTGCCTCTATGGCACGAGCGGTTATTATACTGCCAACAAAAGCAGACCGGTAAGAAAGTTTTCAGCTATAAGTATATTTCTTTGTCTTCGTGTACTGTTGTTTTATTGAGCGGTTTTCTTGTCTTACATATTATCTTTTTTTTTCTCTGACCTTGTAGAACTTGTCTTTATTTATCAAAGTTAATGATTTCTTTGTAAATGCTACTGAACTTTAGTAGTTGGCTCTAAAGTTGATGCAATCTTTATGAAATGTTGATCTAGATTAATAATATTATGGAGTGGGGATGACTATTCTGATTTTCATAAATTGTAATCACGAGTAGGCAATTGCTTATGACCTTTAAATAATAGTTTCATCAAGTTGCAAGAACATCACTCCTTTCAACGAAGTTGAAGTTCGTACAATGAATATTTTTTTTGGAAGTGATAAAAGATGCATAATTTAGCATTTCCAATGCTCGAGTAGTTTTGTCCTTTTAAACATGTATGCGAATTATTTTCATACTACTTTTATTATTTTAATTTCTTCAAGTATTTCATGGTTCCTTTATTCTATTTATGAGATAGACAAATCTGATAACTTCTCCTTGTTCCTTCCACTGTCCTCCATTGGATATTGAGGTGAATTTGCCCTTATGTAGGTTTCTCAACCATCCTTGGTTTTTTTATAATTGTGGTGATATAGGAAGTAATCATTGTTCACCGTTATTGAATACTTATCCTGGAGACTTTTAAAAAGAAAGCTATTTTTACAGCCAATTGAAGAAAAAAGGTGTCTTGGGTATGTAGTGAGGGTGAGTCCTACTAAATAGAGCTTTTGTTTTTCATTCAGTTAACATTAAGTGTAGTTGAAATTGAGATATTGACCAGTATAGTCTGTAGGATCACTTATTTTGCTTTTGAATAGGAGAAATAAATCTTGGAATTATGGATTAACTAAAGCGTATTGCACACAAGTTTATTAGGTATGAAGTTGATACAGATGCATTTCTCTCTGTTCTTGCCCTTCAACCCATTGCAAATATGGACTCCATCCCAACTATTGTTGAGGTATGCTACCAATAAATAACAATTTGATCAGTTTATCAAATTTCAACTATGAATAGCTGAATCTGAACCTTTTCTTTATGAATTCAGGTTTCTAGTTCCAATACATGCGAGCTCTTGAAGTCGGTCACAGGACTGAAAGTAGAGCCGGTGGAGAATGTTGCCTATAAATTATTTGTCCAATGTTCTCGACAGAAGGGGCTCATAAAAATTTACCGGCACTTGTTGAACTATCGAAGTACGTGACAAATTTATAGTTATCTTAATTACATAAGAAAGTGTAGGGAGAAACTTCTTTCCTGGAACAACTGAAAGAAACATTGAGAAAAGAAACTTCCATCTTCTCATTCAAGTGTTGTCACAAAGGACGACTAACTGAATCACAATAAAGGGAGTAAAAGACTAGATGCTCACAATATTTAGAAACTTGTTCTTGAATTTCTAGGCCTTTCAGTTTCCAGTCTAATCAAATTTGTAATGCTGTGCTATTGCAGAAAATGTATTCAATCTATTCAGTTCTCCCCGTTTTGTTGGTCTAAATTATAAAGAAATACGCCAAGGATTTCATGAGGTACTTATTCATCAGCTAAGATTTCTCTCCCCATTCCCTTTCCTTTTTGCTGAATGGGTATTTCTACAGGCAGTTGTTTGTGGTATCTATAGAAATGGGAAGATACACTTCCATCCAAATGATGATGAGATTCTGTGGCAAAATGACAAGGTATGAATAATAGTCATCCAAACGCTGATTCATATCTCTCTTTTTTTAAAAAGAAAAAAGATAAGGGAAAAAAAGAAGCAGCATTTAGTTTTGATGGTCCTAGTCTGAAATTCGATCAAATTGCTTTGTGTTGCTCTTTCAGGCATATTATCTCAAGCACCAATTTTTTTTTTAATTCAAGTTTCAGCGCTGAAATAAAATTTTGATTTTAGTTGGTTATAAATAAATCAGTATCTGCGCAAAATTGCTTTTAGAAGTATGTTATGTTACACTTCTCACTCTGTTCTTAGACTCATGCCAACCATCCAAAGAACAAAAACCAATGGTTTAAAATGCTTGTATGTGATGTGCTTGTAATTTTTCAAGACATGATAGGCTCCATTTTCTCTGATAGAAAGGTAGGGTGGGTGTCGCTGAAGGCAATAATCTTGATACTGCCCTTCTTTAGACTCGCAACATTGATTACATATTAATTGCTAGACGTGGACAAAAGAATTATAATGCTATGGACTAATTGCGTTTATATGGTGATCTGATAAATTCTCAAGTAGTTTGCTTTGAAGGAAACAGCTTCGTTCGATACATTTTCTCAGTTGAAGTTGAGCATCTCTCATTACTTAATTATCTTCTGATGTAGATTTTGTTCATTGCACCTCTCCTTGGTGGACATAAGGGAATGGATGGTCATTCAAATGAGACCAATGGAGGAAGTAATGCCATTAAAAAGCTGGAAAGTATTAAAAACAATAATATAGGTTTACAGAAATCTCTGGAAACAAATGGAATGGGATTTGAGAATATCATCAAACATCCAACAAAACCTTCTTTCAAGGTAATATTTAAGTGATCTGTTTGTATTATCAACAAGCCAGTAAGCATGGTAGCTAATGTTTACATTGCACACAGGCTTCAAAGTGGACCGTGGGACCAAGAGAATGCATACTTTTGCTTGGTTGGCGCCCAGATGTTGTAGATATGATTGAAGAATATGATAACTATCTTGGACCTGGTAGTGTATTGGTAAAGCTCTTCTCTGTATTAATTTTCTTCATTTTTGCTAGACTAGAAATCTTTGTATTAGATCTTGACTCCAGTGTATCACTTTTGCATAAGAATATGATGTGCTCTGCATTACAACAGTTCATGCATTATAGTCACTAGTCATGATCTTATGAAAAAAAAGATGCCTTGATTACAGTGTAGATTCATTGAAATATATCCCCATTTAGCTTCGCATCTCCACTTGAATGGAGGCAAAAGCTTCAATGAATTTTCTGGATAAAAAATAGCTCACATAATGGAAATTGGATCTCTATTGAAAGTGACGACACCTGGGTTCTTAGGAATGTGAAGTTTTTGTGTCATGATGTGATGCATTCAACTCCTGATTAGCGTCGTTGGGCTTGAAGAACCAGTTTTATACATCTATACTTTTGGTCATATGTCGCACGAATGTGGTTGTTGGACCATAATTGTGAGCTCTTGTGTATATGCAGGAAATTTTAGCAGATGCATCATTTGAAGAACGAAAGAAGGCTAATAAAGCTGTCGACCACAAGAAGTTAAAAAATGTCAGAGTTTCTCACAGGGTACTTACGATTGTCTTAAT
Organism: Cucurbita pepo subsp. pepo; assembly: GCF_002806865.2. Classification (NCBI taxonomy): domain Eukaryota; kingdom Viridiplantae; phylum Streptophyta; class Magnoliopsida; order Cucurbitales; family Cucurbitaceae; genus Cucurbita; species Cucurbita pepo. Next base: position 11,738,065 of record NC_036640.1, read on the forward strand.
TGAATGAAGATAAGTATAGCCTTGTAGAGCATTTTAATTCTTTCTTTAAGCCTCCTTCCATAATTTTGTACCTCTTTTTTGTATGATGTAGATTGGAAATCCCATGGACTATGATACCTTAGAGGAAACCTTAACAAATATTAAGAGTTCTTTCAGTAAAAATGAAGATGTTCCTTTATCTATTGCGGTGATATCCGACAGAGAATCGCTTCTTGGGGGTATGGATATCAAAACTATCTTATGTCTTTTTTAGCTTGTGTAATGTTTCTGTGTGTTAATTACCTGAAGATGGATTGGATTAATTTGCAACTTTTCAGATCCATCTAGGGCAGACAAAAACTCGGTATATACTCTTCTCCTTGCTGAAAGTATCTGTAAAAAGCACGGAGTTAAGGTATTTGTTGTTTATACCAAAGTAATATTATCAATAGCACAATCTTCTTATAAATACTATTCATCAATCCTTTGACATAATACATTTATGGAAAGCTCGATCATATTATATCATAGGCGGTCTTTTTGTGTATTTTCTGGAGAAAGTGCGGTCTATAACATGACAATTTATCTCAGGTACAAAATCTTGTTGCGGAGATTGTTGACTCCAAATTGGGAAAACAAGTAAATGCTTCGTTTTGAAATTTTCATGTACAGCATTTTTAGGATATTCAAATATGGACGTAACTGTTACAACGTATGCAGATAACCAGAATAAAACCTTCCCTGACATACATTGCAGCAGAGGAAATAATGAGTCTTGTCACTGCTCAAGGTCTGAAAATGCATTGGACCTCTTTGAGATTGTTAGTGCTAGTGACGTCCTAATTCAAGGATATATTTTTGTGGCACAGTGGCAGAGAATAGTGAGCTGAATGAAGTATGGAAAGATATTTTAAATGCCGAGGGTGATGAAATTTATGTGAAGGTACATCTCTATTTCTTTGTCCACGTTACCTTTTATAGCTATGAACGTTGAGGTAAAACGACCGGGTTGAAAGTACAATTCTTTCCCTAGTTGAATTTTTTTGGTCTCGTGATTAGATGACTAAATAAAAATAAATGCGAAGTATAGTAACAGAGTATTAGGCTCAAGTTAAAGATGCTCATCTGTATAACCGTTTGTGACATAATTGCCTCATGGTTTACATATCTTCTTGACACAGGATATCAGTGGCTACATGAAACAAGGAGAGGATCTCTCATTTTCAGAACTTACCGAAAGAGCAAATCTAAAGCAAGAAGTTGCCATTGGCTATGTTAAAGACAATAGGAAGGTAAGAATGGTAGTTGAATAATGGAGAGAAATGTAGGTTACAAATCTGATGCATTATTGTGGTTAATGCAGGTAATCAATCCAATACCCAAGTCCGAACCGCTTTCTCTCCAATTGACAGATTCGTTAATTGTTATATCAGAGCGTGAATGACGAAAAAAGAGGTTCTCTTCCATCTCTACTTGTGACGTTATGTTCATATACACAATCAACATATAATTTTTTTCTCCCCCCATAGGTATAGAACAGAAGAAAGTACCACACACGAAATTGTCAAAATATTGTAAATAGTCTCCTTACATGTGAATCATAGTGCTTCAAATATTAGATCATAGTGTAGAATTCCTTTTGAAGAACATGTTCCTTTTGTAAATAGTCTCCTAAAATCTTAATACCCACGGAATGGTGGGTTACTTTTTATGATTTCAAGGGACAGAAGTTGTTTTATTCTGTAACCCAAATGAATCTGACCATCTTAACAATACTTTGAATTAGGAGTCTTAATTAATTAATTAATGGTGTCGGATAAATGAACTTAATTTAATCTGCAGACAGACAACATATTATAATTACATTAAAACGGAACAGATTTGTCTGAGATTCCCACATAAAAAAGACCTCGGAAGGCTCATCTTTTTATTAATCAGCTTAGGAATCAGAATCACATTCAGTGCATTCTGCAATTTCAGTATAGAAAAAACTAAAATATGAATAATTCCATGAAGAATCAGAAAGTAATTGTAGAGAGTGCTTGTCTTTTGGTCTCCAATCCAAATTCAGAGTATTAAATTTGAAAGAGAGATTTTTTTTTACAAACTTCAAAAAATATGCTCGTTGCTCGATAAGATTTGCTGAAAATATTAATATATATTAATAAATATAAACTTTTAATTGGTGGGTTTTCTTATGGAGTGGCTCAAATTTTTACAATAAATGCTGGGATTTGTTTGGTTTCAATTCAATATATATTATACTTTTTTCTCTTTTTCTTTTTTTAAAAATGCGCCAGACAGACCCCAAAAAGGTTTCTACTTTTATTTTTTTTTAAATCTATTTTCAAAAATAAAAAAACAAAAAATTAAATAGCAAATCTTTTTTATAAACACTATTTTCACATATAATTTTTTTTGTCGGCTTATTATTTAAAAAGTAAAACTTAAAACGTTAGAAAAAAATTATTTATATTTTCGGAATTGGACCAAAAATTTTAACTTTTACAAAGAAAAAAGAAAAAAAAAAAGGATACTTATAATCATATTAAAATTAATTTTTTTTTTCTTATATAGAAAAGAAAAGAAAAAGAAAAAGAAAAAGAAAAAGAAAAAAGGCAATGTGTTGGATGCTGTTTTATTACAATCATTAATCCATGTGTGTGAGCTGTGGCTGTTTTATTGTTTTATTATTTTATTATTTTATACCAAACTTCATCTTTCTTCTACAAAACCCTAATTCTCAATAACTAATCCAAGCTTCAAAATCTATGTTTGCACTAATAAAACATAAAATGAGTTATACATATATTTTACCATTATAATTAATTTTCATGAAACTAAAAAAATAAAAAATACTTTAATACGTGAAAAATCATTAAAATTTACATTAGTTTCCTTTTCTATTAATAATTCCCAATCAACCTCATAAATTTACATATTAAAAAACAATTGACTCTCTCATCCATTTTGTTTGTTTTCTCAAACAAAGTCTTCAATCCATGTTAGCTAGAAATTAATGATGAAAATAAACTAAATTTTGTTGAGAATTATTATAAGGAGTGGAAGATCATGGGTTGATAAGTGAGGAATACTATCTCCATGGGTGGTACGAGGCCTTTTGGGGAAGCATAAAGCAAAGCCACGAGAGTTTGTGCTAAAGTGGACAATATCACACAGACTAGTGATTCCTAACATAGTATTAGAGTCATACCCTAAACTTAGGAATGACAATAGAATCCTCAAATATCGAACAAAGAATTGCTTGAAAGTGTAGTCAAAAGTGACTAAAGTGTCGAATAAAAGATGTACTTTGTTCGAGGGTTTCAGAGAAAGGAGTCGAGGGGAGGTTATTCGAGAGCTCCATAAGTTTTAAGAGACTTTTAATGTTCCATAAGTTTTAAGAGACTTTTAATGTACTAGGTGGTGAAAGCTTATGTCCACTTACCATTGTGGATTGAAAAAATCAAAGATTAAGATTGAAGGATGTAATAAAAAGAAGATATGATTGCTTGATTTTTGATACACAAAAATTCATATCATATAATCAATAATAATAATAATCAAAACAAATCATTTCTGGTCTCTGCAGATAATGATATTGGGATCAAAAGAATGATCAAAATGCAGGAAGAACGATGAAGATGATTCATCAAATCATCCCCCAAACACCTAATTTTCTCTGCAAAATCTTGTTTTTCCCCCAAATCCCAACTGGGTTTTCTCTGCAAAATCAAATCATCTTCTTCCTCGAGATCCCAAGCCCAGATTTTCCTTCTCTCATTGTAATTCAAAGCTTCCTGCCTCTGATGATTTCTTCTTCTTTTTCTTCAATTTTTCATGCAACACATCCTAATCCCTTCGCTTCCGATCCCTTCATGATTCTTAAGCGCTTGCAGGACGACATAAACATTCTGTATATCAAAAACCCATATGGAATGTCAGATCAATTCACACAAATTTCTACTTTTAAACCAACATTTTGAAGATCATAAGAAAAGAAAAAAAAAAACCAAGGAACTTACTCCCATGGGACATCTCCGACCAGCATCCAGTCACCATCTTTATCCTCATAAGTTGGAACATATTCAGACCCTTTATAGCCTTCTCTCTCGGAGTATTCACCTGAAATGGAAAAGGAATAAAGATCAAAACTTTATTATTAATTATCTCATTAACAGTTTATATAATATGTGAAAAAGGAAAATAAATTAGAATAATACATACCGACTCTGAACTTGAACATGTCTTGTAAAGTTTGGAGAAGCTCAGGGTAACCTTTGTATAAACAGAGGTCAATTTTCCTCAAGTAAGGAGCTCCGTCCATGCTTACTTTCACATAATTTCCACTACTCTCCTGTGCCGCCGTTGCCACCGCCGTCTTCTTTGATTGAAGGGTGTTCCTTCTAAACGATTGAACCGGCGGCCACCCCACAATCTGAGCCCTACACCACATACCCAAAACAAAATTAATAACCAATAATCTAATTAATTACAAGTTCTCAATCAAAATTTGTAATTTTGGCCTTTTGGGTTTGGTTTGTATATGAAGAACGTACTTGGTGGGAGGTGGGGTTTGGAGGGTGGAATCAGAGGAAACAGAGATGTTTGAAGCAGATGAGCTTTGGTTGGATTCCGGTAGTAATGGTCTTTTGTTGTTGATGATTCTGAGAGATTGAGGTTGTTCTTGGCTGTTGTTGTTGTTGTTGTCGTCGTCGTCGGCGCCGGGGGGTCCAAGGCGGAGCTCGGTGGCGTCGAGGTTGAGGCAATTTTGAAACGCCATTGTTGCAAAGTTTGAATTTTTAATGAAGGGAATAGAATGGAAGGGGGAGGGAAGTGGTTGTATCTTATAGAGAAGGCTTCAAAGCAAAAGGGTATGGCTTAGAAAGAAGAATAAAATGAATAAAATTAATAATAATAATTATTACTTTTAAAAGTTTGAAAATGGGACAGAGGCAAAGGAAGCTGTCGGTAGCAATTGCAGCAACTTTGAGGCAATGTGTCCGTGAAGACAGGGGACAAGGGTGGGACAAGGCCGCGTCTGCCCACGATGACAATGGACGGCTATGATTTGTTTTGTGATATGGGTAAGGAGAGATCTTGGGCGTTGGATTGTAGAGCATCCCCACGTGAAGAGGGCTTCCCCACATGCATGGTTGGATTTTAGGTCTCGCCTTTATTGGAAAACTACCCTTTTTTTTTTCTTTTTTTTTTCCTTTATTTTTTAATTAAAAAAATTCAAAGAATATTTATGTAACTAATGTTATGTTATGCTAAAGGGTGGAATGATTTAGTAAAATGCATATTGTTTTGTTTTGATCCATTCTATATTACTAAACTAATAGGGTTAGGGTAACTATGAAACTCGTGAATGAACAAAAATCTCAATAATTTTGGATATTCATGGATTTAAAACAAAAAAAAAAAAATCAAAAAGAATATTAGAGGTTGAGGTTGATCATATAGTTACGCCAAATGTTTTGCATGTGGTAGGGAAAGGACAAGGGTGTCTATTCGCCATTTTTTCAATGGCCCGACATGCTGACTTGCTATGTCTTCTCTTCTCGTTCTTTGAACTAAGTAGTTTGGGGAACAAAGTATAAAACCTCTTCTTAATAGACGCGTTTTATTGAATAAATTTGAAGGTTTGGTTAAAAAAAAGGGGAAACAAAGGGAATGAAACAAACTTGTTTAGAGTTGTGTAAGCTGTTTCACCATTGTTGGGCATGCCCATATCTGCCATTAAGCTTCAGAAAAGGAAAAGGAAAAGGCAAAAGGCAAAAGAAAGGGAAAAAATTGTGTGGCAAAGCAAGAGGAGAGAGTAGGCATCAGATTAAATGTGATAGCTTTACACCTGTGTTGTGTGGATGGTGAGCTAAAAGCATGGCACTTGCTCCAAACACAACATCCTGGGAATTAAATATGAATTAGATTTTGGTCAATTTTGAAGGTTTGGTAGTTAGGTTGGGCAGAGTTTCCTTCATCCATCCATGTATCACTTTCATATGCATTCAAATTTGTGTACCTACCACTACTACTACTACTACTACTCATCCTTTTTCATATCTCATATCTTACTTTAACATTACACCATTTGAGTTATATAATAATATCTCCCTCTTTCTCAATCTTCAAATCAAGTGCTACAAAGTTTAGTGCTTTACTCTTTCTAATACCCTAAAAGAAAACAAAGAGGTACAAAAAGGGGAAGAACCCAACAAAAAGGGATCAGGGTTTGTAGTTTTAACACACAAAACACTCATGCAAACCATCACAAAGCATGTCTTCTCTACCTAAATAAGCCTACCGCTGGAGATGTTGGGTGAGGTTGCATGATGTTGGATGTGTAGCGGTCTGAGATGGAATTTGAAGAACTTAAAAGCGGGTCCCACAGAGAATGACGAAGCCACACGGGATGTAAGATGGGACCCCACCGCATGGTGTAACATCCCATTCATTAACTGGGACTTGCTTGGAACCCGCATGCCTACTCATTTCTACAAGACACGTTAACCAAATCCAGTCCCTAATAATAATAATATTAATAATCAAATAACAATAATTGATGTCTTTTTTTTTCTTATTATTATTATTTTTAATTTCCAAAAATCCATTTTTCATTATTTTCTATAGATTGATGAAACTATGAAGCATTATGTTCCGTCAATTCATTTATTTATTTCATAAAACAATTTATTATTTTAAAAACCTTTTTATACTTAATTTTACCAATTCAAATATTTGGGCCGGGCCTCAACAAAATTGGGCTCAACCGTCCCAAAAGCCCAAATACGATGTCGGTTGGGGTTCTCTGAAAACAGATCTGCCAGTTGTCATTATCAAACAGGAATGAAAGAGCACAACTCATGTTTCCAATTATGTTAAAAAGATTCGATGAATTTGACGTTGCCGCCGCCATAAGGACCAATTCCATTTCGCCACCATTACTTCAATTTCCACATTCTTATATATATAATATAAGATTGAATGAGATCCAAACTATATATTAATTTTTTTATACAAATATGAATATAACTATATATTATATCAGTTTGGTTCGAATAATAAATAGTGGGAATGGGAGGGGTATAAAAGCAATTATAAGAAAATGGAGAGTTAGAGTATATTGACTATAGCACTGAAAGAAAGCAAAGGGTGTCCGAATCAGCCCCACCCACGGTACCATTGTCTCAACTTCTACCAACATTTGGAATATATTGTTATGGTGCCTCCAGATTCTTTCTTATTAATTTTCCATCCCTACACAATTTTTCATTTATTATTTGCCCCCTCCTCATTCAATTAACCCCATAATACAATTTAATGTACCATTATTAATATCTTTTTTAGACTGTGTATCTCTTAATTCTTCAAAAGATATACGTGTAAGTATGGTTAAGAAGTCATTCATATCAGACTTATTAGAAAGAGAAATATGGTTAGTTATAAGCACAGCTACGACTTTGAGTTGAGAGAGCGACGTTGACATAGCAAGTTACAAATGTTTCCTTTTCTCTCTCTTCTTAGATGTGACATGTCTCTAACTCACCACCATATTCTCTCGACCCGTCTTTAATCCTTTATTTCTTGTGGTGATTCGAGACCCTGTTGAAAAAAACAAACGCGCTTTTGTCAAAAAGTACTGAAGCTATTGAGAGTTTTGGTGGAGTTGTGTGTAGGTGATTAATGGTTGACTAATTGAAGGGAGCAAAACCATGTTACTGGCTCCCTCAAAAACCAACCACAAGTTGCCCAAATAAGATCACATATGTAAGGGTCATACGATCAACATCTTGTGTTTGTCCACGTGGCGAAATCCCAGTAGTGAGGAGCTTGATAAGACATGCACATGCAGCCACACGCTACACAAACTTCCACGCACCTTAATATTATTGCATTGCCTATATTATTTCTCTCCTCTAACCTCGACCCAATTTGCAAGAGAGAGAGAGAGAGAGAAAGTGGGAAGGGAAACAAAAAAGCTTTCAAATTTTCCACGGAGGTTAGCCGGAAAGTTGTCAACATGCTGGAAACTGATCTCTGTCTCGGGCTACCCGGCGGCGGCGGTGGCGGCGGCGGCGGAGGAGGAGAGCCTGAGACTCCTAAAGCTAATGGAAAAAGAGGGTTCTCTGAGACCGTTGATCTGAAACTCAATATCCAATCTGAGCCACTTGCTACCGTCGATCTGACTCCACAGAATATGAAGAATAATAATAATACTTCAACTGATGAGAAGAGTCTTACCTCCAAAGATCCTGCTAAGCCACCTGCCAAGTATGTTTATAGGTTACGATCTTTTTTTTTTTTTTAATTAACAAATTATTGATAGTATACGGGTTAATATTTTAGGGCACAAGCCGTGGGATGGCCACCGGTGCGATCCTACCGAAAGAATGTCATGGCTCAAAAGAGCCCTGACGGTGGTTCGGCTATGTTTGTGAAAGTTTGTATGGATGGTGCACCATATCTGCGAAAGGTGGACTTGAAGATGTACAAAAGCTATCAAGAGCTCTCGAATGCGTTGGCCAAGATGTTCAGCTCCTTTACTATGGCAGGTTAGTAATTTACAACCGGTTGAGAATACGAATGAAAAGATTAGGTTAAATTTAGTGTATGGTTTAATAAATATTATAGGACATTTTTTTAGATAATTGTATAATGAATTAGGTTAGATCTGGGAACACAAGGATCTTTGATGCGAGAATATGTGGGATCATTTGGAATCATTAACAAAGGCATATTACAGCCTAGCTACTAGCTACCCTTTATTGTTTCTTATGATAATCATTGTATGTTTTGAATTAAATATTTTAATCACCAAAGTTTCAGCTTTTTTTTATTTTTGGTGTTAATGATAATGTTAATAAAAATAAAGGTGACTATGGGGCCCAAGGGATGATAGACTTCATCAACGAAAGTAAGTTGATGGATCTTCTAAACAGCTCTGAATATGTGCCGACCTATGAAGATAAGGATGGTGATTGGATGCTCGTGGGAGATGTTCCATGGGAGTAAGTTCTTATTTTAACCCAATCTTCAGCACCCATTATTTTTCTAGATCCATCTGGTCGTCCTAATTATATTTTATTACTATAGGATGTTTGTTGATTCATGCAAGCGATTAAGGATAACAAAGGGGTCAGAAGCTATTGGGCTCGGTATGTATATTTCGAAATTTGATTAATGTAAAAAGAATAATTGATTTGATGATGATGAATGGTTTATAAGTGTGATGGAAATGAATTTCAGCCCCAAGAGCGATGGAGAAGTGCAAAAGCAGAAGCTGAAGAGGTGGTGGGTGGCGGCATGATTTGGTCGATCCATGATGAAGCAACAAAGGAGGGGGCAACACAGATGGATCATATTTGATNTTTTTTTTTTTTTTTTTTTTTTTTTTTTTTTTTTTTTAATTTTAAATGTTATGGTTCGTATATAGATATTAAAAGAGATTTGGGACATTAATTAATTTGTAATAGCCAACAAGAAAAAGAAAAAATAAACTGTCTTACCCTGTCTGGCTGTTTGTTTGAATTGCTTTGTTTATCACAAAAAAACTTTGTTTTTATGCCTTTCTCTTGCTGTTATATATATATATATATATATATATTAATTTTTGTGTTGGTTGTTTGTTAAAAATTATTATTATTATTATTATTTATTTATTTATTTATTTAAATTTCTTTTGGGGAACATGAGCATGTGGATGCTTTTTGAAGATGTTTAATATATTATGAGTTTTATATAAGTTTAGTTGTTTATACCTATTATTTTGGTGGAATTAAAAAATAGCAATAAATAGTTTGGTAGTATTTTCCAATATATAAATATGAAAATTAAATGGCTAAAGAATGAGTCCATTTCCTTCCATCTCTTTGATTTCTCTTGGATCTAAATACTGAGTATAAAATTATTTATTAGATGAAAAATAGCATTTTTAATTTAATTTAATTCACACAAGTGGAGAAAATATTGTAATAATTTGATCAGTATTTTATGGCATGCTTACAAAGAAGGAAATGTACGCAATAAATATAAATGTGAGCTTATTGAATATATATCTCTATAAATATGATATGTAACGTTTTATATTATAAAGATTAATAATTTATGTTATAATGGTTACCTAGTTTTTTATTCTCCTTTTGTATCTCTCCCTTGTCTTATGCCAAAGAATTCGAATCATGTCCTGCATCGATTCAATGTCTTTATTTATTTATTCTAAAAATAAATATTCCAACTTGGAATAGAAGTCATAAATGTCAAACCATTTTTAAATATTAATCAATCCTTTAGAAGGAAGTCTTCCGATCACTCATAATTACCAACAAAAAACAATATAAAAGGAAAAACAATAAAAGCTTACACGTGTTTTTGTTTCAGATGTGATAGTTTCATGATCAAGAGCCTTAAATTTCTTCCTTCTCTCTCAATAAAATTAGATAAAATAAAAAGAGTATTAATTATTGGGTATAAATAAATATATAAATTATTAAAAGGCTTTGAGAAATAAGAATGGTGTAAATGGTGAAGAAGGAAATAGCGGCGAGAAATGATGAAAGGAGGAGGAGAGTGGGAGGCGGAGCGCACGTTACATACAACAACGTCGTCCAGAAAGAAAAACCAAAACAGACATTCCCTAAACAAAAGGCCAACTCGTTCGTTACCCACGAGAAAAACACTCCTAATCCTAATATTTCCCCTTTTTTTTCTTATAACAATCACACAACAAAAGCCAACCAAAACGCTTGCGGTTAGAGATCATCCAGCACCGGCAAATGGCGACGGCGACGGTGAAAGTAGAGACTGAGAAGTTGATGGGTTGCTTGACATGCCCTCTTTGCAACAACTTGTTCACTGATGCTACCACCATATCTGAATGCCTGCACACATGTAATTACTCTACTTTTACTTTATGATTCCTATATTCTGATGTTGTGTATAATGTTGGGTTTCAGTTTGCAGGGATTGTATCTATGAGAAGATAACCGAGGAGGAGTTAGAGGGTTGTCCTGTGTGCAACACAAATCTAGGGGGTGTGCCTTTGGAGAAACTCAGGTACCGTGTGACCTAAAATACAATCATTGGAATGTGTTTTTCCAATCGGTAAAGATCCAATTTTTACACCTACTATGCAGGGCAGACCACACAATGGATGATCTGAGGGAAAAGACATTCCCTTGCCAACGAAGGAAGGAGAAGGCACCTGAAACAACACAGTCTGCTGTTTCATTGCCTACCAAAAGAAAAGAGAGATCACTCTCTTCCTTAGACATCGACAACACAAATATGATTTCTCACTCTGCAGCGAAAATCCCGAAAGCTAAAGCACAAGAGAACCTCGTGCAACAATGTCTTTCCAACATGATTCCCCAAAGAAAACTCATCTTTGTTCAAAATAAGCAGAACAATACCCAAGTAATGGAAAGGGAAACTGATGATTTTAATCGAAAAGAAGAAGCAACTGCAACAAGTTCAAATGATTGTAATATACAAGATACTGTTGTCAAGCCAGAGCCAATCCAGAATGATGATAATTATTGCAAGGTTCAAGAGCATAGTCACAAGCCAATAATGGAAAGAGTTGAAAGAGGACTATCTTTTGGAACTTCGGGTTCCATTGAACATGGAAACTTGCAGGACGTTTCATGGGAAAGAAGATTATCCAGCAGCACTGGATCCTATGATCAGACTGTAGGTGACATTGGTGTAGAGAAACGATGCAATACGTTCTCAAATCCAATATGGTTTGCGCTAGTTGCTTCTGATCACCAGTGAGATTAATAGCTTTAGAACAAGAAGAATAATAGTTCTGTTCATTTTTCTACTCCTGCAACTGACCAAACATTGATATGTACTTGTAAATGCCTTTACCAGGGAAGGAAATCAGCCTTTGCCTCAGATCTCCTCAAACTACTTGAGGGTCAGGTTAGTTCTATTTCCTACATTAATAGAGCCAATTTGATAATAAGCAAAGCAATTGCCCCGCCCCCTTTCTGGCATATTTCTAGTAGATTAATAAGTTTATAGTTCGGTGTTCCTTTTGATCTTCAACACACAGCGATGGCTGTATACCCGTGTCATTTATCCAGAAATATCTTGCGAAGAAACTGGGACTTGCCAGTGAGATTGAGGTAACAACCCATCTTCTCCCTCTTAGTTATATTAGCTTTGAAAGATCTAAAAAGATTCTACACATATCACTTAATGATAAGAAAGCAGTGTAGGCATTCGTGTCAAAATGAACTGAACTCTATGCACGGTTCAAACATTCAAGAAGCAGAGTGAGTATATAACTGTCAAGTAACGACATTTCCTAAATATTTACAGGTGGAGATCTCATTTAAGGGCCATCCAGTGAGCTCCACATTGCATCTGCACGACCTCGTAGAACTGTGGCGACAGACAACCACAAAAATAGAACTAATACAGATATCTGTGGGCAGCTCAGCCAAGGATTTTGTGATGGTTCTATCTTATGGTCGAAAGAGTTGTCACTCTGGACAATTCCCAAATATTTGTGCTCACCTAGAGAATGATGTTCAACAAGAGATCAAATAGAGACATGTTTTATGCATCGTCTCATAAATTTCCCTCTTAAACTACAGGCCATAATTTAGAGGGTCAACTTCTTTCTTCTTCATTCAAATGAGACAACAAGGTCAACTAATCGAAACAGACTCGAACATACAATACGAGTAAAACTCACATTTGGGTCTCATGATATCCTTCCAACTCAATATTTCTTAAATGATAAGCATGCTCATTCATAGAAAAAGGAAACTAAGGGAAGAATTTCATGTGACCAAAGGCCAATCGAAGAGCAAGGATTTGTTGGCTCAACAATCCCATTCAGTAGCTAATTTAGCTTCTACAAATGCAGGGGGAATCATACAACAATGGTAACATCCCAAGCGACTAATTTCAATTCAATCACATAGCGTGTTAATTAAGAGCGTATTGAAGGCTCCATTAGATCAAACTCTCAACAAGACACTCCAACCAAGTAAAAAGAACAATAATGCGCAAGATTTTGAGCTTAATAAACATGAATACTTTTCTGCAATTCATTGAGTTTTGCAATGTACATTTCATCCAACAAGACCAGTATACAGACCAGCAAACTGTCAAACTTCTATATGTAAACCAATTGGGAAAAAAAAAAAAAGAAAACAGAACTTCAAATGGTTAAATAGTGAGACAAACCCACACATTCAATCAGAAGCCGCTATAATCACCTCTTGGACTATCCAAGAGGGCATCCCCAAAAGGGTCCTGCAAATCTCCAACAATATCCTCCGTAGCCCTCAAAGCCGCATGCAAGCAGACCACCACCGCCCCAATTGCAAGCGAAATCAGCACATTCACAAAAACGCCCACCAGCGCCAATCCAGTAGTCAATCCAAGAATGATGACCAAAACCAAATCGTCCAAGTCAAAACCAAAAACCCTAAGTGGGTCGTTGCGAGAGAAGTAAAGGAAGAACCAGGCAGCAAAGACGAGGAACAAGACAATCATTGAAAATGGATGGTAGATGAGGCCAAGTAAGACGAGGAGCAAGAGGAGAAGACAGTAATTGGAAAGGAAACGGATCAAGTTCTGAGACATTCGAGTCGTAGCGTTGGAGAGGGAAGAAGGAAGGCTAAGAGCAGATGGGTCTAAGAATTCCCGCCATGGGTGGCGAGTGGCGATGACGGATCGACCAGCTTCCTTGAAAGTGACGGCAAATTCAGCGGCAGACATTGGCATAGAACCCTGGAAGCTTTTTGCCGGAGCTCCAATGAATGGTAATGAAGTCAAGAAAAAGAGAAACGCAAAGAAGCGGAAGATCCGAAGCTTAAATCTTTAGTCCCACGACTCCCGCCTTCTTCCCTTTGATTCTCGAATAAGAACAATATGAGGTTGAGCGAAAGCAATGGAAAAAATAGTGTCAAATTAAATTTTAAAAAAGAAGAAAAAATGTATAAAAGGGCAGTTGACGGGCAGTCTGGAAAAGGTTCAACAGCTCTAACCAATCTGTTTAACAATTTAATCTTAATATTTCTAATTTTGTATTCTTAAAAAAAGAAAAACTAATTAGGACATTCAGAAAAATAAAAGAAGATTTCTGTTGCTTTATTTGGATATTCCACAAGAATCTTGAATTATCATTGCCATGAAGAACAACAAACAGGAAGACAAAGAAAGAGGGGAAGAAATGAGCAAGGCGTGTAAGAATATATTACATTGCAACATTCCCAACTTTGTGGGTTTGTGTTCTAAATTTACAAGTCAAACTCGTCGGAGTCGGACGATGAAATGGGTCCAAGTGAGGTGTTACCTTCTAAGCTAGCAAGCATCACAAACTCCTTTTTGATGCATCCTCTTTTCTCTAACCATCTCACACCAAGCACACTGAACCGTACAACGACATCATTTCCAATCGTTGCAGATTGGGTGCTCGAGAAGACAGGATTTTCACCTCCAACATAATGGTAGGTTGGCATTTTACGAGCTGAAAGAAACACGTACTTGATCGGTCCACATTTTAAGAGTAATCCACGCCGAAATATGTGACGAACAACTCCATGCAAGATCTCTCCCTCCAAAGGCAAAAAGGTTCGGCAACTAAAGGTAATGGGGAATGAAACACATTGTGACTCAGACTCATTCTTGACCTCTCCCTTCCCTATGCTCTTCAAGCTAGTAACAGCAAGAAAATAACCATGGTCTTTGCTGGCCTTCTCCTTCAAGAGGTTTTCTAATAGACATGTTATAATGTACCTCTGCAAGTTGACACCATCTCTCTTTTCCTTTTCCACCGTGACTTCCACATCTCTCACTAGTTCCACTTCACAAAACATTTCCCAGATCTGATAAAGTTCAAGAAAAACAACAGAGGTGTTTAGAGCATTTCCCAATCTACATCTTATAAGAGATTGGAAATTTGTTGGCATCGGGAAACTAATCAGAAAAATCTTAAGAACACTTGAGCCACCTAAATTGCTTTCTTAGACTATCTGATAAATACGCAACCATTAAACCGTGTAAACCCATCCACTTGGAGAAAGTGTTTCAGACTGAGATTTTTGAGTCATACCTCCAACCATCACTTGGAGGATAAAGATGAAATAAATCAAAGAAGGAAACATTTGCTTCACATTGGCCTCTAACATTAGTGCTACGAAAAGAACATAAAATAAAAGGTCAACAATGTCCTTGAACTGGAAAATAAAAGAATTCCCAAATTCTTTGAGAACCCCCTTCAGATGAGTCGTTAATAGTAAACATTAAATCTAGTTGCAAAACTGGTGGAGTATTTTAGGAGCACCTAGAAGGATTCCAAACCGATATTAGGAACTTGAGCTTCCATTAAGTACTAACAACTGTTAAGAAAATGAAAATTCTAACAAAGATAGCAGAGTGGTTGGTCATTCTGTAAATTCCCGAAGGAAGAGTGACAAATGATCAAAGGATCCACCCGATTATGCTCGGCGATTTACGCATTTCAAGATTAAACCAATCCAGTGAAAACATTTCATGGCAACTAACCTAAATCCGACTCTCTGTTCACGAACTGACCACAAAAAGAGTTTAATGCGTCCGAGCAGCACAAATAGGAAGTATCAACAATCGCCACTCGATCACAATCCCCAACTAATTCCAGTGGTCTCAACATCCAAACAGAGGATCGAATCAAGAATCAAACAGCATAGAAAAAAACACAGGGACTACTTCAAACGCCAGACAAACGAAACGCCTAAAAATTCAACAATCCTACAATTACAGGAGACCAGAACCGAGTACAGATCCCGAATACAAAATTCAGACACTCTTGAAAATCAAAATATGATGCGAACTACCTACTGCAGCACCTATAAGAGAAGGGCGGAAGTAAGGAGGAATTAGTTACCTGTTACGAAAAATCAAGAGCAGCGGAGGCGGAGAAGGAGGAGGAGGGGCGGCGGCGGCAAGAATTAGGAAGAAATTGGGCGCGCATTACGAACTGTGGCCATGTTGTGATTGGTGAAAAGCATTGCAGTGGATAAGTGAGGGCTGATGGTTTTGCCATATTTTATAGGAACAAAAATATGGATCTTGGAAATGGAAGCTGCTCCGTTACTTACTTTTCGTCCCTTCTCCGATATGATCAATGACGTGTACTATAAAATATAAATCCTACTACTTTTTTTCTTTTTAATTAGATTACTTTATTTTATTAGTTCTTTTTAAGATAGTTAAAGAAATTTTAAAATATAAATTTAAGGCATATTATTAACGATTAAAAACTTGAAAATTATTTAATACATGTATTAAGGAATGAAAATTAAATAAAAGATAGTTTATACAATTTTATAATATAGTTTTCTTTTCTATTAAATATTTATAATTTAAATTTATATAATTTTATTAAATTCATTTATTTGAGAGTAATTAAAAATTAACTTTAAATTAAACTGGCACAAATTTACCATTTCTATAAATAAATAAAAAGCATGAATCCTTTAGATGATATTAGCGAATTATTTCTTTATAATAAGTGAATATGTTCTATCTATTTATTAAATAAAATAAAAAACGTGTGAATTAAAAGGAACTTTGACTAAAAAAAAAATTAAAAATTATTGCAGAAAAAGTAAGGAGAAAACTGAATTGTATCTAACTCGTGGTATATCATCCCTTGTGTCAATTCAAACTAAAAAAGAACTTCAACAGTTAAAAATGTTTTGAAGTTAATAGCTTAATCGTGTACTAAGATGATAGATTACGATTGTTTGTATGATTTTTCATGTTCTTTACACAAAATTTGACACTCAATTTAGAGTACACATATTTGATGTTCTTTACCCTATTTTGGCCCTGAATTTAGATTACACTTTCGACGGCGGCGGCGAACCGGAAGGTGTCTTGGGCTTTTGCGAGAAAGAAAAAAAACGTCATCGCCATGGGTAATTTTGGACACACAGTTGGTTTTCGACCCAAAATCCCATTGAACCACAGCAAGTTCGCAGCTTCCATTATCTGATTTTACATTTCTCTCTGCTTGGTTCGTGGTCTGGCAAGCAATTATGCTTCTGTAATCCGCGATGGCTCTAATACACAGTCGTTTATGCCAAGCCACGAACTTCTTCGATACATTTCAAACTTCCTTCCCTGAATTCCATGGCTCTCGCGTTTTCCTCAAGTACGGTTCGTCGATTGTCTTCACAAAGCGCTCTTTCTGCTCTCCGTTTTATGCTTTTACGACCGATACATGTACGAATCGAATTCTATATGGGAGTTTAAGCACGCGAACACCCATTTCCAGATATGATTTGAGGAGGAATTTCTGTCGTGCTAATTGGATAGATAGGTGGAACGAAACCGCGAAACAAAATCGTCCAAAACCACCTCGCGCCGTGTTGGACTATCCCAGTAGCGATGACAATGAAGTTTCGATTTCACGTTCAGATTTTTCGAAGAGTTATAGAGGTGGTAGTAGTAGGATTGATGATGATGGAAGAGGGGGAAGTACAATGGAGAAGATTGTGAGAAAATTGAAGAAATTTGGGTACATGGACGATGAGAATAAAGAGAAGGGGCAAGAGAGAGCCGCCATTGAAAAGGGGTCCGTGGAGGACATATTCTATGTTGAGGAAGGAATGTTGCCTAATACTCGAGGTGGGTTTTCTAAGGAGTCTCCATTGGGAGTCGAGGGCATGTTTGGAAGTAATGGAGAGGCTAGATTTCCATGGGAGAAGCCAAAAGAAAGGGAATATGCAGATGGGGTTTCAACAAGGAGAAGGAGCATGGCATCTTTGGCAGAATTGACTCTTCCTGAGTCAGAATTGAGAAGGCTGAGGAACTTGACATTCATGAAAAAGCACAAGATGAAGATAGGCGGTGGAGGAGTGACTCAGGCTGTTGTGGATATCATTCATGAAAAATGGAAATCTTCTGAGATTGTGAGGCTTAAAATTGAAGGTCCTCCTGCGCTTAACATGAAAAGGATGCACGAGATATTGGAGGTATGCTTTCTATGCAGTTCCTTTAGTTGTTTGTTCATGAAATTCCTGGCATTTGTAAAATACTTGCTATTTGATTTCCAAACTCATAATATTATCTTAGTGAATGAAGTAGTTATATAAGATATTGATGTATAAACCAGGGGGAAACTAGCATGGCACCATAAGGAAGGGCCGCCTTGCTTCCAAAGTTCCCTTCCTAGTATAGCCTGGATATGAGCTTATTAATCCAATCTGTGTGTTTTTATTATGCTTTCTGTGCAATTGTTGTTGCTGAAACAACTGTTTGAGAGCCATGTCTTTGTGAGGCACAGCCAACAAAGAAAATATGAAACTATATATGATTTTCCTTTTCTGACATGCTTCCATCTGCTCTGGATAAACAGACCAAACAGGCCTATTTTGAACGTTATGTTCATGATTGGATGTTCGGATAAGTTTTTGGAACGTTTTGGCGCAAGCTTGATCTAAGCTCATTCGGAACGATCTAAAATTACCTGCTAGCTTATTTGTGTGCACATTTTGATTGATTATGTTCACAAACTTCTTATTAGATATTATTGTTTGGTTGCTAAAGATGTGATCATTTATCTTGTCCTATTTGTTCTTTTAACAGAGAAAAACTGGTGGACTGGTTATTTGGAGGTCAGGAACTTCATTGTCTCTATATAGAGGTGTAAGCTATGAGCTTCCTGAAGCACCACAATTTAACAAATGGATTTACAAGAGAAATGAGATCACTCCTTTTCCTGAAATGGATGTCAGTACAATAGTTCCTTCCGAATATTCTTCTCACAGTAATGTACACGAGCCACGACAAAAAGGAGCAGAAACTTCGACAGAGGGTGAACAGGGCAGCGAACAATTGACAGAAGTACAAGTGAATTATGAGGATGAAGTAGACAAATTACTGGATGGTTTGGGTCCAAGATACACAGACTGGTCAGGATTGGATCCTTTACCGGTGGATGCAGATATGCTCCCGGGAGTAGTTCCTGATTACAAACCTCCATTTAGAATTCTTCCCTATGGAGTGAGATCTTCTCTTGGAGTGAAGGAGGCTACAGCCTTGAGAAGACTTGCCAGAAGACTTCCTCCTCATTTTGCACTAGGTATGTTTTTGATTGTTTATGCTACTTGGCAACATCTGCTGCGGGTGATGATGTTTTTCGTGTATACAGGCCGAAACAGGCAGCTTCAAGGTTTGGCCATCGCAATGGCTAAATTGTGGGAACGAAGTTCAATTGCGAAAATTGCACTGAAACGAGGTGTGCAGCTAACTACTAGTGAGAGAATGGCTGAAGAGATCAAGGTAACGTTTATTTTTATGGATGAACCACATTACATTAAATTGAGCAGATAAATTGAGTGTTTAAGTGGTTGATGTAGAAATTGACAGGAGGCATGCTTCTGTCAAGAAACAAAGACTTTCTGGTATTCTATAGGGGAAAGAATTTCTTGTCACCTGAGGTCACTGAAGCTTTGTTAGAAAGGGAGAGGTTGGCAAAGTCTCTACAAGATGAAGAAGAACAGGCAAGGTTGAAAGCATCAGCCCTGGTGGTTCCTGGCATTGAGAAAACAGAGCAATCTGGCACTGCTGGTTCTCTAGAGGAAACACTAGATGCTGATGCTAAATGGGGAAAGCAGCTGGACGACCAGCACAAGGAAAAAGTAATGCGGGACGCCGAACGATTGAGACACGCCGACCTTGTTAGGAAGCTGGAACGGAAGCTTGCTATTGTGAGTTTCTTAAAATTTGGGTTAATTGCTTTTACTTCATCTAGAATTCTTCTCTTGATATATGAACATACCTGTTTCTCTAGGCTGAAAGAAAGTTGGTGAAAGCTGAACGAGCGTTATCTAAGGTAGAAGCGTTTATGACACCAGCTCAGCGGCAGGCAGAACCTGATAGCATAACTGAGGAGGAAAGGTTTATGTTTCGTAAGCTTGGTCTACGAATGAAAGCTTTCTTGCTTCTAGGTAAAACAACTCCCTCAACCACATTCAATTTATTCAGAATCTGCGATCACTCACTCGAATGGTTTTATTTCAGGTCGTCGTGAAGTTTTCGATGGTACGGTGGAGAACATGCACTTGCATTGGAAGTATCGTGAATTGGTGAAGATCATGATCAAAGCTAATTCCTTTGACCATGTCAAAAAGATAGCTTTGCAACTGGAAGCTGAGAGTGGGGGTGTCCTAGTTTCTATTGACAAAGTCTCCAAATCGTATGCAATAATCGTTTATCGAGGGAAGGATTATCAACGACCTTCTTTGCTGAGACCCAAGAATCTTTTGACAAAGAGGAAGGCTCTAGCACGGTCGATCGAGCTTCAAAGGCACAAGGTGCAACATTTAAATCCCCTCGTTAATATGAACCTGTCGATAAAGACCGAAGTAAACATTTACTAAATTTTGGTTTTCTTATTGCGCTTGTGAAACAGGCTTTGCTGAGACATATATCAGCAGTGCAGAGTAGCGTGGACAAACTAAGATCTGAAATCGTAAGTCTCTTGCAGGTGCAGGAAGGAATTATTTGAACTCTCTGATTGTTTGAGTGATACCTAATATGATATGTTCTTATGTGAAAAGGAACAAATGGAGACGGTGAAAGACAGAGGGGATGAAGTATTATACAATACACTGGATTCTGCTTATCCTACTGACAATGATACGGAGGTCTTTAACTTCACAGGCTACGTTTCTACTATTTTAGTCTGTCTAATCTGTTCAGGTCTAAGCTCATGTTTGTTTCCTTTGTTGTAGGAAGAAGACTTCGATACATATATGGAGGCATATGGCTCGGATAGTGATGCTGAAGATCAAGAGAATATCATGGCTGCCCACGATTACTTGGAAGGGGATTTTCCACATGGAATCCAGGTACAAGAATCTGAGGTTGAATCGGAGTGAGGTGGCTGAATCACACGTATAAACATATCGAACGATCCATGATTGACCCAATATGAATGAAAAAGATTTTAGTTGATAAATCATGCTATGGATCGAGCTAGTTGATTCGAGTAGGTGTATGCGTAAATCGAACTAAATTTTGGTTAAAATATTATATAATCCTTGTGTAGTTAACCTTGATCATATTTAGGCCAAACTAATTTGATAATCACTCTATGGGTCAAATATCAATCTCATTTGATTAATCCTCCGAATAAATAACAAAATTAAACCATGATAGTGCTAAGAAAAATAAACCTACACAAATAAAATTATTTTTAAGTTCCAATAGATTCAAATCTTTCAAATCTGTGTCTACTGTCACATTAGTCAACGTGAATATAATCAGAATCAACTTATGAGTCAAACTCAAATCTCTACCTCAAAATAGTATTTTACATGTTATAAAAAAAGATAACAAGAATATGATGATTTAAATTAATACAAATTTCCCCTAAAACTTAGTGCATCATTAAAATAGTATTTCATCAACAGTGGGTGAATTTTCTGGAACTTGAGCTGGAAGCATTTGAATGTTTTAAGTTGAACCAAACAATTTAGATACCCAACACAGTTCAATTAATAAATAGATGATGGCTCCTTATTTTGGAGTTCAAGCCTAATATAAAAATCTACTAATGACTAATATGTACCTATCAACAGAAGTGAACATATAGGAACAGCATCCTCCAACAACGCCGCTAGGAACAATCGAAAACAAAGAACCTTAAAGAACATACCCAGAGGCATCCCACGATGAGCTTAAGCATTCTTATTAAAAACAACTAGAAGCCTTTGAACAAAGAACCTACGTCTGAACCATCAAAATTATCTCATTGTTCATGAAAATTAAATTCCAGTCAAAAAGTAGCTAAAATGAAATAATGTAGAAAAAAAAATAAGTATCCATAAAACTTGAAGAGAAGCGGAGTACACTTCCAAGACTGAAACGGTATACTCTTTTCACTTCAGAGGAATGAACCTCGACGAGTGAGTAGCACCAATACCAGGTCGACCATGCTTAACAGGCTTGTATGATATAGAAAACTCAGCTAGGTAATGGCCAATCATCTCCGGTTTGATTTCAACCTGATTGAAGGTCTTCCCATTGTAAACTCCAATGATACTTCCAATCATTTCAGGAACTATGATCATGTTTCGAAGGTGGGTTCTAACCGGTTCTGGCTTCTCACCCGGTGGTGCCTCGCGTTTCTGTTGACATAGGGGAAAAAACATGTGAGATTGATATCACATTGTTCAAGCCATTAACCCATGAAGCATAACCAGTAAGCAGTAACATTGTAGAAGACAGGTAAAGAGAAATTCACCAGCAGGCAGAAGACAATGGGGAAGAATCAAATTAGTCATAATTATCTTAAACTGGGATTCTTGAATTATAAGAATCATGTAGGAGATTTTCATTCAATATCACCGCTGATTCAAAATTGAATTACTGAAAAAGAAGAGAATTGCTCAAATAATGGGAATTCCATGCGAACCTTGCGCTTGAACAATATCTGAGTTGGCAACCATCCATATTAAACACCAAATTTTCACAAGGCCGATGCGCTAGGGATATTATATGCGTTTACCATCTAAAAATGTCCTGTATTATGGGGTAATCACAGTACGAGATTCTGTAATACACACTCGACTCAAGTTTAGTAGTTAAAGGAAAAACACCAAATTTCTTTCCAAAACCACTCGACCAATATCAACCAACAAAAATATCCAACCCACTGAATGGATAATATCAACTATGTTAATGTGGAGCTCTAATCTTCTATCTAGTATACTCATATCCAACTAGACACGCACGCAACAAAATTGGCGAAAGTAATCACGTAAATCAGAATTATATTTTCAAAAAAAGAAAGGTTGAAATTTACTTTTCCAGTTAAAAAATGGATCAGATTCGAAAAGAAACAAGAAGTGTAGCAATTACCGCTTTACGGAGCTTCTTGATCAGAGCCATTGGCTTCCTTGTCAGACCCCTCCGGAACCTGAAACAGAAGATTCAGGAAAAGAGTCAAAACCAGCAAATAAATCGTTCCAAAAGATAACCACATATCATTCGAACTACCTTCTGCGAGCCCTGGCAGTGAAGAGCTTGACGAGCTCGTCGGTGGACATGTCGAGGAGAGCATCCAAGTCGACTCCACGGAAACTGAACTTCTTGAACGTCCTCTTCTTCGGCACTGCTCCTGCCGCCGTCACATCGGGATTATCGTCCGCCTACGAACACGAAATTCAGGTCAGATGTCGTACACACAAACTACATAACTGGATACAGGGAATTTTTCGAGCCTTACCATGGTTGGAGTTCAGAAATCAGAAGAAGCCCGAGGCCGAGTGCAAATGGCGATTCTGGCCGCTAGGGTTTTGAGTAGACTGCAAATGGCGATTAAGATGATATATAAACTCTGAAGCCCTGAATTGCAATTATATTTGCACAAAAGGACCAACTTTCGCCCCAAATCTGGTACATTGGGCTCGTAAATAGTCTCCCATCAAAGAAAATGGGCCGAGTTGATTGAAACAACTGAAGCCCAGAAAACAAAATCACTTTCTTTTCGGGGAAATGGCCCTTTTACTGATCCAGGAATGATGGTACGTTTATAATAGAGGAATCCTATCTCAATACTATCTCCGTTGGAATGAGAACTTTGGTAGAAGCCAACAGCAAAGTTATGCTTAACACTCAAAGTTGACAATATTATATCATCGGGAGATTCTGATATTAGAGCTCCTTTTGAGCTATGAAATCATGTCACACTATCAAATCGAAGTCAATTTTGGTCGGTTGGTTCAGTTTGTCGCCTTGGGCTTTAATCATAACTTTGAACAAAAAAAATCAATAGAATCTCCACCCACAGATAATGTTGTCTTCTTCGTTAATATCAGATCATATATTCATTTGGGGTGACCCATAAGGTCTGTCTCACATAGTTTCAACATTCTTCTAAACCAATGAATGGCAAAAAAAGAAGCCGACAAATGGGTCGAACAGAATCAAAACGAAAAGAAAACAGAAGTCTTGCGTTTGATAGATTAACCAAAACTGCAAATGCTTCTTCTTTCAAAAAAAGTGAACATTATCTATCATCATTACTATAGCTTCACTTCAAAATTTACAACTATTTCACTGTACAATTTCATTAGAGATTCTTCTTGAACTCTCTAGCTTTTTAATCTCAGATCTCAGCTGTTTCTGAGAATGGACCCTCGAAGGGGTTGGAGCGATTTCCTTCCAGATGGCCTCGGGTTCAGAAAATTGGCTCGGGTTCGGGTATAGCTCGTAAACCGATTCTGCATCAGGGTTCAAATTGCTCAACGTTGACAAACACGCATTCGCTTCTGAGTCAAACATCTGAAATGGGTCATCGCCCTCTTTTCTATGGATCAACTGTGAATTTGGAAGCACGTTGAAAATAATTAATACATTTGCAATTTCATATTAACGTTCAAGATTCGATGAATAAATGTAACATACCTTAGGTGGTTTGCCAAAGGAATTGGTGGAATAGAGTCTGACACTATCAACAACTTTGGAGTATTTTGGAAAAGCATTAGCAAATCTCTTGTGGGATTGCAACTGTGAATTCACCCGCACAGCTCTTCCCATCATTATGGCTCTCCTGTTCGAATCATTAAAAGCTTTAGTACAACCATGGTGGTTTAAGATGTGCAATACTAAAGCTCCAAAAGTTTGAGTTATATTCTCACCTTATTCCTCTAACAACAGCTAGATGAGCATCACAAACAACTCCAACTAGCTCTATTCTATATGGCATTCTATTTTGCATCTCTCCATGCTCCTTCCTCAATTCCTCCTCTTCTTCTTCACTCACAGGCTCCCAGTAATTCTCTGTGACTTTGTCGCTCTCTACCTTGTACCCAACTCCCATTCGATATCGACGCTTGTGAATATTTCGTGCCATTTCAATTGTCTGCATGACGTATGGCTCCCATGACAGAGTGCTGTCCAATATCACGTCCCGTCCCTCATTTAACGCTGTAACCAGCAACGAAGATGCAGCATCAATTGATGGCTGGTGTACCTGTTGTGATTTATCATGTAGTTAGTTAGCTTGTTCATAGAAACAATTAGAGCTGGGCTGAAGAGGAGAGACACTCACTAATTCGGCTGTCTGAAGCATGTCGTCGTGATAGCCCATCGAGCTGATGGCTTTGTAGATAACATCAGTCTCTTTGAAGGCATCTGCCTCAACCATCACTCTGTTTGTTTTTGCTTCCAACCAGAAAGGCCTGCATAATTAGCAACTGTTTATCAACAAACTTTGTTCTAAAAGTTCTTAAACGTTTCGCCAAACGAGTGAGATTCAATATCGGTAATACGCACTCTTTAAGAATGTCTTTGAGGACAGTACTCTTGCCAGCCCCCATGCCACCACCCATAAGAAGAAGCACAGGGCTTCTCTTTCTTTGAGACAATTGCGGCGTTGCGTGGGAGCATTTTGACTCGCCCTTAGATGAAGCACATCCAATCTTCTTCATCTCCTCCACCAAAGTAGAGAACACCCTTGTCACTTTCAGATCCTTACTCACCCTATCGAATCTCTGCTTCCTATAAAAACAGCCAGAAACCAGAAAAAAAAGGGACAAAAAGACTCAGAATCTTCATTTATTGAAGCTATTTAGTAGATCTTAATCCTACAAGTAAGATGCATCATGATGGTTCAAAACTCAGTAGCCAAATTTGACTTATCGAGCAAATTGACATAGATGAAAAGAAAATCACCTAGTCGCTGCCACCACAAGATCCTTCAGCTTCTTGTGCTCGGAGTCAACACCCAAAACCTATCATTAAATCCACCGTAAATTAAGGGATATACTGAAATTCTAAAATCGTGTTGACTTTTTTTGGATGGGGGGTGGATTTTTGAATATTACCTGAGTAATCATCAAGGAAGCTTGGCTCCAATGGAATGCGAAATAGCTCAAGATGCATTGATCAAATTCATCCATTAATTTAACATACAGAGATTCTCCGTCGGCTTCACTCGCGAAATATGCATAAATTTCTTCTTCACACCCTTTCGTTTTCCTCAAATAGTTGTTTGCTAACTTGCAGAGTTGAGGACAATCATCTGCATCTGAAATCCCTAATTGCCTCGCTGCAAAAATAATAGGGTTAGATTTTTCGTTCTACACAGAACTAATTGAGTAGATGGTAATGGCAGAAAATTTTACCAACATAATGCGAAAATCTCTCCAAGAAATCAACGCGGCCGGACTCCGTCCTATGTAGATGCGGAATCAACTTTTGATTGTTGATCACAGCCTTCGAAGTCCGCCGGAAATGTCGACTCCCGGCGGCGGGGACGCCTCCGACAAACGAAGTATTAAGATAGTGCGACGATGTAATGACCTTCCCGAAGCCGCCATCTAACCACAGAGCAATCAGCAAAAGAGCTAAATCTCCAACGTTCGGTGAATTTCAAAGATCAAAATCAATAAATTGCTGGGAAAATAGCTTTGATTTACCTTCGTGCTTCATGATGAAAAATTCTCAAAAAGCGAAGAGATCGGAGGGAGAAGGTGAGGAGGATCTTTGATTGTTTGTCCTCTCGGCTTTGATGGTGTTTGAATTTGGAGGTTCACAATTATATAAGCTCCACTGATTTGAGAAGTACGTGGGTCAGACTCTCTCATTCTGTATACGAGTCTGAGAATTCAACAGAGAACTTAATCCTATAAAATATTCGGTTGAAATTCAGTACCTCCAAATTTTTTAAATTAGTTAAATAATAATAATAATAAATTCACCAGCCCATATAAATATTCAAATTTTATGAAAAATTATAAATTATATTTAGAAAAATAAGTGAAAACTTTGGGCAAATATGCCGTCTCAAATTTTATCCTCGTCTCAATATCTTTATTTTAATTAAAAGAAATACACTCAATTATAAATTTGAAGCTCATCCGTTAAAGATGTGTTTGTCATGTGTTCCGCTTTTCTTAATCATCAAATATTTGATAATAGATGCTTCATAGATATAATTCTAATTTATAATTTAATAACAACTAAGTATTCTGAAGTTGACCATTTAAGTTTAACCATTTAAAAGATTAAATATTCTATTTTAAAATATATTAAATAGGGAAAAGATGGCACAATTTATTAAGACAAAGTCAGCTGTAACTTTTTTCCTGTAAGATTAAACCGTTCTAGACAAAGGACAATAGTTACCCTCGAATCTCAACTCTGTAAAGTGAGTGATGATTTAGTTCCCTTTTCTAGTATTTTTCTTTCATAATTTTATACGATCGAGGAGAAATTTAAATTTCAAAATTTTTAAATAATAAATACAATAGGCTTAATTTGACAAGTAAGTCAGATAAACATATTACCATGTATTCTCCGTTCATAAATAGTGATAAAATTGATAGAAAAAAAAAAAACCTACATGAATCAATACCGACGACAATAATTAAAGGTAGGAGACATAACATTTGGATAAAATTTTAAATTAGTCGAGCATTTTAACAACTGAATTAATAAGTATATGATTATTATTATTTGAGTTAAAAGTGAAATTTTATTTATTTTTACTTCAAATTATCTCTTTATTATTACAAGTCGGAGCATTGACTCGACTCGAAGTGGGACAGAGTGCGGCTACTTCATTTCGAGGACCATTGGATAAAGTTGTTCGTGTTGGATGATGAAAGTCTTATATCGGCTAATTTAGGGAATGATCATGACTTTAAAAAAAAAAAAAAAAAAAAAAAACTCTCCTCATTGGAGTGAGGCCTTTTGGGAAGTCAAAAGCAAAACCATGAGAGTTTATACTCAAAGTGAACAATATCATACAATTATGGAGAGTCGTGTTCGTCTAACACTTCGAACATTAATTAAATATAGATTTTTGAATAAAGTGTTATTAGAAGGGTGGAAAGGTTAGAAAGCAAGAAAAAAATAAAAAATAAAAAAAACGGTTTGACCGGTGGAATTTGGGTTCAAAGTCAACAAAGACCGGAATTCATGAAACTTCCTTGTAATTACTGGTACTGCGCGCCATATATATATATATTGCCGGAAAAAGGAACCATTCTCCAAGAAAACGTGGCTTATTATAAAAAAAGTCAATGAAGTTCTGGTAATTTTCCAGCTCACCATTTTTTTTTTTAAATATAAATATTCGTCGCGTATACGTGCAAAAATGAATTATTTTTTTCGTATAAAAGTTGGATTTTATTTCCTTTCTGTTTATTTGTATGCTCATTCTCGTGCTTTAATTATTGAATTATCTTAATCATTATGTTAAGTATATTGGATTTGGAGATCTCATAAAATTATTTAATACACCATTCTTACAGCAATTTTTAATCACAAAATCGGAAACGTTTTATCAACGTTTCTGATTGTAATTAATATATATATATATATATATATATATATTTTTTTTTTTTAAATGTTAGATTTTTCATATATTTGCTCAAATTATTTAAAAAAAACATTTCTAGAAATAGACTCTGTCAAATAAAAAATAAATATAAAATAAACCCAAAAAATATCAGTATTTCTATTTGAAAGTTCCAATGCGGATTGAGGAATATTAAAATCGAATTAATTAGAATTTGTGTTCTATGGTCATCATATTCTTTGTCTCCATTTTTAATAATTATCTTAATTAATTTTTTATTTTACCATTAGTCGGGAAAATTTGAACCCATTTTTATATTTTTAAACTTTATTAATTAATTACATTTAATAAATATCATTACCACCTACTAAATATCATCTACATTTGATATAATATAATGAATTTAAATTTATTTCGAAGAATAAGATATTAAGTATCTAAAAAAAATTTGATAGTTAACTTTATGTCATATTTTAATTAATTTTTTTTATATTAATTTAACCTAATTTGGTAGGAAGTTATTTTCTTCAAAAAAAAAAAAAAAAAAATTGCAATTTTGTCAAGTTTCTAAACTCATAATCACTCTTCTTTAGGTATAGCATTGAATTAATGGCAAAAGTAATGCAACTAAGTTATTATGGTTGTCTTTGTCAATCAAATTTGATCTTCTTTTTCTTTTTCATTTCCACCGTGAAAAATGTTTTAAAAAATTGTAATTGAATCTTTAAAGTAAAGTTTATATCAAACTTAAAAATTAATTATTATTATTATATCTATAAAGTGATATTTATAAATTTAGTCTCTCAAAAATTTATTGATTTATTAAATTCATTAGAAAAGAAATTGAATTAATTATTGAAATTTGTAAAGCATAAAATTAAAATAATCACATTATAAATGAATGGATAAACCCAAAGGAAAAAAGTGGAAGGTAGTGCTTGTCTAGGTCTAACCCACTTCCAATAATAGCACCCCCTTTTTTTTTTTGCAATGCAACTTTACCTTTTTTTTTTTCAATAAATGTAGAAGTCACGTTTATTTATTTATTTTCTTTTTGAATCAGTAATGGACTTTATTTTGAATGATTCGAAAAGATATTTAAATAATCATTTTCACTTTTAATCGAAATTATTTTTACATGGGTAAGTCTGATATCAACTTAAATAATAAGCCAGCTAAATATATAAATATAATATAAGCATTTTAATTTTGTAAGAAGTATAGATTTAATTTTAATTTTTTTAATAATTTTCTAAAAATATTCATTAATATTAACATTTTATTGATATTTTCATCCACAATTCTATAAAATTGAGGTCTTTACGTTAAGCTTTATGTTAAACTTTAACCAACATTGTTTGACATGGAAAAAAGAAAGCATTAAATTCGTAATCTTTGAGAAGTAATAATAGACAATGTGAATGTTTGTCTACATTTTGGCTACAATTATGGTGAAGGATTCGAGTTGAGTGCATTTCTCCCCACTCTCTAAAGTCTTTAGTGCTATTGGTTGATATCAATTTGAGGAATGTGTTTACTTTCGTGCTATCATCATCAATGACTTTATACCCTAATTTTTCATTGTTCTAATTCACCTAATAGAATTACCTTATTAATAATATATATTTAATAACTGAATAACATAGTCTTAAACCTTTTCAAACACACCCAACACTAATTTAAGAAATTGTGTGAAATCGTTTCCGAAAAAGGGGAAAAAGAAAAAAAGGAATTGGAGTCAATAAAAACGAAAAAAATAATATAATACACGAAAGTTCGTTGCAATTATTTCCGTCAATTAGGTCATTTCCAAATCAACACGGCCCATTAAAAGTAAAAGGGTCAACGGTGCAATTTTCCTCCCATATCAATTATGAACACATGCACAAATTCATTATTATTTGGCATTCAAAATCCCAAATTTTGATTATTATTATTATTATTTTTTAATTTCAACCAAGATCTGACCCATAGCTCCATTGTTAGGGTTGGAAACGGCATTCACATGCAATATGGTGAGACACATCCTTTCAAACAGTAAAATAAAAAAAAATATATTCATGGCTTTGAAGTCCACTTCCCATTTGGAAAGTGTTGAGTGTGTAGTACTTTTCTATACACAACCCATGTATGCGTACATGAGCCCTCCAAACAAACTAGTATGTATATCCCTTGAGCTTGGGTCATTGGGCTAGAACACTCTCACGCTACTAGATGCACATGACATATATAAATGCATAAAATCCCATGACATAAAGAGCCTACGAGACATGCATACATAATACTTGTCATATCTTGCCTGCATAATTTCTTCCTATCTCGTAAACATGAAATGAACGTAATTCAACACATGACATAGAGAAAAAAAATTGTGAGCCATTTCATAACTGAATTATTATTTAAGAAAACAATACAGCTAAAATGTGTAAGAAATGCTGATAGAAAAAGCCAAATATAAAACAGTAGACAAAAAAGTAAGCATCTTAACAACAAACCTTTAAGGCGGCTATGCTTCAATAATTTGAATATAAAGGTGTGACAATACATGTCGACCTTAAAAGAAAAAGTGGCAAAAACTTGTCCCATTATCACGAGTTACCATAAAGTTGGAAGACTGCCTTTCATGAAATCCAACCAGACAGCATCACTGACACACCCATATAGATAACAAAGTTAAACAATTTGGTATCTGGTATCTGTTTGTTTCATTGGACACTGTTTAATTGAATTTCAAGCTGTAGGTATGGGATGGTATGGTAATAATTCTATGTACAGTTTTAACACAGACTGAATTTGTGCAACGTAACTTCAACCATTGTGCTTGTTTATAGACCCAACTCCTTTTTCTTTTTCACTTTGGCTCTTAAATCTGCGGCCAGAGGAAGAACTCTGCTGCCATCCTTCGAAGCTGTACACCACCATGCCTTCAGCTCATCCTGCAAGACAGTCAAGTTGGGTTTGTTTTAATAGCCTCAAGAAATCATCTCATTTTTCTACTTCTCATCTTGGCTGTTTTAATTCGAACAGTATAATATGGGAAGGTGGACATAAATTGAAACCCAGAAATAAGTTTCGAGAACCAGGATTGACCGAACTCGTATGAGTTCGAATCACTGGAAGAAATAAGCTTCTGGGTAAAGACTATAGCATCGGACTTCAACGGCTAGAACTATTGAAGCCTTTCTATAACGTCCAAAAATTGTCATTTATTGTAATAGCCCAAGCTCAAGCAGATATTGTCTACTTTTGGCTTCCCTTCAAGGTTTTAAAACGCGTCTACTAGGGAGAGGTTTCTACTTTTGGCTTCCCTTCAAGGTTTTAAAATGCGTCTATTGGGGAGAGGTTTCCACACTCTTATAAGATATGTTTCGTTCCCCTCTCCAACCAATGTAGGATCTCACAATCCACCCCCTTACGAGTTCAAATCACAAAAAGAAATAAGCTTCAGGGCAAAGACTACTAGGGAGAGGTTTCTACTTTTGGCTTCCCTTCAAGGTTTTAAAATGCGTCTACTGGGGAAAGGTTTCCACACTCTTATAAGAAATGTTTCGTTCCCCTCTCCAACCAACGTAGGATCTCACAATCCACCCCTTACGAGTTCAAATCACAAAAAGAAATAAGCTTCAGGGCAAAGACTACAGCATTGGACTTCAACGGCTAGAACTATTGAAGCCTTATGTAACGTCCAGAAATTGTGGGATCTCACAATCCACCCACTTGGGGGCCAGTGTCCTCGCTGGCACACCATTCGGTGCTTGGCTCTGGTACCATTTGTAACCGCCCAAGCCCAAGCCCACCTCAGTTACAAAAAGGGTATAGGTTTATTATACCTCAAGAAAATCATGGTTGGAAATGTATTGGGTCTGAACTTGGCATTCCACCCCTCGAACTATAACAGAAATAGAATTTTTTGTGAGTTGTGCACCTGGAAATACATGGACATGAAAATTTCAGAAGAAATTAGAAGAGAATTAATGGTGTATTAGAAAGTAAGGGATAAAAAAAGGTCAATCTATGACAGCAGAAGCTTGCATGATAGTAAGTCAAGCAGGTTTATAGGCATTTTACCCTTTATGCAAGCCACATGGTACCCAGTTCCCCCAAGTCCTTCTTCCCACTTCCCGAGCCGAATACGCAAGAAAAAACCATCAAGAAGTGACAGTGACATGTGGGAGTTCATACACCTGGTGGCGATGCAATAGAGAAATGATAAGTTCTAGGAAAAATGCACTCTCTAATAAGAAAAATGAGATTCCATGTATGATCATTTTGGGAATTGAAGAACAAGTTCAGAACATTCTTCAGTTAAGTGATATCCATGCAGGATTGCCGGTGGATAAAACACATCACAGTAGCCAGCAGGGGAGTGTCAAAAAACTCAAAACCAATAAGAAGAACCTTAAATATCAAAAGGAAATACGTGTAAACAGAAACCTTGCTCAAGCATCTTGAGAACAAAGAAATAAAGATAAGCAAACATATGATTAAGCTTAATCACAGATAATTTTATGGCCCATAATAGCTCAATTTAATACTTAAATGTCTAAAACAGTTGGATCCAATATGTTGTGTTCGCTTTGTAAAGATGTTAAAATAAGACTTTAAATGCAGAAATGCGAAGATCTTAGTTACTAAGGCTCGAACACCCATAATTGTTCCTACTTACTTGAGAATATTGCTTCGAGACAGTCGAAGTTTTTTTACTGCTTTGAAGACCACTTGTGGTATAGTGGAATTCGGCTTGTCAACAACAAAGCTGTCGACATGGACCATCTTACTTCCTTTCGAACTTTTCTCTGGAGATCTTTGAATAACACATTTTGGAATCGACATTGCTGCAGACTTCACTTCTTCAGTGACTTTGCAATCAGGTCTATGATCAGTTTCAATATTGGGATCATCAGTATCATCTAGCATAGATGCAACACTGTTCTTTTTTCTATCCTCAACGTGTTGGGGTTTTGCACTTAAACCAATCCCAGAAGCAAGTTGGAGCTCACCAGTATCGTAACAATCAGCCAAAGACGCATGGGACAAAGTTGGCTGTTGACCTCTCGAGGCAGCAAGTGGGCACGCAATAGCCCAGTGATTGAGCTGAAAGCACCGTATGCACGAACAAGGGGGATCTACTGTTTCATTACACAACCTGATATTTCTTGAAAGATCCTCAATTTCTCTTTCTGTAATTTCAGAACAATTATGTAGACTATGACCTCTTGTGCCACAAAAGAAACAGGTCACGGTTTCATTTCCCACATTTACAGTCAAATCTGACGGTATGATGTGTTTGAATGCACCTAATCTCTTAGCAAAGACAGAAGCCATCGCCTCTGGACTTCTTACTTTAGGAGAACGTAAAACAGATTTGAACTTACTAATGGATTTCTGCTCATTATGGCTTTTGAACTCCTTATGACCAGGAGAAGCCTCAGAACTAGCTGTATTACGTTGTTCCTTACTAACAGCAGTGTCCAAGTCATCCATGGAATGATGACCAATTTGATTTTGAGGGCAAGGAATCAGTCCAGGACTGTGCATGGAACATTGGGAATCATCCTTGGTATTTAGGTTGCAAGTTTCTGGGTTTGCCATAACCCCAGAGGTTTTTGCGGCTAAACGGGAAATCCACAAGCTTTTGAGAGGATCACTTGTATTACCAGCAGAATGGTTAACCTTTCCACATGGTAGATCGCAGTCAACATTCTCTGTACTGTTGGACTTGCATTTATCCAAAGCAGAGTGGTGGATAACTTCACCTGTTCCAGCACCACTTACAAGATTGCATGAATTCAAGTTCTCCTCAGACTTGGTTTTATGACTTGGATGACTGCCACAAGAAATTTCAGGTGAATTCTTCAGTTGAATTAGTATGGTTGGTTCATTTCCAGATAAAAACTCTGTCTCATTCTCATTGTTTAGCAGACGTTGTTTGCCAAATTTATCAGACTCTCCAAAACATGCTATTGGAGTTGCATTAAGATCACAACTGTTTTTAATCATTTCAATCTCCTTAGCTTCTTGTTTGGTTGCACTAGGCGCTCCGTCCTCACCTCTCGTGATTGGATCATACAAGGACCGGAAGATAGATTGGAAACCAATGCCACCGACCCCAGGAGTATTAATCTTCTTGTCCATCAGTTCTTCATTTAGGCCTCTATGTTCAACATCAGGTTTTGCAAGGGTAAGGTCAAGAGAAGGTGCCTCCTCTTGTATTGACTCTGAGAATCCTTTCACCATGTTAGATATCCAGTTCATGAAAGAGCTGTCTTGACCTAAGTTCGACGTTGGACCAGAAGCATTATCGTCTTGCATTTTGGCTCTTTTGTTCCCAACAATTAAGTGTTGCTCAAAGCCCCATCGCCTCTTCGAAGTTGCAAGAAAAGCACTGTTACAGCTTTCAACACTTCCGTAGCTGTTGTCTTCATTGTTCAACATTCTTCCATGAACATTACCATCCGACAGAGCCTTTTCCTTGCCTTTCCTTTGTATCCAATGCATACCACCGTTACTTGGAGAAGCTGAATCACCCGTGTCTTTGCAATTGTCTTTACCATCTGGCTGGTTACTGCCTCTCACTTCATGGGAAGAATCCACCACTGTCACTAAAATTTTACTTCCCTCAAACCCACCGATTTTATCATTTATATTTAGTACGTCATTTTCTGCAGATGATTCCAGTTTCCCCAAAAAAGTTGGATGAGAGACAGTAGGATCAAACACATTCAAGGGTTGAAGAACACCCTTTCCTGCGGTACTATTATGACCTTCATTTATGTCTCCACCATTTGGATCCATATCTAACAAGTCATGCTGCACTTTATCAAGCTCAGGTTCACCTTGCTTCATTGATACTTCATTTATTCTGTTCACACATACTGCAAGAGAGATTAAGTCAATAAAATTTCAAACATGAAGATGAAATAGAAGAACCAACTATTTGATAAACGCAACACGAAGGTTTTCCAATGAATATATTTTTTACATGGAGAGACGAATTAGAGCATGAAAATGAAATATTCAAGCAAATATGTTTCCGATCAATAGAATAAACTGCATTGGTCTCAGCATACCTGGCAAGTATGAGCAGTCATTTTTCCCAACTGTCAATACTTCGTTCACCAGAATGTTTCCTGCATCAGTTATATCCACTCCAGTTGCTTGTAGATCTTCCTGTTTAGAACATACAACAGATACTGCTGCCCTGCAAACTGTTTCGTTTGCAAGGTTTCCCACCCCTGGAAGGTAAGTGCATCAGAACTGGGAAAAGACTCGAGGAACAAGAATATAATTGGGCAGAAAGAGATATCAAGCATATTAAACAAAATATGATGAAAGATGCAGTATGATCCACTTGGATTCGTAAAACTTTCGCGTAGTGTATATTTAAACAACTATCAGCTAAAATATACCTTTCTGTAGTTTATGCATATGTGCTTCGCTTGTCATGCAGGCAGCATCATCAGAACTGGTATTATTTGAAGTTTGTTTACCCTCAGATATATTCTTCAATTGACTCTCTGCTTGTGAAATAGTAATAGTTCTATTATCAAGTAAATTATTGGAAGTAGATTTCCCTGCTATTACACTTCGTGGCAGTACAAAACTTGCGTTATTGGCTGCTGCATCCCACAAGATCGGAGTTTTTCTATTATTGAAGCTGGAATTCGCGCATCTAAGGCTCAAACCTTCGTGTGGAGACCAAACTAGTTCAGACAGGGAGTCGGTGGTAACATATTTCACATCCACCATTGAACCTGCATTTGCACCTACACCTAATTTGTTGGTCAATCTTCCCTGAATGCATTGGTCTGTGTGACCCAACCCAAGTCCTAAATCCGTCCCCGGTTCAATGCTTTTATAGTCCTCATTCATCTTCAGTGCAATACCTCAATTATCCGCTCTGCAATTGGGCTCACATTAGTTGTGTTTTGTTGCACCTTTTTTTTTTTTTTTTTTTTTTT